>NW_027122171.1:1842541-2456722 GCF_030686945.1 Centruroides vittatus
GAGGGGTTTTCCCTTACGAGTTTTGATATTAGGAAAGAAAAATAAAAATTCTAATAACGACTTTTCAACTGATATAACGGTGGAAAATGTCTCTGTTCTAAGTCACGAAGACATTATCATCGTCGTAACATAATTCTTGCAAGATTTGTGTGTGTCAGACGGATGGCAAACATATTTCTCTCCAATTTTTATTACCTCTTGGAATTCTGCACTTCTAGTAATAAGGATATCGAGGAAGAAAAAATCAATTTCTATGATATAGAAGTGATAAAAAGTAAATTAGATAGAATTTTTAATAGTTTAATAAAATACTTTTCAATTTAATCTCGTAGATAATTGATCTAGAGGTTCGGAATTGCAAAATTTCTACGCCGGTTAGAGAGTGGATTGCTAGATTATCCAATGATATATTTACGTGGCGTGTTCGTGTCACTTTATTTGATACGAGTGATTTTTATTTATTTATTTTATCACCTTATAAATGTTTGCGCAAACGATTTTATCGCCTGTTCAATATGCATATAGGTATATAGTTACGATTGCGATCGATCGATATCGTTAGAAGTAAGTCGTTTCGGGTTAATCGGGATTATGGTAATTACGATCGTAACTATTAATCGATCGGTCATTAATGCTTTAATTGCGATCAATTTTTGTCTACTGATTAATCTGTAGGGGAACTGTAGGGAATGCGGGAATATCTCATTAAGGAGCCGTTCAATAAGAGCTTAGTGACATTAGTTCGCGCTGCTACATTAACTGCACCGAACATTTACCCTCTATTTTAATGATTAAGGGTTCTTTAGAATTCAATTTTTTCCACTTATAACGAGAATTTTTCTTTATTTTTGAATTCTTTTATTAGTTAAACAGTATATTTTTATCGAATGTCGAAGAACTGAACAAATAAAAAGAAAGAAAATTTACTTGTTAAATAATTTATATATTATTTAACGTTTCACTCGAAAATATTTTATATTTATATTACAGATTTTAATGTTTTAAGTTATAATTTAAATGTTATTCTCGAAATACAAAGAATAATTGATTGTCGCGTAATATCAAAATAGGAATTCAGTTCAAGTGCTTAATTTTAATTATAAAATGCTACAAAATAATTCTTTAAATGCGCTATTTTTCACTTTACATCCACATGTTTCTATAATCTTTTCAATCTTCTATATATAAATGTATAAATCATGCACTTTCATCCTTTCGATAATCGAATACGACTGTTCTAGAATACGACTACGACCGATCGAATACGACTTTCTGTTGTAGAAACTATTCTTTCCAATGACATATTATATAATTAATTATAACAGTTGTTATCGTCTCAGGATCATTCGAATATTAAAAAAATGTAGTGAAACCAGTATATATTAGATAAAATTCATACGTACTTTTTAACCTAACGCACAATCTAAACCATTTACTAACAATTTAATATAAAAGCGAGTATAACTTTTATAATCAGAAAAATATCATCCCGGAAGAGTAAAAACTCGCTGGAGATTACTTCTTTATTAATGAATTTCCTCTACAGGAAATTAAACTCGAGATCTTGGCGTAAACAATTTCATTTATATGCATAAAATTCTACAAGAATTGTTGCATATAAATGAAACATATAAATTTATTTTTTCAGAAATAAGCTATTTTTATTCATATATATATATATATATATTAATTACGGGAATTCTGTTTTGCAATATCTTCTTTAATAATATCCAGCATGAAAATTATTTTCAAATTGGAATTTAAGAAAATTCTTTCCCTTTTTCTAGTTATATATAACGACTTTTTCGTTTTTCTAAGCTGGTAGAGTCTTTCTTAGTTCGATCGAACCGACAGTTTTTTTACATTCGCCACTCCATCTTCCTTTACTATAATCCCATAACGTGCAAAATAAGAACTTGAAGAGTTTCTTCTACGTAAGAAAGATCCGTCTTGTATTAAAGAACCTATAAATTTAAAAATAAAATTTGTTTAAAATGTATTAAGTCACCTTTATGTAAAAAAAATCGGGATTATTGATCGACGGTTTAATTATTATCGCTTATCTTTGTCCATAGATGAATCTAATTGATAATTTTTTCGGGGAGGGGGGACTCGATTAACTCGTCTCTACTTCACCGTCCTATCTGACTGGAAAGGAAATAGAATCGACGAGTGAAGTTTGTTTAGGTGATTATCATCAGAAGAAAAAAACGTTATTCCTCGATCTGTATCTTATCTATTATCGTAAAGGTTGCGTGTGATATTGTAATTATTTCTTTAAATAAATTTCGAAAAATAATTTAACGTACATTCAGTTTTTTTAGAATAAAATTTTAAATGGTGGTAGAATTTAGAAAAGTTCGATTTTTTAAAAAAACTTTAGATTTAAAAGAACGTACCGTATTTTCCGGAGTATAATGCGTACCCCGTTTACAGAAAGTATTTCTCGGAAAAAACATATTAAATACGGCATATTAACATTACGATAGATTGTTTATAAGTTCAGTCTTTTTAAAATGTAAGGCTTAATGGGGCTGTAATTTGAAAAAACTGTAGATCTATACATTCCCACTGTCTGTCTGTCCTTCGTTAAACTGAAGAATGTAGTTATATACATGAAAAGCATGACCAGATATAGAAAGCATAGGGGTAGCGGGTCCCGATTAACTATACATTTATTTCCGGTCTTTACCGGAAGTTACGTGATTTCAATTCGAAACGTTTCCCCCAAAAGAAGTTTGATAAATGACTGGCACGACTCTATTGCTAACGGGAAAAGTACAATATAGAGGGGAAGACACAAGTAATTTGAGGTGGAGAGCATATATTTTAAATGAAATAAATTAAAATATGATTAAAAATTGCAACCCGGCATTGTAACCATGTCACAATAAATAATTGCTCGTTTAACCTTAAAATTGTTCAACTGGTTTAATCATAAATGCTCTCGGTAATTAATTTTTCGTATCGAAATTAACGACATTAAACCATTCTAATGCCTAAATGTCTATCCGAAGGAGCGAATATATATATATATATTTGAATAGTATCGTTAATATACCTACATTTCATAAAAGCATTTAATATTAAATTCATTTCCGTAATTGATTCGACCTATATTAAATACATGTTCCAAAATAGATTTGCAATTGGTGCGGAGTAATAACGGAAAAAATCCAACAAACGAGTTGCTTTACTTTCCCGGCAACATTTGGTGTCACCATCCGTTACGATAGTTTATTAAATAGAACTTTTTATATTTTTATTATTATAAAATGGCAAAAAGCTTAGTTTTGAGAATAGGAATGGGTTTTATAAAAAGAAAAAATTGTAAATGCTAATAACGAATAAAATTGTCAGTAATTCCGACCATACTGGAGATATGACAGACAACACCCTTTATCTCCCCACCCTCGACCTTTAACCGCCAAAATTTAATAGCATTGATCCTCCTAATACATAATACTCTCTGCAAAATTTCAGAAATTTTCGATAAAAAGCACGGGCGTTATTAAGCTTTAAAGAGGTTGAACAAAATCGTACCCCCTTACACACAAGCAAACATCCATCCATCCATACATAAAAAAACCCCGTATTTATTTATTTTTTATTTTGCATTTCTCTACGTTTGAAAGTCACCCGAGTCCAAAAATGTAAAATTTTTTGGGAGGTTATTTTTTGACCTATTGCCATACTTTTCCTCTGTTATATATAACAACCGGGAAAGTAACAAACGGGTTTAATTGAACCCCATTAAAAATGCCATTTAATTTTTAAAAAATATGAAATTTTAAGATTTATATCAAATACTTTGATGACACTTATTTGTCCTTTTTATGGCTCTGGAAACTAATCCGTATAAAATAGATTATTATTAATTGATCCTTATAAGGATCTCTGTTCACTTTTTCCCCTTTTTTTTCTTAAAGATCCAAGCTTTTTTGGCCCTTTATTATTTAGCTATTTATATAAAATCGTGTGGGTCCATCCGGAAAAATTTCCGCTCTGCAAACGAAGCGGATCTTCAAACTGAGTGATACTTCTTACGGTATAGATAGAATTATTTCAGTGATGCGAAACAAAATACGTCACACGCGTAATAAAATGGCAATAATTTTAAAAGTCGATTATTCATTTAAAAGAAATAAAACTTTAAAAATACGAATATCATTTATATTTCTTCATTTTTCACCTTAAATAAGAAAAAATGGCGGAAAATCCGTTGATTTCGATGTCTGTTACAGAGTCTGTCCATGAATTCAAGTTTTTGGATTGGAACAAAATTCCTGTGATTTAAATATTAATTTCAATTATACTATTTAATTAAAGCAAAATTTCGTCTATTAAGATACTTAATAGACGCGAAATAATGATTATTTCATTAAAAATAAAGCCAAAATTATATAAAATTAAAAGTAAAAAGTGTGCATTTTTTGCAATTAACCTACATCAAAAATCATTTAATTATATGCATGTTAAGTGTGGAAATATAATACTCTTAAGCATTGAAATTCATTTAAACTATTTTTTTCGGTTCGAATGTAATAAATTAAATTTGACGATAGAAAAAACAATAAAAGTGAATCTTTTGATCCCTATTTAACTCTTGTCGGAAGAATTAAACGTAGAAAATTTGTAGTGTTACAACTTTTTTATTTTATTTTTCGTCTCATAAAAGGATCTTTTGGATGAAATTTATGAATCTAAACAAGATTTGTGTCATTGTATTCCTTTATAAATCACCATCTATTTTATTCGAAATTGTCTCGAAATGGCAATTTTTGCCAAACGTTGAAGCATCATTTTTGAAGAAGAATCGCATCAATTGATTTATGTCTTTAATGCTCTATTTTTTTTTCTTCTCTCCCCTCTCTACTCGCGGTTCCTTAACATAAAAAAATGAATAATAAGGTCTACTCTACCGCCATAAATTAATTTATTAATAAATCAAGTACATTTTTTTGCTTAATACAATATTTGCAGATAAGTTCTCTAGCAATCTCGCATCTTATCTAGCTTTTATATATACACGAATGTACTCTACTGTACCTATGCTTTTTGAAAAGTCGCATCTTTAACTTTACCTGCATAACTCTTAATATCAATATTTATCCATTTCTCGCTACTAATATGACGTAACATGACGTCAATTTCTGATGACAGTCGCGCAATTGCTATCCGTTCAGCCTAAGGGGGCAAACAGATTGCGTACCTTCTGCACTTTCCACGTTATTATTGGTCTTTGCTTCTAGTAATCCGTCTGGGGGGAGAATAAAATCCACCAATTCTAATACTCGAGTAGACTTTCAAAGAACATAATTCAAAACTTAAAGATGTCGAGAATAAATATGAAAAGTGTGAAAACTATTTTTACTAATATCATCCTTCTTAACTCCTTAAATAAACTATATATATATATATATATATAATATAATATATATATTATATATATATATATATATATTTAGTTATCATTAAATGAAAAAATTACAATTAACAGCGGATCAATTGAATAAATTTAAACCCGTGCATGAACGATAATAGTTAGATAAATGGATAACTATTTCTGTGATACCAATTATTGGACTGGACTCGCTAGTCATTAAGACAGTCACCAATTTAGATCATTTTTCACATTGCGAATGGCTACCAGTGACCTTTCTCTTAGGTTTTATGCAGATTGCTTCTTCTAAATTCATTTAAAAAGTATAATTTATATCAATTTTTCTCCTTTCCTTTCAATGACTTTTGTATTGTTGCGGTCGGAATTATTTTACTACGTAATTAAAAAGCATTTTATGTTAAAGTTTTTGCTTAATTTATATTTTTGATAAGTCGTAATTATCAATTTACAGAGGTTGTTTTACGTTCCGCAGGGATTACACTTCTTTGTTCTTCGCCATTTTGTAATTTTCAGAGGAAAATCTGTCGCTGTATGCATCGATTTTCTACAGATTTTTCTTACTTTAATAGGTAGAAAACAATAAAATATTGATGATATTAGATTTATATAATGGAAAAAATGTGTTAGAAATTTAAAGATTTTAATTTATTACAAGAAATTTAACTAAAATATAGATAGAAAACAAAATATTATAGAAAATAACTTATATACGAATCCATCTAAATATTGTTCTATACATAATGTAGGTGTACCGATAATAAATTTGGCTTTAAATACGTGAAATTTTAGCAAAATAATTTGCATAAAAGAATACACAAATAGCTTTCTAACGGGTTAGTTGTTATTTATTTATATAGTATTATGTTTGAATTTAATAATACGAGTTGTCGGTTATTGTTTCGTATAATATTTTATAAAATTGTATATTTATAAATGAAATTCTCGTTAACAACACGAATAAATGTAGCAAGTAAAACTTAATTTTATAATAACGATATTAAAAAAACTCGAACCCAAAATCAGCATAATTTTCAACGTAGTTGCATTGTTATATACATATACGGTCGAACCTCTAACAACGAACACCTGTACACGGCAGTCATTTTTCCAGGAACGTTTCAGGGAGGTTTGTTTTATTAGGAGGATTGACGCTATTAAATTTTGGTGGTTAAAGATCGAGGGGGCGAGGAGATAAAGAGGGTCACGTGTCATATCTCGAGTAGGGTCAGACTTAATGACGATTTTACTGATTATTAGCATTTACAATTTATTTTTTTATAAAACCCACTCCAACCCTCAAATACTTAAAAATATACAAGTTCCTTTTAGTAAAATATCGTTACAGATGGCGCCAGTAAATGCTGTCGAGAAAGTTAAGCAACTCTACTGGAATTTTTGTTTTTTTTCTTTCTTTTTGTTTTTGGCCGTCTTTCGGAGGTTCGACCGTATTGTGTTTTAGCTGTAACAATGTAATTTTTCAAGCAAAACTTTGCTACAAAGTGGATTTAATAGGCTAAATGAATTGCGATTCCAAATTTCTAATCTTGTTATCCTTAATGCATGTATTAAGCGCCTAATGGAAACAATAAGTAGTTCCTAAAAGTAGCCACGTCTTCTTGTTAGTTTAAAGAAATAATACAATCATGGACGCTGCACTTGTCATAATAAACAGCTCTTCACATCCAGACAAAATTTCATTTGAATTTTTTTTATTTTTTATTTTTTACTTAAACATAATTTATTATGAAAACGAAGGAACCAAAAAGTGTTTTTGTCTCTTCGAAACTTCACCTTTTCCCCCTACTTTTTAGTACTTATAAATGCTTCTATAGCATTAATATATTTTTTAAAATTTGATTTTATATATAGTGTAATAATAGTTCTGTTTACATGTTACATTATCATTACATCCTAAATACAGTAGAACCTGCAAACAGCTGCCATTTTCCGGGAACTTCTTTTTAAACAAAAATAAATACAAAGGAACCTCCAAATAACGGTTACCTCCGAACGAGGGTAATTTTTCGTATTCCCTTAAATGGTCGTTGTTTAGAGGTTTGAATATGTATATATATATTTTTAATAGAGAATAGTTCGGATCAACATCAAGTTTGTTTTTAGAAAAAGAATTTCGGATTTTTACAGTAAATTTGTTTTAAAACTTATTTAAAATTTACTTAATTTTAAAGAAAATATTAATTTAAAAAATTTTTTCCCGTTAAACTTCTTTAAATTGTATAAGAGTGTCTTTTTTTGCTTGGATTAAATGTGAAATATATATTTTTTTTAAAGTTTGGTTGGAAACTGGATCGAAATATTTTTCTTAAAATAGATATTTTTTTACAAAATTTTATTTTGAGAAATATATATATATATATATATATATATATAAAGTCAGGAAATAAAGGGATAAAAGTAATAATTTACTTAGAATTAATGACTTTTTAGAATATAAATATGCAAATTTTTTAATGTCGTGATGTATTTTAAGAGGTTATTCGTTTAAAATTATAATCATAATTCTCTTATCTTACAGAAATTTTTCTTTTCTTTTTACTTTATAGATCCGCTTAATGTATTAAAAACATTTACAATTTAAAAGCTTCTATAATACAATCGAACTCGCAACAGCGGCCATTTTTTTCAGGAATTTATTTATTTTCGAGTAAAATTGCATACAAAATAACCTTCAAACAACGGCCGTGTTTTATGATCCCGTCAGTGGCCGTTATTCACAGGTTTGACTGTGTATAGATTCGTCATTTTCGTTTTAAGGTGTGTTTTAAGGGTGTATTTAAAGCTATTTGTTAAAAATTAAATTAAATGTGTATATATTTTTTTGTTGGAATTTAAAAAAAAATTAAAGTCGATAAGGATAAAAATATATAGAAAGAATGTAAGAATCGATAAATGATAGGTTATATTACAGAGGAACAGTTGATAAGACGTCAGAACTGAGATATCGATCAGGTCTTTCAAGCATCAACAAGAAATCGAAGATTATCATTAATTTAAAATTTGAAATATTTTAATAATAAAAAAAGAATGTTAACCCGATAATCAAGTGAAAGTTGCTTTTAAGAAGGTATAGTAATTTCTAAATACAACGAGCAATTATTTATTGTGACATGTTCACAATGCCGGGCTGCAATTTTTAATTTATTTCATTTAAAATATATGCTTTCCACCCCAAATTAGTAGTGGCTTCCCCTGTAATCATACTTTTCCTGTTAGCAATAGAGTCGTGAAGGTCATCTATTTAACTAGCACCTTTCGAGAGAAAATATTTGAATTGAAATAACGTGACTTCCGTTGAAAACCGGAAATTCGCATATAATTAATCGGGATCTGCTACTCCCAAGGTTTCCATGTCCGGTCTCGGTTTTTATCTATGAAACATCATTTTCAAAATTAAGAAAGGACAGGCAAACGGACGACAATGAAAATTTATAGGTCTACAGCTTTTTCATATTGCAGCCCTATTATTGCTTTGGGTTTTACAGTTATAGGGTTATTCCGTGCACTTTTTTCTATAGTTATTGGATTAAATTCTACAGTACAACTGGGTTATTCTATACATTTTATTTCGATTTTATCCATTCATGTTTAGGGCATAACCCTATAGAAATAGGTTTAATTTTAAATATATATATATATATATATATATTTTTAAAGTTATTTTTAAATGTAAACCGCATTTTGTTTTGAATTTGAATAAATTTAAAATTTCAATTATTTATTGAATTTTATAAATACTTAAATAACGGAACCAGTTTTTAAAATGTAAAATATATATTTATGTTACTAGAGAAAAATTGATTAATTGATTTAAAAAATAAAATACGCAAGCATTAGATTAGGTGTGGAAGTTTGTAATTGAAGTATCAATCCCTCTGACATATGTTTTAACTAGTCTAGTTTGGAGTGTACACTTTACACTTATCATATTAAAAAAAATCTTCGAGTGTATGTTAAAAAGCACGCGTAAGTGATTTTTTACAATTAGCAATCTCGGTTAGTCTAATCTGCAGATACGCGACTGCAACAATTTCCTCCCTCCCGTTACCATGACGACACGCAAAGAGCCCATTCATTGTTCCGTAGCGGTGACGATAAATGTTTGCAGATGTCTCGGAAGATACCTTCGACTCGCAATGACATCTTGCCGTTTGTTCCTTTTAACTTAAAAATTCTTTCGATTACTCAATGTTTATGTATTTTCTAATAAAGATTATTAGGAATTTATATAAACAACGGAGGAAATTCATCTCTCCTGGGCCGACAGATAGATGCGTTTGTAATTAAACCAGTCATATTTGACCTTCTATCGACTAATTACACGTAACTACTCCATCTTTCATGCGTAACAAATTAATCCGCAGTGTTATTTACATTATGTATCGTGTCGGAATCAAGTACTCTAAACGTCGATTGGATTTAGTTTGGACACCTGAAATCTGAATTCGATTTTCCTCTTTTTTTCATAAGGAACGAACGTAAAATTAAAAATGGAATCTTCAATTTAACAAACAACTATTTATTGTGACATCGTCACTATGTCTGGCTGCAATTTTTAATCATAATTTAAATTATATGCTCTCCATCTCAAATTAGTAGTGTCCTGCCCCTATAAATCATACTCTTCCTGCTATCAATGGAGCCGTGACAGTCATCTATCTAATTCCTTTCGCGGGAAATTTTTGAATTGAATTCGCGTGACTTCCGGTCTAGATCCAAATTTCGTATATAGTTAATCGGGACTTCCTGCCCCAAATCTTTCTATACTTTGTTTTGACTTTTATCTATCTAACTTCGTTCTCGAGATTAAGGAAGGTGGAACAGACATCTGACTGAAGACAGTTGGAATTTGTAGGTCTACAATTTTTTCAAATTGCAACCCAATTATATTTTAGTCATTCGTAGAAATGAATCGAGACCATATTTCAACAATAATTATGAGAAATTTTAAAAGGTTTTTGTTGTATAGTTTTCCACATTACTGATAAATATAACTCATACATTTCTTTCCCCTCATTTTTGTTGGTGAAATCATTACTTTACAGCTTAAAATTCGGTTACTTTTTTATCTTTTCAAAAGGAAAACTTACGAGTCGTATATTTTCAGATTATACGGGAAAGTATTATCCTATAATTTTTCGAATTTTCTAAAGCTTTGGCTAACTCCGATAATTCTGATTGTTTATTTTTGTTCTTTAATCTTTTTAGAAGTAGTATTTTTGATCATTTTTGAATTTGTCGAGTTTTCACGGCACTTCTGAAGTGAATTTCTTCTATGCGAAATGGTATCGACGATCAGCTCGGCTAAAAATCTAGTTTTTACTTTTCCGGATGTTATACCATAACAGAGGGAAAGTATGGGGATCGGTCAAAAAATGACTCCCAAGATTTTTACATTTTTGGACTCGGGACACCTCGAAACGTCCAAAAATGCAAAAAATTCGGAGATTTCTTCTGTATATATGGACGATTTTTGTATGTGTGTATGGGGGCACGATTTTGTTCAACCTCTTTAAAGCTTAATAACGCCCGTGCTTTTTATCGAAAATTTCTGAAATTTTGGAGGGAGGATTATGTATTAGGAGGATCAATGCTATTAAATTTTGGTGGTTAAAGTTTGAGGGGTGGGAGATAAAGGGTGTTGTCTATCTCCAGTAGAGTCGGACTTACTAACAATTTATTGGTTATTAGCATTTACAATTTTTTTTATAAAACCATTCCTTACTTTGAAAATTAAGCTTTTTGCCATTTTATAGTAGTTAAAAATATAAAAAGTTTTTTTGGATAAAATATCGTAACAGTGGCGCTATCAAATGCTACCCGGGGAAGTTAAGCGACTTGTTGCTGGATTTTTTCTTTTTAGTGTACGTATCTTAAATTATGACCGATGTTGTTATTGTTTATAGCAATAATTAGTTAGTAGATTAAAGATGAAAGTTTTGATAAACCTTTCCAACTTACATTCAAGCGATTCTTAACGAAAGGATTAGTTAGAAATGTTTGTTTTCTACCTATAGTGGATTAAATTCTAGATTTCTTGACGGATTGGTTTCGTCCTAATTGCCTTTTAAGTTTAATGAACGATGGTTGCTAATCCGTTACTTTACTGCGCTTTAATGGACACCCGAAAGTATCGTATTTAATATAGAGACCAAGAATTTGAACTTCTCTCTAAATAAATCGAAATTCTCTCCTACTATACGCGGGCCAATGTTTTTAAAATGTTTCTGCTTACCAAATTTTAGGTTTGTTTACGTAGAGAAGCTTTGGCACGCTCCTTAGTAAAAAGCTTCTCTATGTAGTAAAGCCTTACACTTAGATAAAAAAAATTTACGAATTATGAATTGAAAAACCCATGTAATTTATCAGTATGGTGCAAAACAGGGTCTAAAATATATTATTTGCATATCTTAAAACCCGTAAATTACGTATTTTAAACGCGTTGTATGTAATCTTTTTCGTATTAATCTGTCTAATGGACAAAAAAATATACACGCTGACATTTAATGATACGTAATCTAGAGTTAAAAAATTATATAATTTACAAAAATATAACGTTAAAAATGGTTTGAAAAATACGTAATTTACGGGTTGAAAATTTATGTAAATGGCGAAGAAACTGCTTCTAAAAATCGATATATAATGTGTCGTAGTATAGTTACTCGATACTGAATTTATTTAGGTTCTATAATTTATAAATTTAAAAAAATATATACATATACATTTTATATTTAAATTTGTTTTAAAAATAACAGATTAAAGCAATTTGAAAAAATTTTAGACCTATAAATTCCCACTGCCTGTTTGTCTCTCCTTTTCTAATCTCGAGAATTCAGTTAGATGAAAGTCCTGATTAACTATAGCAGGTCTTGGTTAACTATGTACAAATTGAAGTCATGTTATTTCAATTCAAAATTTCCTCTTGAAAGGAATTAGATAGATGATAGGCACGACTCTGTTCCTAATAGGAATAGTATGATTTACAGGGGCAAGACTACTAATTTGAGGTGGAGAGCATATATTTTAAATGAAATAAATTAAAAATATGAGTAAAAATTGCAACCCGGCATTGTAACCATGTCACAATAAAATAATTGCTGGTTTATTTTCAGAATTTAAATAAAAAATATTTTTACAAAGAATTATTTAAGTATGAAAAAAGCGCTTAATTATGGAATTTCACGTGAATAACTTTTATTAAGAAAAGTAGTTTTTGAAACAAGTAGGAAAAAAGAAACAAAAACCTAAGTTTTTTGTTAATAAATAAAATTTTCAATGAAGAAACAACATAAAAAATTTCACGAAATCATCTAGAAGGGAAAATTATATAATTGGGATATTTTTTTAACTCGGTTGATCTTCTTCCATTTTCTTTTATTTACTAAAATAAACTGTTTTTCAGCATTACGGATGTTTTTACTAACGACATAGTCTAGCCAAAACTACGAAAATATATTTAAATTCGCATTTTTACAATAATAATAAAAGGAAACCGTCGTTTTCTATTGTATTTGCTATTATTATTTGCAATATTTCAACGAGGAAACAATTTAAACGTAATCGTAGAAAATAACTGCGATGCATTATGGAAAGAATATGATAACAAATGAGTACAAATGAGCTACGTTGAGAATAGGAACGGTTAATATAAGGGGAAATAAGAACTTGTCATAAATTTTAATCGAAAATTTAAAAAAATAATAAATCACTGGCAGAAATATTGTTTTTCTTACTTTCTTTTTCCAAACATACGATACAGATGTACGTGATCTCAATGTTGCAGTTTTCTGAATTTAAATATAAAGATAGAAAAACAAAAGTTACAAGTAATATTATTTTCAGTTTTTTGAGAGGGGAAAAAATTACAAATCGTGGAATAATTGAATACTATCGTTATTGAATTTAGAATTTTAGTTTATGTTCTTTTTGTTTTTCTCTTGTTTCATTCAAGAAACTGTAGAAATTCTTGTATCTCATATTACTCACTGCAGTAGCCAATTTATTTTCTTTATCATATATATATATATATTATATTTCTCTACATCGGTAAAAAAAGTAGTTTGTATTTAAAGCTTTAAGTAAAAAGTGTATTGGTAATTAGATTGTTCTTTAAATGAACTAAATTTGAATTTTTCTATGCTGTAAAAAGTTCTAATTTAATTAGAAATTTATTTTCTTAATGAAGTTTTTGAAAAAATATTGCATTATTATATACGTGGGCTTTTAAACCGACACATCGAAGAGTTCCCCCTCGAAAATTATCATAAAAAACACATTTAAATCAAGTCGTCTCTAACGTAGCCATTTAAAATGAGGCCCTAATCCAATCTTACGTGTAAATTTGACGTTGAATTTACAGAATTATTTAACAATCTCGAAGTAAAATGTAACGTGCCAAGCTATTTCCTCTTTCCTATTTCTTCCAGGTTTTTTGGGGGATTTATTATAGGGAAGCTCAATTTCTGTAATATCTCCTATCTCCAGATAGGTTCGTGGTGACAAACACATGTGGATTAGCTTATAAAGCATGGAAATTGGTTACCAAGACAACGTTAATGACGGCATTGGAATGATGATTTGTAATTTCTAGATTTAACTAGATTTCTAGTTAAAGAATTAATATTAACCCATACAAATATCAAATATGAAAAAGTCCTTTCAATATATAATATTATTTTTTTCAAAAAACTGATCAGAACGTTTATTTTTCAAGAGTAAAATTTATTCATTGCAGATTTTTTTAGTACGAAAGTCATTTTCCCTATTATTAAATAAAATGTAAGAAAGATAAGATTAGTTTTATTGTGAGGTTTTATCGAATGGTTTATTTCTACTTGGTCTACTTTAAATTATTTCCTTCCAGTTTCTTCAATTTTCGATGAGTAAATATTTACTAGAGTTTTACTTTTTTTCTATGAAGATTTTGAACAATTTTTAAAACAGCAAAAGAAGGGAAAAAATTACTTTTTTTCTATTTTATAAGTATGAGAAGTAAATTGAGAAATATAGAAACTCGCGATTATTAGAAACAGAAAAGGAAAAAATAAAGCAAGTTTTCATTTATTCTAAACTTATATAAGAATAAATTTGTTCATATTTTAATAAATTAAATATTTAATTCAAAAATTTTCTTCTGAAAGAGTTAGATGACCAGCACGACTCTATCGCTGACAGGGAAAGTATTGATCTACAGGGGCAAGACATACTAGTAATTTGAGGTGGAGAGCATATCTTTTATATTAAATAAATTAAAAATATCATTAAAAGTTGCAGGTTGGCGTTGTGACCATGTCACAATGAAATAATTGCTTGTTTTGTATTCGATTCTTTGAATTAACCCTCGTATCAATCAATTCGAACGACGTTTTAATTTAAAAATTGAGATTAAAGGCAATTAATTATGCAAATTTTGTTGTTATTTAGTTAATGTAAAATACTCTTTGTACGTAATTTAAACAGAACGAAGTTTTCAGAAGTTACGAATTCGCTTTTGATTTTTTTTTTTTTTTTTTTTTTTTTTTTGTGCAACGTGTAGATTGGGTTTGCACAATAGAAATTGTTAGTTTGTCTTTTCTTTGCTAAAAATATCCATTTATCTAAATATTGTTCACTTATCGAGTGAGATTATCTTAAGAGATTCTGTCAAAGTTGTCTTTTATAAAGAACAGAATTTGTTAAGGAATCAATATCGTCAAATATAGCCGCAAATTACTGATGGAAACTTTAATTTTTGTGTAAAAAATCTAAAGTTTCTTCAACTTCTTTGAAAAGAAATACTCAAAATGTTTTCGTTAAAATTAAATATAAGTAGGCCTAATTAAAGAATTATAATAAACGCTTTTCCATTATTGAAGCTCTGTAAAGCTACTTTGAAAAAATTGTAGACCTATAAATTCCCACTGTTTGTCTGTCCTTTCTTAATCTCGAGAACGGTGTTACATGGATAAAATTCAAAGCCAGATATGGAACGATTAGGTCAGGAAGCCTAGAGTAACTATATACTATAACTTCTGGTTTAGACAGGAAGCCACGTGATTTCGATTCAAAAACTTTTCCCAGAACGGAATTACATAGATTACCAGCACGACTCTGTTGTTATCAGGAAAAGTGTGATTTACAGCCACTCCTAATTTGAGGTGGAGAGCATGTATTTTAAATTAAATAAATTAAAAATTGCAATCCGGTATTGTGACGGGCTGGCTGGTCTTACCAGAAGGACCGTACATAATCAATGGACAAATACAAAGTTGAATTTACACTCGTAAATCTATTTAATTTCGATGAAATATGAGAAATTTCTGAAGGTTTACGATTTAATTTCGTCGTGTAAGAAAAAACAATAGTTGATGCGCCTGTTTGATTCGTATTTTAATAAAATGCATCAACATCCTAATCGAATATTTCTTTTGATTATTCACTAGCTTTGCATTTACTCCGTTAGTCGTGAAAAATTCACTGCAGTGAAATTTGAAATTTAAAATTTTATTTTATTCAAATTACATTGAAATATAAAATTTTATCGTAATAGGTCTGTAAAGAGTTTATATATTTCATAAGTCTACCACACGATATATGTAGATCGGAGAAAGACTTAAAATTTTATCGAAATCAATTCAAAATTATACTATTTTTTACCAAAATAAAGAACTGAAATATTTAATTGGGCTGAAATTGAAAAAAATTCCCACTGTCTTCCGTGAGTTAGATGAAAGCCGAGACCTTATATAGAAAGCTTAGATTTTTTAAAAATATATATAAATAGAAACATGGTAAATTATCATTTCAATAGTTCTATCTGTTCTATAGTTTTCTCGGTAGTTTTCAACTCTTATAAAGATCGTATTACAGACTTAAATCGGTTCAAATATTCCCCCTTCGATAAAAATCCGTATAGGTTTCGAAATACCATAAAAAAGCTAAAAATATATCCGGAGGATTACTGTTCTCGTGATGTCTCTTCTCTTCTGTTAGGTAAGCCAAGGCAGTTTCTGCACATCCACAAAATATATTCACTAATCTGTCTCCAGTTTTTATAACCTAGCCTCGGTCAGGTGAGATAAGATCCAGAAAACATTTTTCAATTAATTTCCAATTCGACAAAACAGTGCTTTTTTAAAATTTATTTGTCTAAAAACGTGAAATATATTAATCGCATTACTTGGTAATTAAAAAGACAGTCAACTCAATGGAAGGTTCCAACTTATCGATTAATTGGGCTGCAGTTTGAAAAATTGTAGACCTATAAATTCCCATTGACTGCCTGTCCTTTAAACTCAACGGGGTTGCATAGATGAAAGTCGAGACCAGATATGGAAAGATTAGGGGCAGGAGGCTCTGATTAACTATTACACGTGAATTTAGTTCAAAAATGTTCCTCTGTAAAGAGTTAGATGATCGGTATTATTTTATAGCTGACAGAGAAAGTATGATTTACAGGGGCAAGACTCTACAAATTTGAGATGGAAAGCATATATTTTAAATTAAATAAATTAAGGTTATGATAAAAATTACTTTTTAAATTCCAAATATATGAGAGAAGAAAAAGGAAATTTTCTGGTATTGAATGAAATGATTTTAAAAAATTCCTTTGTTCTGTAGCGAGTAGAGAAACTTATTTCTATGATAATTCGGGAAGCTGCATGAAAATAATATAGAAGGTTATTGATTAATTGGTCACACTCGTCTTCATTAGACGAGTGAAAACTCTATAAAAGCGGGAGTTATTCATACCTTTATTGATAGAATAAATTTGCATAAATTTAAAATTTTAAAAAATGAAGCTTTTTGGTTTAAAATTTGATAAGATTCTCTTTTCGATTTATTTAGCATTGCTGAAAATTTCTCGTTGATTACTTACTCTACAAATTTATTTATTTAGTTAGTTCTTTTATGTGCGCATTAAAACCTAGATTTGCCATTTTAATCGAAGACGATTCGTTCTTTCAATTTTATAATATTGTAATGCAGAAATTGTCTTTCTGCTTCATTATATTCGCGTACGTACGTATTTTTGTTACTTTTTTACGCTCGAATTTTCTTACTTATTTGCTTTTTAAGCGAATAATAATGATCAAAATGAATTCCTTAAATATTTAACGGTCTTGTTAAATGGTAATAGATTGCAATTCGCTTCCTACCTTCTACATTAATTTTTAACAATGCTTCCTGGCATATTCTATGAAAATCGTGTTCTACTATATTCATTAATTTTTATAGATAACTTCCTACTTATTGATAAATGTAAGATTTATGTTTAAATAATATTAATATTTTTCTATTAATATAAATATACATACGTATACTTTAGACACTGGAAAATTCATCGCAAAAGTTAAATTGAGTTACCAAATCGAAGTCCTATTTTATCAAATAAATATATTTATTCGCTTCCCTTTGGGCAATGTTACTCGAAGATGGATTCAACCCAAATATTTTACGAAAAAAAATTTAAATCTTGTTCTAACTAAACTTTAATAAGAAATTCGTATATTTTAAGTATATTATTGTATCACACGAAGGCACATTTCATGTCATAATTAAAAGATTATGTTGAATTTAGTTACACGTACGATGGAAATAACCTTTTTTCTCGTAGAAATTTTATTAAAAAAAAACTAGAAAATAGAAAAAATCATGTGGATGAATATTTTATTGAGTCGTGTAATTTATGGAAGAGATACGTCGGCTATTAAGATGTAGATTATAATTAAGATGAATTAATTTAAGACGTAGGACTTGAATTTTGCAGACTAAATTGGAAATTACTATAATTTAGAATTTGGCTCGAGGAGAACGGCGCATATATTTCTATTCGGAACTCTGAATTTAACTCTATACGTAGGAATAAAATAAAGTATATTTCTGCAGCTTCGAGAAATTATTTTTATCCTGTTACTCTTCCAGGCCCGGGATTTACAATTTGATATAAAGGCGGACTGGAAGATTTTTATGGTGATGTAATTCGTAGATAAATAAACGGCCCAATGGCCGAAGCGGTGAGACATCGACAAACCACTCTGGTGCACCCGAGATAGAATCCGGGAAAACAAGCTAGGATATTTTTATGGGCAATTTGTCCCAGATATTTCGGGTCCTGCCTCCACCATTACAAATCTACCATTAATATGGAAAAAGGCGCCATCTTAATACCCACAAGACGGAAAGAGCCAAAAACTAGATAAATAGAAATTTGAGAAAATTTTTTAAAAAATCAAGTAACGAGTTGCTTAACTTTTCCGGCAACATTTGGTGGCGTCATCATATTTCTTTAAAAACTTTTTATATTTTTAACTATTGAAAAATGGCAAAAAACTTAATTTTCAGTGTAGGGATGGGTTTTATAAAATATTTCAAATGCTAATAACCAGTAAAATCGTCATTAAGTCCGACTGTGCTGGAGATACATACGACCACCTTTATCTCCTCACCCCATCGACTATTAACACCTAAAATTTAATATAGCATCGATTCTCCTAATACATGAACCTCCCTGAAAAATTTCAGAAATTTTCGAAAAAAGCACGGGCGTTAAGCTTCAAAGAAGGCGAACAAAATCCTGTTCCCTACACACACTAACACCAGTACATACAGGGAAGAAACCCTTGGATTTTTTGTATTTCTCGACGTTTGAAGGTCCCCTGAGTTCAAAAATGTAAAAATCTTGGGCGTTCATTTTTTGACCGATCGCTGTCTTTTCCCTCTGTTTTATATAAAATCTGGGGAAGTAAAAGAAAATCATAAGATAAAGTAAAATGTGAATGCGATTGAAAATTAAATTTCAAATAGTATTTATATTGTTACTTTTGATTCGGCAGATATATTTTTTCGTGCAATATGAAAGGCGAATCCCGATAAACATTGAAAGAAGACTGGTATAAATGAGAAAATGAAGAAAAAATGATTCTAGTTGAAGGTATGAATAGAAAGTAGAGGCGCCTACTGAATCTTAACAGCAGCTGTGATGATCTTTGTGTAAATAGTAAGATTTTAGGTAGAATGCCTTTCAATAGATTAAGAAAATATCTTTGCAACAAATAAGAGAGTGTTGGAAAAGTAATAACCCAACGTGACGGGTGGAAAAAAGTCTTTTTTCGAAGGTAAAAAATTAATTACCAGATTAGAAATTTTGAGGAAAAATTTGGATAATTTTTATTAAAATTATCAAATAATATAGAATATGAAGAAAGGTAAGGATTATTTACAATTTATTAGAGTTGTAAAACCATTTTTCCTTACATGGATGAAAATATTTATTTAGTGTTTCGACTAAATGAGATTTATTCGTATGCTTTTTAAAATCGATACTCGTCTAATAAAAGCGCGAATAAACAAAATTACAATACAATTACGAGCTAAACTGTTTCGTTATATCATAATAAGTCTATTTTCCTAACATTTGTAGTAATATCTTGAATTTTCTAATGGATTTTTGCCGAACTGCTAGGCAAATGATCAGAGATGTCGAGATAATTTTATATTATGAAAATAAATGCCAATCGGATGAAGAATGGAATTTGAAAATCACTTAAACCGTTAATATTTACATTAAATAAATGCAGAAAAGACACGACAGAAAAATTCGTAATATTTAATAAGTTACGATGTTAAATGTAATAATAATTATTGAATTAAATATAACCGATGAAATTCTTCGTAGTATTATTTTCGATACTATTTCTATATCTCTTTCATCATCTACCTTCGGGGATCGACTTGGATGATGAAAGAGAAGTAGAAGTGGTAAAGGTAGAAATTACTGTTTAGCATTTTAAAGGTTAAGATTGCTAAAGTAATGCTGATAAATAGTATGATTTATGCACGCATAAGGATATAGTACCATCCATAGCTATCGACCTAAAAAAAATATTAATTAAATTTGCGCTAATTTGAAATAATCGCTAGGAAAATAAGCACCAAAATGGAAAACCTGGCTAAGAGCTGAGAAATAAGCGGTAATAACATGTTAGAAATATAATTAGAGCAAGGAGATTGAAATTGGTGCAAATGGGCAAAGCTCATAGTTGAACTAGAGACGATCATTTGAATCAATTACTGAGAACAACTTCCATTGCTGAAGATTTATAAGAAACCCATCTTGAAATGGAAAGACGTTGTGAAGGCTTATCTACGAAAGTTTATGGAAGTCGAAGATAGTTGTACAGGTGTAGTCCAGGAAGTCAAAGTGTTTGAGAGATATCAATTTAACTATTTAATATTTAAACAGGATATCGATATAAAATTACAATTATTCGAATTAATTATAGTTTAAAAAACCAACATAACAAGATTTTAATTCAGTAAACCATAATTTAAAAAAAATAACATTTAAAGGAGTAACTATTTGCAACTAACTTGTTAGTTTTATTCAAAGAACATTGTAGAAACACATAATCAATGCTTCGTCATTAGAATAAGTCCGGTTTTATGTAGGGATACCCCTGTATTTTGTACAGTATTTTAATATGGTATTAATTCTCATTTTCTTTTTAATATAGACTTAATAGAGGTAGATATTTAATATTAGAATTCGTAATTTTACTTATAATTTTAAATAAACTTTATTTTTTCCGATCTCTAAGGTTTTTTTTCAGTTTTTAAAATTAAAATATATTGATTTAAAACAGATCGATGAAAATAAGAGCGAAACGACTTCGTTGCAAAACCGATACAAAATTCTGTAAAATAAAAATAAAAGAAAGAAAACAAAAAATACAGATTTTTAAAAATCGAATTGCAGCAAACCCTCAATTTAACACACCCCGGTTTAATGGACTTTCAGCAATAGCGGATACCCTTCCGTTTAAATCAGGTTTTATACGCTTTTTTGTTCTTTATGCTTTTTATTTTAAAAAATAGTATACTGCCTCAAACTTTCATAACAAATGCAAGTAGGATTAATTTTGAAAAATTAATTGGACGAAATTATCTCTCGAACCCTATTGTTAGAAGAGAAGTCGAAGAACGAGTTCTCAATCTCCGTCAAGTAATACGACGATGATGAAGTTAACTACGATTTAATCGTGTCTTAGCTGGTGATGACATCACAGAACGTCATTTTGTTATTCGTACTTATGTGAATTGTTCGTAACCATTGTGGTGTCATTAAACATTTATTGTTGTACCTTTGTCTTTTGTGTAATAACATATTTATTTTAATGTTGTACTAATATATTTAAAAACTAAAAATAATAATTTGAAGATAATTCCTCACGTTTTATAAATTTAACGTTTTAACTATTTGAAAGTTTATTGCTGTCCATTCGATTATTTCTTATTTTATTGTTTTAGTTTCGGAAATTTTAAATGTATTTTAATTTTATTTATATAAGGAAAATATTGATTATTATTATTATTTTTTTATTTACGAAATATGTACTAATAGATGGCAGTGTAGTTAATATTGATTGGTTTTATTTTCTACCGCCAGGGTGCGCTTGGACAGATCTAGTTGCGCGGTTGAAGCTGAAGGATAGAAATCGCACTTCAGGATGAGACTAGGCGAGGCTGATTGCTGCGCACCAACCAGGTAAGCGACGTTCGTTTTATAAAGATAACCGGGATTGGTTAGCCCAAGCAAATGACGTCATAAATATCGGGGAATTGGAAATACTACCCGACCTGTTGTCTGGTTTGATTTTCGATTTTGGTCCTCATTGATTTAAGCTGGCTTTAATTATTAATTAGATTTATCGGGTTTTAATTCTTTTTGGAAAAATTCGTATTTAGGATTTTCTTTTCTCGTTTCGTAATATTCTCGAAAACAAAAACTAATGTAATTAATATTTTAAACAGATGTAAAAGTTTTAGATCCGGAAAACTGATTTTTATTATTACAAAATCTAAAGAAATTAAAGCGACGTTTTAGTAAAGCACCATTAAATAAAAAACAGGAAAGGGAGGGGGAAATATATACATTAGAGAGTAAATTACGGACACACACACGTCACGAACTCAATTATTTCGTTTGACTTTTATAACTTAGAATACAACGTGACAACGAGCATTAATATCGCTGCGAAAAAAGTGTCATTTAGTCAACTCGTGATCAAATGGGGATGTACGATCTCTGTATTTTGCTTGACGAAGTCACGCAACGTCACAATTGATTGCGTGACAATAAGAAACATCGACGAAAGAAACCTGTTGCCCCGAAAAATAAGGTATTTTCTGCACCGTTCTGCGGAAATTTCGTATATTAATTTTTTAAATTTTATTTATTTTTCTTGCCAGTAAACAAAATTTTAAAAAGGTTTAGAGAAAAATCGATAGGTTAAATCCTACCGTCATTTTGTTAACTGAAGTTATAATCAATTTTCGCTAATTTAATAAAACAGATGGATATTTAATTAATTTAAATCAGTATCGGTGAAATGATATTAATTCGATTATCAAAACAAATTATTGAAGAGGTTAGTAAAGGTATTTTGATTGAAAGATTCTCCTACAAACAGAATTTATTCCCATTTCGGAATTTTCCAGATCGTAAAATTCTCCTTTGATAATTGTCGAGAACAAAAATCGAATGTTTCTAAACTTAGACACGTCCTTACAAAGATGTTATGTCAATAATACTCGAAGATCAGAGAACCATATTAAGGATTCCCCTTAATAATCTCTCATATTCTGATGGATATTTCGCTCGAGGGAATATTACATCTATATGATAATCAATTGCAAGATTTATAAATTATGGATAATTTAATTGGATTGTTTCAAATGATCTACTGTCATTTTAATATTATCTGATGCTCATGATGAATGTACGCGGGTGTAGGGAAAAAAGTGAGATAATATCGAACGATGGAAAACTGATCAAAAAGAATGTCAGGTGGTAAAGAAAGACAATCCGGTGATAAAAAAACAGCTGAATTTGAGTCCTTACTTGCTGGTGTTTACAAAAGTAAAGGACGTCCATCTATTAATTTTCAAAATAGTGGATTATATAAATATATTTAATCGCGAATTAATGGTGTATTTTCCCCGACGTTCGTTAAATAAGTTTTCATGTCCATAATTATCATGTTTAGCAGTCGAAAAGTGGATTTGGAGTATTATTTTCTTCTCCCGGAAATTATGCGTTTTTATATAAAAACGTATAATTTAAAATTTAGTGTTTCAAATATTTTATGCATTTTATTTAACATAATATTTAAAGTTTTGAAACTAAAAATTCAAAAATTTTGAATTTGTTTATAGAAGGTTTTTATTCAATTAATGTTTCTTCTTTATTTTACTTTCTTCTACAAGAATTGATCGTTTCCTTCGATAAATATTTAATATAGATATTTGAACAAAACTCTTTATTATTATTATTATTATTTATATCTGTGAGGAAATTGCATTGAATTTCGGAAAATATTTTATGTTTTTGTTTATAATATTTAAAATTTTTTTATGTAAAATATTCTTATTATTATAAGTTGAATAAATTCAATAAATAATTTTACCACTTCTCCATTTTCATTTTTTTTATTATTACTTTTTATTTTTTCATTTAGTTTTTCAACTTGAAATAACATTCCTTTCTCGGCTCAGTAAAATTTTGATATTTTTTGAGAGTTTATATTCCTTTGAGAACACTTCATTTTCCAATTCAATACTTCGCACATATTTTAATATTTTATAGTTTTTCCCCTTCTTTTCAGAACAGATATTAAATAGTTCAGAAAGGAATTGGAGTAGATTCTGTACAATATAACTCGGTAGCAGCTGTTGTACTTTACCTTTTCAACTTTTCGATCGTACAATTTGTTTTGTTGTCTCTACTACATACCGTACTTTATTATTACTACTTATGTACTAGAATTTCTTCCCTTCTTGGCAACAACTATGCACTCTTACACGACTTTTTATTGTTATTATTATTTATACAACTTGGAATTGATATTTCCATTTTACATTTTCTCAATCGGTTTCTATGATTAATGCTTATACATTTTCAGAAAATAAATATTTGATTCAATATATACTTCACAGTTTTCTTTACTTCTTTTCAGCAAAGTAAAATATTTTAATTATTTCAAGTGTAAAATAAACAGAAATTATAATGAAAAATAACGAAAAATTTCATAAACATTTTACAATGGCAAGTTTCCTGTGTCCAAAGTCACAAATCTTTAATTAAATATAAAAATAATAAAACCTGACTAAGGTAATTCGATGTCGAAGAGATTATTTTGGATCGAAAGATGAATCCGATTAATTATGGTTAATTATATCTAAATCTAGTCTCATCGATCGATATTTTGCTCGACTTCCCTTATGAGTATTTAATAGGAATAATATATATTACTAATTTATGAAATTATTAATTTTTTTAGTGAGTAAGAATATTTTAAATAATAAAAATAGAGTCGCGTTAGAGAATTTAATTGCTGTCTAGTCTATATTACAAAAGGGATTTCCATTCCACTTTGAAATTTCTCAAATGATAGATAATTATTATTGTTTTTTAATATATAAAAGTTCTTAAATTCTGAAACTTAGGCATAATTTTGATATCTAAATCGGTTTAAATACGACTTTCTGTATGTATTTTGTGGCACTATGCTATGGCACTCGGGAGATCCTGCATTCTCCATCAAATAATAACGGATAATAAACGTTAATTATTTTTTGAGGATAGAGCGACGACCAATACTTTAGCTTATTTAACTTTTTTAAAATAAATTTGGCCTCGTGTACAAGTGTATTTTAATTTTAAAATTGTGCAAACGTATTAAAGAAGTCTCGATGAAAATACCACTACAGTATTTTAAGAAACTACTAAATTTCATGAAAACTAAGTGGATTAGATTCAATTTGAAATGATTTACCATCCATAAATGAATTGCACAATAATATAAATTCGGAATTTCTTGATAGAATGATAAGGAATTCACTGGTTTGACGAGAAACATCGAGGACGTGTTAGAAGGCCGTTAATGTTAATTATTACACGGAAGAGTAAAATTATGTATGGAGGTTAAATGCATCAAACACTTTCACTATGATTAATGGGGATTTGGTAATTGAAATAGAAACACGAACATGTCCTTATTTTGATCATTTGTAAAATCAAGCTAGTCGGAAGAATTAAATTTACCTCATACAATGACCATTCTGGAAGAATGATTCCTAATTGCAGCCTCTCTGCACTTACGTCTAACAGTTATAATTACCTAAAACGAAATAAATGCATTGCAATTTATAATAATTCTATAATAACGAGAAAGTCTTAGTTTAATGTTTCTAGTCGTAGGATTAGTCAAGAAAAGTAGTGGTAAAGCATCGTCATCAATCTGAAGATCTAGTAAATATTTCAATCCCCAGCTTCTATTAAAGAAATCAGGAAGCAAAATATTACTTCCGTCTTCATTAAAAATCTAACTTTGAACATTGCTATTGCAACAAGTATTTAATTTTGTACGAATTCTCGTAGATGCTTCGATAGTCGGAACAATGTTGCGATAAATTTATTCCGAATACAACAACGAAAATGACTCCAACGCAATATAAATAGTCGCTTTAAATAAGATTCAAATGCAAATTAAATCCACAGTAAGAGACGAAATGCGAAGGAATAGACTAATGAATTGAATGGATAAATTATTATTATTATTAGTATTATTGTAAATCTGTTGGATAAAAAAGAAATACTAGCAAATAAAAGTCAAAGTTATAAATGTCTTGCATCGTTTTTTGATAGCATCTATAATAATAAAACTACTCGAGTCGCACTTGCTCATCGACTGACTGATATAAAACTCCCAATGTGAAGCATTAGAGATAAAAACACGCCATTTATGCAAGTAGATTTTAGAATTTATCTATATTTATAACAAATTCAATATTTAGGGAAACTTTTTATTCATTTTTTAAAGGATTTCAATACATATTTTTAAATTTAATTACATAACTTTATACACGGTATTTATAAGAGACACTGGTTTAATATCGTGCCTTCCATTTTCCATTCTATGATTGTTAATTAAAAAAAGAGTAGGAATACAAAATGGAAGCAAAATGTCAATAATAGTTTAATATATATATATATATATATATATATATATATATATATATATATATATAACTTATAAGCAAAATATAAATATTTAACAAGTCAAAGTATCAGTATTAAAAGCGAGAATAATATGTGAAGTGGGTTATTTACGATAAAGCTTGCAAGTGTAAGCCAATTTTCTGGTATCAATGTATTCTGACCCTTCAGAACATTGATTTTGAATAAGAGGAAATTTGAGAAAAATCTTTTCTGTTATAAAAAAAAAAAGAAAGCAAAAGTGAAATATCGGTCGAATGTTTCATTATATTGAATGGATATTATATTCATTTGTAAACTTCCAAACTGAATGTTTACTAAATTTAAGGAAAATTCATATTTAGTTGTTTAGTTTTGATAACTTGACGGCACTTTTGGATACAAGATATATATATTTAATAAGATCGAAGTAGTACAAGTACAGTGAAACCTAATAATGTGATCACTGAAGGGACCAGCTCAAAGTGGTCACCTTACGCAGGTAGTCAATTAGCAGGTTTCAGCGTGTATGGAAATTTGGGTAGTTTCTTATATCTCAAGACACTTGCAAAGCAATCAAATTAAGTGAGAATTTTTACATTTATCGCAATTACTTTACTATCATTTATCAATGGCTAAATTTTATTTATCTCTTATAATTGCCGAGTTAATTGTGGAAATTACTAAAATATAAATAATCGGATAGTTCTTCTTATTAAATGTGGGGAAGTTTAATTAGTATTTTTAATTATTCTGACCATTTGAAGGGAATTTACGCCGATACATTTTGAAGACGAGGAAGTATTTCTTAGTATAAAAAGAATAAATAAATAGTGGGTTGATTAAATAAATATTGATTTTTAATCCTTTGCAGACGAGTACTTATTTTTGTCATTGTCGTAAGTCAAACAATGGCAACTCGTCGACTTCGACTCTTAGGTTGTCGGACCGAAGATGGCGATCGATGACGAAACCAAAACGACCATTTCGCAACTCCTGCATTGTTTAGCTTGGGCAAACCTTACTCCAGCGTTTTTGTTTGTCTCTTGAAATTCCATTTCTGAATAATTAATTAATCGCTGTTTTATCCTCCACCACCATCGATCAGACTCGGATCTGCTCAGTTTCCGTTTACACTCGAAAGATCTCTTTATTTATCGGATGTAAACTTCTTTTCTGTCAGTTTGCGCTTTCCGGACACTTCTTACCACTGTTGGAAAATACAAACTGACAGAGAAATCCTTGAAGAAATACACAAAACGAACGCTGGCAAAAAGAATTATGGGTACAGTACTAAAAATAAATAACGTATTAAGAATAATACTTTAAAAATAAACGGGAAAATGCTAGTGGAGGATTGTGTAAATGTGTACGAAATTATTGGCATTCTTTATAAGATAATAACTAAAATTTCTGCTTTTAATTCTTTAATTACATTCTCTTTTATGTAAAAATCCATACATTTTCAAGCTTTTTAAGTAGTTTACTGTTTCGTAAGTGCGTAATTGAAAAACAGTTTACTTATTTTAAAAAATAAACTTTTATAATAAGTAATTGGATTTCAATTTGAAACAATTGTAGACCTATAAATTCCCGCTGAATGTCTGTTCTTCCTTAATCTCGAGAATGGAGTTAGATGAAAGTCGAGACCAGATATGGAAAGATTAGGGGCAGGAGGTCCCCTCCTGCCCTTAATCTTTCCATAAATTTACGTATAATAGTTAATTTAATTCAAAAATATTCCTCTGAAAAGAGTTAGATGACCGGCACGACTCTATCGCTGGCAGGAAAAGTACGATTTACAGGAGCAAGACTACTAACTTGAGCTGGAGAGCATATAATTTAAATTAAATTAAATTAATTTTAAAAATATGACTAAAAATTTCAGCCCGTATTGTGACCATGTCACAATAAAATAATTTATGTTTATATTTCAAATACTAAATTTATATAAGGATAAATCTTTTGTCACTTTCATTATGTTAACATCCGTAGTCTACTTAAAACTGTGGCTACTTTACATTTCTGTAATATAGGATTATGATTAAGTTTGGACTACATAAAGGATACAATAATAAATTTCATTATATATATATTTTTTTCAACTGTCAAATAATGCATTCTATAGTTATTTTTTAAAATATTTTTATTATTTAATAATTAATACGGCATAACTGAAGTGCTGGTCAATTTTTAATCGATAAAAATTTTATATAAATTTTTAATGAAGCCAATGTACTGTACATTTATTTTTTAAATGGCATATTTCGTAAATTATAAAAATAATATATAATATTACTCAAATGCCAAATATAGAATGAACGTTTCTAAAATACATGATTTAATCGCGTGATCGAAAATTTCGTGATTCACTCGCATTAGAGGCCTGTTAACTGACTTTTGGTGCCATTTTTTATGTTGAAATTTATAAATATCGTAAAGTTTAATCTTGTATAATTCGTAACGAAAACAGAAATTTAGATAGTGAACGGTAAATATTTCTATCGACATAGAAAAAAAATTGAAAATACTAAGAAGCACGAACAGAATTGAATTTCCAAAGACATTTTGGAACTCCAAAATGAAAAATAAAAGTAACATAAATATACATTTTAAAGTAAAATATACAGCAGATAGTCTTTTTATTTCGTCTCCGGATTTATACTTGAGGTAAACATTCCTAAATGCAAATGGCTTCTATGTGAAATACGACATGAAAATAAAATCCATTACACGAAAGTCTTTCTCGTTGTACAGTACCTAGTGAAATATGTTTAATTCTAATACGATCTTTATGTAATTATTAACTGTGGTCTTTCATGTATTAGTCAGATTTTGTGGAATTCTAAATTTTTAACTTAAGTTAAGGTTTTTTTTTTGTTTTTTTTTAATTTCAATTAGATTATTCCTTCTTTTCTTATTCCCATTTTGCTCATTTTGGATTACTTTATAGAGATGTACAGTACAGTACATTCATTTGAACACAAATGTATATTGGTTTATTAAAATTATAGTATATTGACGATGTAATTATAAATCTTTTTTAGATTTGAATACCGAAAAAATGAATCAAAAATCACAAATATTTCTTGGCCGCCCACGTCATGAAGTGGGCTGGCAATTTGTTATTTGGCATCGCTCCTGACCTTGCCATGTCCATGAACGTTTGGGGAAGACCCAGCGAATGTCCGTCGACCTCGTCTCCACCATTAAATTTTCAGCAGCAACAGGTTTATCCATTCGGTTTACAGAGTGATTTGGGAAATTTCGGAGTACGACCTCCAAAGGTAAATACCATTCTTATCAATGATAATTAATATTAAGACAGTGTCCAGTATAAATACATACCGTTAAGACCGATTGAAAAAAGGATGATCGGGTGGTAAACCGAAAGGATAATTGAAAAAGACTGGTTTTTTCATTTGTCTTTTTCAATCATCCTTTGCAAACTAGAAGAAAAAATTGGAATCTCCCATAACTGCAATTTTATTAGGAAAATTGAAATTATACGTGTTTCCCGAGTTTTTAAAGACATTTTTCACGTATAAAATAATGTACACATTTTTTAATATTATTATAAATGTAAATTATAATTAATGTACAAAGAAAATTTAGGCGAATGTTGACATTCGAAAGAGATACGAGATATTATTGACTCCATTTACTTACCATACTTATGAAGGTAAATGATATCGTTAATATCATCTTCGTTATCATTTATCATATTTTTTTTACTGGAATTACATGTTTTGTCAGAAATGTTTCCAAAAAAATTTAAAAAAAGAATCCATTAAATCATTAATCAGAAGATTATGGCGGGTTAATTGTAGTTATCATTTCTGAAACAATCTCTAAGTTAAGAAGAAATAAAAGAAACTTATTGAAATTAAAAAAAAATTTAAATATGAGAAACTTAAATCTATTTTTTAAAATATTTTTACTATGATTAATTAATTTGAAATATATAAAGGACTGGTCGATAGAGAATTTATTTTGTTTACAGAATTTAATTTTATTAAAAATCTTTCCTGGTTCCGATCATTAAAAAGTGGTTAATATCTCAAAGGCTCATTTAAAAAAAAAAGTTGTAATCAAATTATTTTATTCCTGGAGAACGTGAATTGAGATAACTCCTTCAAGTAATTTTTCTGGTGGCAATTTTTAATTAAACGTTATTATGGCTAGATAATTTGTAAATTAGAATTCAGATTTAATTTTTGTTGCTTAACCTTCGATTTTCTTCAATTTAAAGACAACACACTTATTTGGTATTATTATTTAAATTTTTTAAATAATTATTCTCTTATTTGTTATTTTCCTTTAGACATTGTGAACGGTAAATTCAATCTCCTGTAATCTATTTAATCTTTTTTTAAATCCATCTCGAATATCTAATCAATAAATAAATTGTATAATTGCAATTACCTCACATAATTGAATATAATTGATTAGGTAGAGTCATTAAAATATTACTAGTTTTGTTTTAATGATGAATTTAAATTGGAATCTTATTCCGATAAATTATACATGGAATTAAAACCTTAAATGGTCAATTTAATCATTTGTTTACATTTAATATGTAAGGATATATTTATAGAAGGGGTTTTTATTCGACTGAGTCTATAAGCCACAAATGTCTGAAGGACGTCTCAAGGTCGTGCATTACTACTTCCCATTTGATCATCGACCGCTTTTCTCTCTGGCAATTTTCAAACTTTAACTACGTTTAAATAAGTTTTATTTAATAAATAATTATAATTAATATAGAATATAATTATTGTGTTTTGCCGTATTAGGTGTACCCGGATTCGGAATATGTTTACGGTCGAAGTCGGAGGTCGTCGCGACATCGAAGTCACTCGCCCACTGGTATCAGGGGTGAAGAGGTGCTTCCTTGTAGCACCTCTTATAACTCTCTTACGTCACCCGGAGCAATGCCTTCGGGTGGTAGCCTGACGTCTAGCATTAACGATCTGTCTTTCGAGGCAGAACAGTTGGAAAGAGCCATTAGACACAACGATCCGGCGTTCGTTCGAAGAATGCTGGAAATACACCACGGGAGGTTTCCCGTCAATTTACACGGTAGTTTGTTAGATAAATCCAGTTGTGGATCTCACAGTCATTGCGTCAGTCAGGATGTGGAGATTCTGTTAAGGAAGAGTCAAACGCTTTTGGATCGACTGGACAGGAGAGAGAGCATGTCCACCGATCAGGAATCACCACCGATTTTTTCTAACGCTCTACACCTGGCCATCGAACACAACTCGGTGGACGTGGCTAGGATATTATTAAAATACGGTGTAGATCCCAACGAAGGCGGAGTGCCCATAGAAACCGGCGATCCTTGGAGAAGAGAGAGTTATTCTGCCACATCCGAAGATAGTTGCCCTGAAAGGTGTCGACGACCGAGCCATCTTTTAAGTCCGGGCACTGCTAAATTTCTAGTCGCTTCTAGTCCTAGTAATAATAGTGATCTTAGTAACGATAGTTGTTCTCCGGTAGCCGTCACTCCTCCCAGACATTACATCACCATTAATACGGACTTGCAACCATCTCTAAAAACTATTTATACCGGGCTGGACGGTCGACAAGTGAGTTACGACGAAGAGTATATTAGAGATACATTATATTTACTTCCTCCTATATATCTAGCCGTGGCTCTCGGTAACGATATTATGGTACATTTGTTACTAAAATATGGAGCAATACCTAATGTCCAAGATCAACACGGAGTTACGCCTTTGCACTTAGCTGCTTGTCAGTCGAGGATCCCTTGGCAATGCGTGCGTCATATATTAGAAAGCGGTGGACGTCTTGCAATTTGTAATCGTCAAGGAGTTACGGCCTGTGATATGGTCGACCAAGATTTAAAAAAATATCAGATTTCTCTCATTGACGATGCACTCTCTTGGCTCGTTCCTCCTCAGAGTGCTCCTCCTTCTGTGGTTGCACCTTCCACGCCGGCTCCACAAATGGTGGCGGCCGAAGACGGATTTCTTTTTGGTTCTAATTTTCGTAGCAACATATTGAAAAGATTCCAAGCCGTACCACCGGACCAAAAGCTACAGCAGCGTCAAACACCCTCTAGGAAGAGAGACTTTCTTTCGGTCGACGATATGAATCGAGTCTCGCCCGAAGGCATTTCGTGTTCGTCACACGCCGAGTCTCTTCACAGTCGCCATAGCAACAAAAGCATTCAAAGCGGGGACGAAGAGAAGGTAAGTTGCCTTATTTGTTCTTGTTTTCTTTATTACTCAAATAATATCAAAGAGTGAGCAGTTTACGCTTATTGCCACATTTAATTGTATAACAAATACCGTAGTATATATTATATGTTTTTGTTGGGGTTGTCATTATGAAAAAGCGGGACTAAGTCGATTGCTATCAGTCACGTGATATGGATACTGTCATCGACGTTAATTGACTGAGGTTCTCGGTCTCATTTCCTTCCTTGGGCGTATTATCGGAGTCTAAGCCTTTTATCTGCTGGCCGTGTTATTTATATTGCAATTTGTTATCTCTTTCTTAAGAAACATTTACTATAATCACTGTTTCTTTAAATGAATTGATTAAATTTTGTTTTTTTTTCAATTTTCTAACAAACATCTTGTTTATATGGGGTCGCCATTAATTACGTGTACCGTTTTTTCAGCCACTTTTGACGGTTTCCTCCGTGTTGTGTAGAATGACGTTCAGTTTACAATCCTCGCCCTTCCTTAAACTGTACACATAATTAATGGACGGCCCTTTATGTAAGGTCGTAGTCATAACGCCATTTAAGTTGTAACGGTTTAAAAATATTTCCTTGTTTATTCAAACGTTTATGTTTATTCTCATACATGACAATAAATTATAAAAAATAAATAACGAATGAATTTTGGCACAAGTCAATCAATAAATATAAGGTGTGACAATTTAATTCCCGGAATGCACCTTTTAAAAATAAATATATTTAATTTTTGTAATTTTTAAGTTTTTTTTTTTTGTGTGTGTGTGTGTGTGTGTGTTTATACATACAAAATGAAATTAACAAAATTTTCTTACAATCTAAAAGGTACAGTTTTAAAAGATCTATTAACGAGTTGCTTAACTTTCTCGGCAACGTTTGGTGGCGCTATCTGTTATCATATTTTATTTTAAAATGTTTTTATATCTCTAATTTTTATAAACTTGCAGAAAGCTTAATTTTGAAGATAGGTATAGGTTTTATAAAAATTGTAAATGCTAATAAACAGTAAAATCGTCATTAAGTTCGACCTTACTGGAGATATTACACGACCCCTTTACTTCCCCACCCCCTCGACTTTTAACCACCAAAATTTTAATAGCATCGATCTCCCTAATAAACAAACCTTCCTGCAAAAATTCAGAAAATTTTGACAAAAAGCACAGGAGTTATTAAGCTTCAAAGAAAGTGAACGAAATCGTGCCACGTACAGTACTATACTGTACATGCATATATACACACTAACATTCATACGGAAAAATACCGTAGAGAAAAATTCTCGGACGTTTTTGCATTTATCGACATTTCTCGGTGTCCTGAGCCCAAAAATGTAAAAAGTCTTCGCGGGGGGGGTTCATTTTTGATCGTTCGCTATACCTTCCCTCAGATAATGTTGATAAAACTCGATATCATTATTTTTATATGAGGTTTTAATTGTTTTCTGTACTAGATTTCAAATTTAAGTAAAAGTTTATAAATAGAATAATTATATTAAAATATTTATTAATAAATTTTAATTTATTTAACTGAAAACGTGTAAACTTCGAGGATAAAAAGATGAAAATCTCGAGTATTTCTGATGTATAATACGTATAATTGGAAGAAGAAAACCTGATTAGTACCGTATCGAAAAATCGACGAAGAGATGCAAAGAATTCAAATCGAATAAGATAAAAATACACAAAACAGCTAAATTGAAATGGAAAAATTGAGATTTCCATCGTACATTTGCACAATTGAGTAGTTTTCTTACTGACGGAAGTAGCACAGCCGAATTAATAAAAGGAATAAAAATCTTCTTTTCAGTCCTCACTTTATTACTCTCATCAAAAAATTAAGAAGAGAGGTCGAAATTTTGGGAATTAATAAGCATTATAATGAGCATTAATAGCATGAATACTACAGACATCTCTCGAGATCTTTTAAAGTACAAATAACAATTTCGATTTGAATAATATATATTCAAATTGTTTTATTTAATTGTTTTTATAGATACGTTACTTAAAATCTTAAACAAACAAGGAACAATTAATGGTACCGCAGTAACCGAAGAGTTAGACAATAATAAACTACTGTCACAGTAAGTCGATTCGTTGGTTAAAAAGAAAGATAAATAATTATATTTGCAATATAACTTGTTCAAATGAGCGATAAAGCTGGCAATCGAGGGGCATTCATCCGGGTTTACCGAGAGTACTAGAATCGATTCCGAGTCGATTTTTGTTCTTCTGGATATAAGACGGTGGTGCACCAGCCGGTGCCACCATTTCATCAACTTCTACAAATGATTCTCTTTCACTTGAAACCTTGTAAAATTTTAAAACTTAATTAAGAAAAGACAGACAGACAAACGGACGGACGACAGTGAAAATTTATGAGTCTACACTTTTTTCAAACCCAGCCCAAAAAAATATACTGTGCGTACGTAGTGTGAAAGAGGAGCCCTAAAGCTGTCGTAAAAAGTCTTATAAGGCTACTAATTACGAACCTGAGATAGAAAAATTATCAAATAACAGAAGGTTTCCCACTAAACGAAATATTTGGTACTATAACAATCACATTATTATTTTCTTTACACTTATATACAGTTTATTGTTATTTTTACTTCCCTGCTGTTATGGCAATCGGTCAAAAAATGACTCCTAGGATTTTTACAATTTTGAACTTAGAGGACCTTCAAATGTCGAGAAATGCGAAAAAAGTCGGGGAGTTTTTTGTGTGTATTGATGATAGTATGTGTGTGGGGAGACGATTTAGTTCACTTTGGTTAAAGCTTTATAACTCCTGTGCTTTTGGTCGAAAGTTTCTGAAATTTTTCAGGGAGATTTATTTATTAGGGGATCGATGCCATTAAATTTTGATGGTTAAAAATCGAGGGGGTGGGGAGATAAAGGGAGTCGTATGTATCTTCGGTAAGGTCGAATTTAACGACGATTTTACTGGTTATTATCATTTCCAATTTGTATGAAACCCATCCCAACCCTGAAAATTAAGTTTTTTGCCATTTTATAATAAATTTTGTGTTTAACTATTAAACACAAAATTTTAAAATAAAATATGACAACAGATGGCGCCACCAAATGTTGCCGGAAAAGTTAAGCAATTCGTTATTGGATTTTTCTGTTATAAATTAAAAAGTTAAAGCAAAAATTTTTAAAGCATTTTTCTTATTTTTCTTAATTACTCAAATTAAATATTTGACCAACCATTTGGAACTACCGAATTTCCAATTTAGTTTTGTCCCATTTTCCGGATAAAGGTTGGCCATCGTTGCTTTATAATGCAATTGAGCCGTATTTCAAAGTAACAATGAAGATACCGATCAAAGTGAAAGCTTTTCTAACTAATAACCCATTTATTCGAGAAAATTAATGCGTGAGATGAATGTAATTATCAATGTTGTCGCATTACACTAGAAACATTATCGGAAAGCATATCATTTTTTTAACAATTAATAAAGAAATTTTTCAGATTTTTCGCGACACGAATAACCATTAGAAACGATGCACTTATCTAACATTAATAATTTTTTTATTTATCGAATGAAAGAGAAAATAAATCTTAGATAGCAAAACTAATCTATCTTCGGATTGTTTGATTGTTCCTATGACGAAAACAAACCGATCAATTGCGTTTTGTTCGGATTATCAATAGATTCATCCGGCGAAGTGACTATTGCGATATCATCTCCTCTTTCCGATTAACAGATTTTGAACAATCATTCAACTTAATGCTTCCATCTCTACACCCAATCTTAATGAAAATAAATTGTATACACTTACAAAATAAATAAATAAATAAATATATATATATATATAACTTATCTACGGAGGAACCATTAAGTAATTGGGCTGAAATTTGAAAAAATTGTAGACGTATAAATTCCCACATTGTCCTTCCTTAATCTCGAGAATGGAGTGAGATAGGTGAAAATCGAGATTACAGCGAGATAGGTGAAAATCGAGATTACAGATTGAAAGATTAGGGGTATGAGGCCCTGATTAACAATATACGAACTTCCTGTTTGCACCGAAAGTTACGTAAATTTAATTCAAAACTTCCCCCGAAAGGAATTAGATTGATGACCTAATGCTAAAAGGAAATGGATGATGTACAGGGGCAACACACTACCAATTCTCTTTGACTTTAGACTTGGATTCTGAAAAAAATTTTAGTGTTTTTTTAGATTATCATTGAGGATGCGGCTATTATACATTAATCTAATTAGGATGAAATTTCTAACGTAATTTTAATAAAACTGGAGAAATTTAAGAACATTTATGACGTTGTTTCTTTAAACGAATAATGAATTGATGCGAATTTAACCGAACTATCTAAATTGATGATGAAACTTTCGGGTCAAATGTGACTTTTTTTGGCTTGCGGCCCGATAAAATAGCAAAATTAAACATATGTTTCTTATATGCTAAATATAGAACGTAATTTACTTTAATTTTTATGGATTTAGGAGGGATTTAAGGTCGCATTTTTCTTGCTCCTATAGGATGTGCAGGACCGGCGCCACAAAAAGGACCTGGAGCACTTGGCTGGCCTCAGGGACTATGCCTCCCGAGGTCAGCCAAGTTTATTTCGCCCTTTTTCGCAGGTGAGGGCAAAGGAAAGGCAATAACAGTTTTTTATAGATATGTGGCAGTAGAAACAAGATAAAGTTTTTCGTAATATTTTATGTGTGATTATTTATTATAGACAGAAAAAGGAAACTATCCTCACATAAATTCAATTTTAAAAAGCGAAACATTATTTAATTTACTTCTAATATCTTCATTGTTAAACGTAAATAATTTTAATTTTGAGGAAGATCGTTCTCCAATGACGAAGGACACGGAAAGGATTAAAAGAATTCCCAATAATATAAAAACATTTGGCAAATTTTCAATTAATTTATTTTTGTCGGTATAATTTAAAACTTTTAGCGGTGACATTTTCCCTTTAAAAATATTTCTAACAATTAAAAGTCGATTGAATGAATCCAATGGCTCTATGTCAGAATTATTATTGTCAATCCAAATAAATTTCTATTAGTGCATCATATACTTCTCCTAAATTATATTTCAATGGTTTTAATTCAGTCAAACCAGCTCTAGTAATTAATTTCACAGGCGAAAACTTGCTAAAATATTCTTTGGGTAAATATTTAGAATAACCAAAGACATTTGCTTCATTCTGTTGATATCCAGAGTACGATGTAAAATTATATTATAATATTTACAATCATTAATAACAACAACGATGATCTTTCGAACCATTTGCAAAATATTCAGCAACGAGTTACTTAACTTTCCCGTTAACGTTTAGTGACTCCATCTGTTACGATGTTTTATTCTTAAAAGCTTTTATTTTCTTAATTATTATAAAATGACAAAAAGTTTAATTTTCGGGGTAGGAATGGGTATTAAAATAATTGTAAATGCTAATAACCAGTAAAAACTACCAAAATTTAAGAGCATCAATCCCCTTATGAATTTGCAAAATTTCAGAAATTTCCGACAAAGAGCATGGGAGTTATTTAGCTTTAAACGGGGTGAGCAAAATTGTGCCCCCCACACTAATATCCATCCATACGGAGAAAACCTTCCCATTTTTTTGCATTTCTCGATATTTAAAGTTGCCTCGAGTCCAAAAATGCAAAATTTTTAGGGTCATTTTTTGACCGATTGCCATACTTTCCCTCTGTTATATATAACATCCAGGAAAGTAAAAGTAAATAAATGTTTAATGCAGGGATGAGCAACACGCGGCCCTAGGGCCGCTTGCGGCCCGTTAAACATGTTTATGCGGCCCGCCAAGCATTTCTATAATTGAATTTATTTTATCGACTTTCTCCCATCAATATAATGTTGTAAAATTAATTATAATAAAATGGTAGTACATACTAAACCGAAACAATTTTTTGTGACGAGTTACTCACTTGTCGGCGACTTGTTTAAACATGCAATTAGGGATTGCAATCCAGCAGTGTTTTGAATCCAGCTGGATTTTTGCTGGATTGAAATCATTCCAGCTGGATCCAGCGCGGATCCAGCGTGGATGTATTTTTGGTGCAATAGTATTATCTGTCTATCTATCTATCCTTATGTTTTTTTAAATGAAATAAAACATTTTTAAAAAATACTTAAGAAGCTTTTATTATTTAGACTGGTCACTATAAATCAGTAAAACTTCTTACACATTTAGGTAGTAAACTTACTTTGGTTCGGTTTAACACTTGAGATAGAGATAATTAACTTTAAATGTTTAGTTAGATTATAATTATAATGTAATCTTTAAGTTAAATAATAGCAAAGGTAATTCTACTGATTAATTTATATTAATATATTATAATAATGTAAGGACAGATAATCAGTGGCTAAGTGGCTATCAGTCTTACCAGTTTTCATATATAGGCTCTACATATTAGTCTGTAGTTATTTATAAGTATATAAAACTATGTACTGGAAGTAGAATAAGTTAAATAAACTACACCTTTATCAATCCAGCAAAATTTAATAAAATAATAACGTTTTCAATCGTTTTTAACGATCTTCCTCAGTTACAAAAAATAAAACATAAAATGTGTTCGGAATAAATATGAAAATTAACGGAAAACGCCCAAACGGACAAAATATAGATAAATAAACAAAATAAATAGCGGAAAAAATATATACAGGGTGTTTTTTTTTAAACTGACGGTACTCAGAAACATCTGTAGAGCAATCTAACAGCCGGACTGTCGCCAAATTTGGGAGAGTGACTAAGGATGACATGGAAAAGAGATTCCGCGAAGAAAAAAGTAGTACCTAAATTCGCCGGTAGAGGAGGATTTGGCGCTGTTGTAGCGAAAAAGCTACCAGCACTTCACAGAAAAAAGGGTCATCAGTCGCTTTTTTCCACTTGCATGGCCGCCTCGCTCCCCGGATCTAACCCCATGTTACTTTTTCCTGTGGGGTTACTTAAATCTAAGGTCTATCTTGGTAGTGTCCCAAACTTGATGACTTTGAAGGACAACATTTCTCGAACCGTGATGAACATTCCTGCGGACATGTTACGTTCGGCCATAGAGAACACGGTGTTCAGGATGCAATACCTTTTCCAGCAGGACGGTGATCACATTGAAGAAGAGAGAAGGTTATTTGCTGAGTAATTAAACTTTCGTTATTACACTGAAACCTCTGTCTGATTATTCATTCGTGTGTTTGTTAATTGCAGCTGGATTTTATGCAGATTCTTAGCTGTTTCGCTACAACAGCGCCAAATCCACCCCTACCGGCAAATTTGGGTACTACTTTTTTCTTCGCGGAATCTCTTTCCCATGTCGTCCTTAGTCACTCTCCCAAATTTGGCGACAGTCCGGCTGTTAGATTGCTCTACAGATGTCTCTGAGTACCGTCAGTTTAAAAAAAAACACCCTGTACAGTAATACCTCGACTTACGCTACACCGACTTACACGATTTTCAAATCTCGACGATTCGTCTTTTGTTTGAGCGCCACGCAACCCTTGATTACTCACTCCCCCCAAACTATTGTTCAGCTTACAGGTTCGGACGTGTCGCGCGGAATCGACGCATAGCTACAATTTATTTTGTCTTATTTATTTCTGTGTTATATCTACGGAGACTTGAGACTCTACTGTGTCATCCAAACGAAGTAGAACTGATTCTTCTGCATCAAACAAGAAAAGAAAAACTCCATCTTTAATAATGTTAACTTTACATTCCAAAGACTTCGATACAAAAATGAAAATTTGTAAATTGGCAAAACTTGATCCTTTAGACCCAGTTCAATCAGATGATCGAATGACGGTTGGAAACTTGACAGAAGGCCTCAGTTTAATTAAAAAGAGGTTACAAATTTTAGAAAATATAGACTCCAACGAAGAGCGCATTTCTTCTACAAAACGAAAAATAAAAAAAAATTATTAGCATGCTACGAGGAAATTTTGCGGGAGAAAAAATCTTTGAGCCGTCAGACAAATTTGTTAGATTTTAGGCAGCCTTCTATAACAAAATAACTTCGATTTACGATTTTAATAATATAATTTGTTATACATATGTATTATCTAAAGTTTTATTAAACATTTTTTTCTAAATTGTTGTTTTCTTTAGTCTCCGGCCCCAATTAAAAATAATTTGTATGTATTTATATGCGAAGTTATACCCCGACTTACGCGAATTCAACTTACGCGGTTATCGCTCGGTCCCACCTATCGCGTAAGTTCGGGTATTACTGTATATAAGATATAACAACGAAACCAGCATTGTCCGTTAATGACATTAATTAATGTAAAAGAATCTCCACATGGTAGACAATGAGTCCGCATCTCTATGGTTCATACAACCAGTTGTCATGTGCGCCTTGCAGATTTCCAATCTCTCAAGATGTTTGACCGTTTGCCTATTCGTCGTCGTTTTTATAATTGCCGCTTGATCCCATTGGACGTTAACATCCTTCTGTCTTGCGTATGATGCCAGCGCAGTGTTGTCAAGGTTCTTACTGATTGTATATTTGTGCTCTTGAGCCTTTGTTTTAAACTGCGCATCGTTGCACCCACATAAACAAGCTTGGAATTGAAACGTTGGTCGTGTAAAGGCACCGAATATATACCCGTTGTTGAATTCCGATCCTCTTTCTTTTTATCGTTTCTTAAAAGTTTGAAAACAGTGGGATTACGTCGGTATACAATACGAAAATTATCAGACCTGGCAGTACATCTATGTATCTTGTTTAAAAAAATGGGATGTAATTAAGCACTATTCTTTTTATATTTATTCGAAACACATTTTATGTTCTATAGTTAATGTTGTATTTTTTTGTAACTGAGGAAGATCGTTAAAAGCGATTGAATACGTTATTATTTTATTAAATTTTGCTGGATTGATTAAGGTATAGTTGATTTATAAGTAATTTAATTATTAGTGTTAGTAAAGTAGTGAGTAAATAATTAGTAAGTAATTAGTAGCAGTCTAGTAGTTAGCAAAGCGGCAACGCGACAACGTAGACTTTTGCGCAATTATTTAGAAAGCTAATTGAGTATTTGTTGATCCGCAGCGCTGGATCCAGCACCAAGTGCTGGATCCAGCAGGCCGAAAAATGCGCTGGATCCAGCTGGATTGCTGGATGAGGAATCCAGCAATTGCAATCCCTACATGCAATACGAACGCGCCGCGTCTGTGCTTGTTTGTGTTTGCTTTTGTCACACAATCAGTCAGACTGGTAAGCTGTTAACTAGCAATTTTAGCAATTCTTGTGTTTCTTGAAAGGCGTGAGTGCAATATTATTGTCAAAAAGGTAATATTAGAGTTTTTTTTTTTATTCAAAATTAAGTTTTCCTACAAATTTTTTTAACTTTCAAATTTTTAATTCATAATAGCATGTCGAAAAAGCAAACAAAAGAAACGGGAGGTTGCGGATGAGCACAGGCATTTCGAAGAAAAGTGGAAATTTGATTATTTTTTCACTTTCGTCAAAGATAAAGCTGTATGCTTAATACGCTCAGAGACTGTGTCGACATTAAAAGAATATAACATAAAAAGGCATTACGATACAAAACATGAACAACAATATAAAAACTTAACAGGACAACTCCGGAGAGATAAGTTTAAACAAATGGAGAAAAACTTGGGAAACCAACAGGCTATTTTTAAAAATCAAGCTATTTCATCAAATAAGGCAGTAAAGGCTAGTTTTGTTGTCAGTCAAATACTGGCAAAAAAAATGAAACCCTTTGCGTATGGAGAGATGATAAAAGAATGTCTGACTGCTATTGCAGAAATAGCATTTCCTGATAAAATAAATATTATTTCAAACATTAGTTTATCAAGATTCACCATTGCAAGGAGAATTGAAGACTTGTCCGAGAACATAGCAACAACGCTTCGTGAACGCATTGCAAAATTCGAATACTGTTCTTTGGCACTTGATGAGAGTTGCGATATTAGCGATACAGCACAACTGGCTATATTTTTACGTGGTATTGACACCAAATTTAATATTACCGAAGAATTGTGTTCACTGATTCCAGTGCAAGGGACTACAACCGGCAAAGACCTGTACGATGAACTAAAGTCTGTGTTGGAAAATTTTTCAATTTTATTAGAAAAGATTATTGGTATATCGACAGATGGAGCAAGGGCAATGTCAAGCATGGAGGTAGGAGTATCGGGAAGGCTATTTCAAGACATTAAGAAGGTCACAGGAAGGGAAATATTCGTTAACCACTGCATCATTCACCAGGAAAATTTGTGTGCGAAAAGATTGAGTTTGCCAAATGTCACAGTACCAATAATTAAACTTGATCAATTTTATAAAGTCGCACGTGTTAAATCACTGTGTATTTAAAGAATTCCTGAAAGATTTAGAAACTGAATATGGCGACGTGGTTTTTAATACCGAAGTACGTTAGCTTAGTAGAGTTGCAAGTGCTAAAAAGAGTATACAACTTAAAAAGCGAAATACAATTGTTCTTGGATATGAAGGGATATGCCTTTCCTCATTTTGGTAATAAAGAATGGATGTGCGATTTTCGGTTTCTTATCGACATGACTCAGCATCTGAATGATCTTAATGTGGAACTTCAAGGCAAAGGACAGTTTATTCACAATTTGTACGATAAAATTCAGGGCTTTGAGCGCAAATTAAAATTGTGGAAACAGCATCTTTTGCAGAATAATGTGTCTCACTTTCCACATTTAGAAAAACGTTACTACTTCTCAAAACTACGCACAATATATAGACATTTTAATCAACGAATTTCAATTACGATTCCAAATGTTCAAAGCTGAGAAGACAGCGGTTTCCATGAAAATGTTTTCCTCGCCATTTAATATCGATTGGATACAGTTCCCAAAGACTTTCAAATGGAAGTGATTGACATTCAGAATAATACCGATTTTAAAAAATGTATTTTTCTCAGTAAACATCGAAAATTTTTATAAATCTTATGTGAGCCCTGAGAAATTTCCGCTTTTGACGAAAAATGCAAAGCAAATGATGTCTCTGTTCGGAAGTACGTATGTTTGCGCACAATTATTTTCAACCATGAAATTAATCAAAAATGACCACCGATCAAGACTGAGTGATGCACGATTAGAAAGCTGCATACTGTACGTGTAGCTACCTCATCAATTCCGGCTGATATTGATCAGCTTGTATCGAAAAAACAGTGCCAAATTTCTCATAAAAATTTCAAGTAAATTCATTTTTCTGTTTTTTTCTTGTTTGTTTTTATTTTGCATTAAAATTTGTATATGAAATCTTTACTTTTTTTTAAATTTTATAATTTTTCATTCTAATGTTTATTATAAATAAAGTTTTGTAAATTATTAATAAGTGTTACTTTATGTGCGGCCCGCCAAAAAGTTTCAAAATTTAAATTGGCCCGTTGATTAAAAAGGTTGCTCATCCCTGGTTTAATGTATAAACCGAACGTATAAACCAGCGTTTCTCAAAGTGGGCGATAACGTCCCCTTGTGGACGGTCAGTAAATCTAGGGGCGCTGGAGGCAGGGTACTGAACGGTGACCAAAGGCAAAAGTTGGAGGTCACTGACAGCCGTTCCCTTTCCTCTGTTAAACTGATAAGAGGAAAAATTGCGTTTAATGGTTTCCAGATATTGAGAACAACGTACGGTAAGGGAACGAAGTGTGAGATTCATAGAAAAGTTTTCCTAAGAATATTTCCAATCCTTTCTCACACAAGAGGAAATGGGTTAGGTGGCGTTGGGTATAACTTTATGGAACAAAGGGGACGGTAGATCGAAAAAGTTTGGGAATCACTGGTCTAAACGAAGAATAAAGTTGCTTAATGGACTAAAAAAGAACCGAATCTTTCGGATTATTAACCTACAACGTACCGTATTACTATAAAATACTCATTTCATATTATATAAAACTATTTAATTAGTTACTTTGCATTATTTAGTTAGTAATCGTTAATGTTAATAATATGAGATATTAATATACAATTAATATGTTCGTTTATATTATGATTAATAATAATCATTCGCAGAGTAAAATTAAATCGTCCATGTCTTTAAGATAGTTTGAATATGTCCATAGATATCAAAGCAAATTAATATATTCCTGCATATCCCATGGACTTGGATTCGAACCTATTTTGAATTGTTATAATTGTTTAACAATTTATAAAGATTATGTATGTTGTTGGCAACGTGATTAAATTTCGCCGGATAATGAGGGACGGACTACCCCCGAAAAATTTCTGGAGTGTTTGAATTGCTCAGATTCGAACCCGGATCTTCGAGCGGTATACTTTTAAAGGTTAAGATCAACATTTAAAATAATAAAATGACTGAATGATGAGAATAATTCAAATTTAAGGGAGGACAAACGGACAGACAGACGGACGACAGTGGGAATTTATAGGTCTACATTTTTGTCAAATTGCAGCCCAATTAGTTTCTTAAAGATAGAACTTCGTACTTCATGTAGAATTATGAAGTTTAGATTTACATTTTAAATGTTATTAATTTTAGAATATTATTTTAAGAGTTGCTATTATTTATTTTCTTTAAAATTTTATTGTAACAATTTATAACTATTTGCAGGGGGGAATGTTTGAAATCACTAAGTCAATCGAGTATACCATGGCTTAATGTCTTTGTATAACGTATAACCATAAATTTTTGAATGAAATTTTAACTCTGTAAAGGTTTTACGCTACTAAATTATGTATTTTACGAAAGAATTGATCTCACACAATTCAAAATTATCATTAAAATGAAAAAAATTTATTGTTTTTAATTAAAATACACAATACTTTTATGTCGGGAATTGTCTTTCAACGTAACGTTAAAATTAGTAAAAATATCCGAAGGAAATAATGAGGAGAAAAATGTGAATTCACTAGCTTGTAGTGTGTTAAATATATATATATAAAATCTTTTAAAAATGATTCAGGAACTGGTCGATTTTATCTAAAAATTATGCAACATTTCGATAGCGCCTGAGAATTCGATAAATTTTTCGAAGACTCTGGAAATGAAGTCTAACAACTTGAAGATGTCGGTCTTCACTCGCACTCTCGGATGATTGATTGCACGAAAACAAAGAATTCATTTAAATATTGTATCAATATTCCTTTTATACATCTTCGTAAAGGTTCGGAACAACCCATTACTATAGGGTAATATATATTATATTAGTAAATAATCATTTGTTTTTTGATTTATCATATACTTCTATACACCATGATTCATCGTCATTATATTCAATTTAATTTTAATGGCTTTTTTATTCAGAATCACGTTTGAATCTATGTTATAGATATTAATAAAGTAATTATATGTCATATTGTAGTTAATTAGAAAATATTCTGTTAATTACTTTGTGAATTAGTAGTAGATTTACATGAAATTTTTGATGATACATATTTAAATTTATATTATTTATATTGTATAAATTTATTTGGAAAACAATATATTGATTTATTTTAGTTTTTTTTTTAATTCATTCTTTTCGTTTAATCTTAATATTCAAAGGAATTTTCTTGAAATTTTCTATTGCTGTAGAAGAGAACCATTAAAAGAAATCTTTAACAATTCAAAATACCGAAAATACTTTGTTTATACTGCATTTTTAAAATAAAAGTTCTATTTTTTAGAGTATTTATAAATATTATAGGAAGATTTTATCTTTAAAATTTTCAATTGTTTTATATATTCTGTTAAATTTACGTGTTAATGTGTACGTTAATACTCATTAACTTTCATTTAATAATAATAAATTTTTACAATTAACTGTTAAATTAAAAATAAGTTTTATATATAATTAATGCAGAAGGAATAAATATTATTTTTGAAATTATTATTTTTATTGTTTTGTTTCACACTACACAGTTGTCGATATTGCTTTTATTCGTCTTTTTGTTGTCAGGCTTCATTAGTTGCATCTTTTCATCTCGTGGATTTTTTTCCACCTCGTTTGATTTCCTTCACCCCCTTCTATCCTCAAGGATCTTTACGGAAAAAAAAGAGAAAAAGAAATCAGAATACAACTGGGACTTGAAATTCTTCACAAAATGAGATTAAAAGATAGGAAAGTCATGTCAAAAGATTGTAATAAATACCAAGAAATTGTGAAACATGTATAAAAAAAAGGAGACAACAACAAATTTCTCTTTGGCTTTTGATAAAAAATAGAAAACAAGTATCACAATATTTCAGAAAGTGAACGAGTAGTATTTCATCTATAAGGCTTCACGTTATTTACCAAAAATTGATATCAAAACCAATGCATTTTAACTTTAGTGATATAAATAATTGCAAGAGCAATGGAAATTTATTAGACTGAAGAATTTCATTACTTAAAACTAAAACGAACTTAAAAACTTTTGGCAAAAAGAACAAGCAATTTTTAATCAATTTCTTAATTTATTTTATTTAAAATATATGCTCTCCACCTTAAATTAGTAGTAACTTGCCCCTGTAAATCATAATTTTTGTGATAACAGCAGAGTCGTGCTACAGCTACGTAACTCCATTGAAGGGAAAATTTTCGAATTGAAATAACGTAACTTCTGATGAAAACAGGATGTTTTATATAGTTAATCGGTGCCTCCTGCCTCTGAGATTTCCATATCTGGCCTCGGCTTTCATCTAGCTGACACCGTTCTCAAGATTTGCAAGGACAGACTTTGTATTTTTGGGCTACAATTTGAAAAAGTTGTAGCCCAAAAAAGCTAACAATAATGTTAGCTTTTTTATGTAGCCCAACAAAATGTAGCCCAAAGCTAACAATAATGTAGTATTATTTTGCTCCCGAGAAAAGATAATTAAAGTAGTATCTGTATCAAATACATAAAAACAGTTTTATTAGTATTGCTATTATCCATCAATCAAATTGCTCTCGATAAATCGCGTGTCGTGCATGCTTTCTACTTAAATCGGAAGTAAAGAATGGAATTTACAGTTATATATATACAGTATAGTTAAACTGTATATATATATGAGAGTAGTAGTAGATGATAAGAACAATTCGAAATTTTCGCTTGACCTATTTTTTTTATAAAGGTTTCTTGTTTAAAAATAGATATACCCTTTAACATTGATATATTATCCATTTATAGATTAGATGTAAATATTTTTATACGTAAAAGTTCCTACATATTAAATATAAATAAATAAATAAATATATATATATATATATTAAGTTAGGATTGTGTAAATCTTTAAATTTTATTTAAATTTCGATCTTAAAAGTAAAAAAAAACTTTTTGTATGGCGTAACACATTAAAAAATATTTTAAATTATTGAAATTATATAAATCGATGTTTTAAACTGTCAAATTTAACTAATGACGTTCATTAAAATTTCTTATATGAATTTTTTCTTATTAAATTAATGCTTTTTTGGGCTGCAATTTGAAAAAAAATTATACATCTATACATCTATAAATTCCCACTGTCGTCCGTTGTCTGTCTGTCCTTCCTTAATCTCGAGAATGGTGTTAGATAGATGAAAGTAAAGATAGATATGTAAAGCTTAGGGATAAAAAATCCTGATTTGCTATATACCAACTTCCGATACAAACCGGAGTTAACAGAGAAAGTATGATCTAGAGGCACAGGACACTACTGATTTGAGATGGAGAGCATATAATTTAAATTAAATAAATTAAAAATATGATTAAAAATTGCATCCCGTCACAATCCGGTTAATTATTAATATTTTAATGTGAATGTTAATTTTAAAGTATGTTAAAGATCTTTACTGTCATCAATAATTACTTCGCAAATCTATTATTTTTTAATTATCCAGAAATTTATGCGCTATTCGCATGAAATCATTAATATAACTAGAGATTGTAATTTATGTAGGCCTTATAGTTACGCTTATAGTTGTTACAAGTTTTACGAGTTACAATTACAAGCAAAACATGTTAAATAAAAAGTTTTGTAACGAGTTACAAGCTATTATTCGATGTAATTTTGATTAAGTCTTGTGTGTTACTTGTAATTTTTATGCCGTATGACCCTGGAGAGATGTGAAGAGGTCCAAACTCAACCAAATTTTGTATGCTGACGTTTCCAGGCATGCAAAAGTGTTTAGCGAAAACAATGTCAATGCTGCGATTATGCTTCAAGAGTTATGACTCCTTAAACAATGGCTCCGCGGTTTCTTTGCCACGTGCAGCGCCGCAAATCCCCCAGTGGTGCATTTTGAACTAAATTAATTTGGAAAAATTCTTTTTCGCGTTAGGAAATATCGTACCTTTTATTACGATCACCTTAATTGAATACTTAATTTCAAAAATAATTTAAAATATTAATAATTAAAGAAAAATTTTAATTTCGAAATTAGTCATTTTATTGTTGCGGTTTTTTAAAGATACTTTTTATTAAGATAAATTACTAGTGATATAGGACTATTTATACAAAAGTTCATTTAGGATTATTTATTGAAATAATTTAAATATATGATAAAATTTGAACAACTATTTGTATACACGACTATTTCTTTGTTAATAATAGGCTTAAGACTTAAAATTTACATTAAGTCCGACCGATATGCTCTTTCTCTAGCTCCTATTCCATCAACCTTTAACCACCAAAATTTAATTGCATCAATACCCCTTTTATACAAGTTACTATGCAAATTTCGTATCTTAATCTTTACCCTATTCTGAGAAATTAAACGAAATACACACCAACACACACACATCCACGGATTCTTTTTACTTTTTTGGGTTCAAGAGCTTTGAAAACGTGGAGATTTGCAAAAACCCGGAGGCTCAAATATGACACCATTCCGATGCTTTCCCTTGTTATAATAGCCGGAAAAGTAAAACAAAAATAAAAAAAAAAATTCTTTTTTTATTAAATTCTTCTTAAAGAATGAATATAAATTTTTTATATTCGTTCTTTAACGACCCGTCTCCTTGGAACTATTCTTTGAGGTCGTATATTAATCGATTCATCACGGTGTTATGGAATCTGTACTAAAATCGTATTTCGAATTTTATTGACGTCATAGACCATGATGACTTCGTATCAACTACACGCATTATATAACACATTGCCTAATTCATTTACGGGTTGTTTCTACATAAAATTATTTTATTTTGAATTTTTGCTACTCCCAAACCCGGGCGTAGTAGGCCTAATGAGAAATCCACCCCGTAAATAATTTTATTTTCTTATTAATTAAATAATAATAGGTAAATATTCTGTTTAATTTTTCTCATTTTCGCAATTTAAATATAATAAATCAAAAAAATTTTTAATAATAGATTTTTATCAAAATTTTTTTGGTGTTTGTAAAAAAAATAAATATCCTTTGTTAAGAGATTTGCAAACGACTCTGTATTGATTAACAAGTGCTTATGAAGAAGTTAGTAATGACCCTTTGACATTGTAGAAAGTGTTTAAGATAACTACATTCTTGATTATCCGTGCTAATGGTTTTGGTCATGCATTGATTATTAATGGCAATCTTAAGGAGGGAAGCTTTTGTAAAATTTTTACAAAAAATTCATTTCTTTTATTGTTTAAAAAAACAAGGGAAAAAACAATTTTTCAATATTTATTTATTTAAAGAATATCTTCGTTGAAGTTTACATTTTATATTTTATCCGTTAAGTTCTTGATATCAAAGTATTTATAACATTTAATAATTGTTTATATTGTTTATAGAAAACAATTGAACAATGTAAATATGCGTATTTTGAACATTAAATTTTCTCCTTTAATTACTTCGACAATTTATTCGTAAATAGGGCGGCCCGAAAATCAGCTAACAGTGTTTTATAAGAAGAAAGGAATAAGGGTTGCCCTTTTTTTAATACGTAAGGTTTTTAAATTAGTTACTCATTTTTCAAATAAAAATATTTGTTATTAACCAAAAATTTGTTCTTTCGAGTGGTTATTGTTCAGTCGAGTACCAAGGTACTATTGTATGATATTTAATTAACGCAATTTTGATACAAGTAGTATCGAGGGATTAATTAACTGCGTTAATCAAGGAATACCTGTATATATACGTGTATATATTATATAAAGTACTGTACGTACTACCCCTTTTATAGCTTGTGTCTCTCTTTTTTATATTCTGCAGTATAATTTCGAACAATAGTTTTGTACAGTTTGTAAGTAATTTGGACTTTACAAAAGTTAACTAAATTTTGGGCCACCCTTAATATAAGCCAAATTCTAATTCGTACTTAAGTACGCGAATATCTCGAGGTAAATTATATTCACTTTATAGAATTATCGAAGAATTTACGAATGACCTAAATTTATTTAATTATTTTAATCATTACAAAAGTCCTTTTTACTTATTCATCACTTAAACTTACGGGCTAATTACATAAACCGAAACCGTGCTACCATTAGTAAATTACTTAGACGAGATGTTAAACTATTTAAATATTTCGAGAAAAGTTATAAAGCTTAATTATAATTAACGACGACTCGTTCGGTTATCTCCGGTGTAAATCAAGCAGAAATAATTTTACATTCGTCTAGTGTCATTTATACTAAAATTTTCACCGGCTAATTTAAATCTATTGTAAGTTACGTAAAATGATAAATTATTTCGTACAAACATTTAACATTTTTATTTTAAAAACTCATTTTTTTATATTAAATGATATATGTTATATTATATGATTACAAGTAATTTCCATGAACAATTGTTTGTATAATAATATATCTTAATTCACGGCAGAAATTTATTCCATTCATTTTCACTTTTTAGTAAATTCTTACCGCCCTCTTCTATGATAATTCGGTGGATACATTTAAGATTTATACGAATAAGTTTCATAATTATTCCATTCAGATATCATTAGAAGAGAGAAAGACTTTATAATTACAGAACTTTTTAATGTCTTTCGATTCATTCCTTCCATATACTGGAGAATTTTTTAATCGTAATTGGGCTGCACCTATGAATTTTCACTGTCGTCCATCTGTCTGTCTGTTACACTCGAGAACGGAGTTAGATAGATGAAGATCGAGACCACATGTGGAAAGCTTAAGGGCATAAGGGCAGGAGGTCCCGGATGAACTTCCGATGAAAACTGGAAATCATGTTATTTCAATTTGAAAATTGCCCTCTGAATTTTCACGTTTCTGTTATTATCAAGAAAAGTATAATGTACGGGGGCAAGACACTACTAATTTGAGGTGGAAAGGGTATATTTTAAATTAAATAACTTTAAAATATGAATAAAAATCGCAGTCCGAAATTGTGACGATTTTTTTTTTTTTTTTTTTTTTTGTTTTACTTAAAAAAGACAAGATTAATAGCTACATTAACACTTACGTTTTAAAATATTTAAAGAAAATACGATGAAATTTTATTAATATTTCGGCAATTTTATAGAGTATATTATCTGCAGAATACGAACTTGTCTGCCAAATTTTATGATAAAACGTTAAAGGAAAAGGAAACTCTGCCTTTTATTACTCCAGCTTGTATTTCGTAAATATTGATCGCATTTCGACATTGTCTATTAATATTTTGATTTAAGATCTGCCAGGCTATTTTCTGTTACCGAAACTATCTTCTGTTCGATTCCTTCCTCCCATCTATTTGAAAGCTTGGCTGTTTTCTCTACTCTGATTGCCTTTAGGGTTCCAATTAAATATGACAGAGACGAGTGGATTTTTTCGTCTTTCTTCTACGGTTTCGACACCTTTTTTTATTTTTTCTTCCGACTCGTATCACTTGGGACATTGCCGAAGTTAAGAAATTATCACCAAAACTTTTTACCGGTTGTTCCGGTATAGAAAGACATTAAAAGAATCTTTTTTCTTTGTATTTCTGAATGTCCAACATTCCTCCATTCCTTATACTCGTTTCTTTAGTTTTAAAGATAAAACTGTAATGATGTAAGTGATATTCTAGTATTATTCGGTGATAAAGCCTTTAAATTTTCTATTGTGTTTGTGGATTTTTTACATTCTCTGCTGTGTTATATATAACAGAGAGGAGGTATGGAGTTATTATATGTATTTGGATGGAGGAGCACGATTGTGTTCGCCCTCTTTGAAGCTTAATAACTCCCGTGCTTTTTGTCGAAAATTTCTGAAATTTTGCAGAGAGGTTTGTTTATTAGCGGGATCGATTTTATTAAATTTTGGTGGTTAAAGGTCGAGGTGGTGGAGAGATAAAGGGGGTCGTGTGTCGTATTTCGAGTATAGCCAGACTTAATGAGGATTTCACTGATTATTAGCATTTACAATTTTTTTTTTTTTATAAAGCCCATCCCTACCTCAAAATTAAATTTTTTGCCATTGTATAAAAGTTAAAAATATAGAAAGTTTCTAATAACAGATGGCGCCACACCCGCAGTTTTAAATGTTGCCGGGAAAGTTAGGCAACTGGTTGCTGGATTTATTTGTTTTTATAGAAAAGGTTTAATTTCCGGCTGCGGGTCAGTGCCAATAAAATCTAAATGGAAGATCCCGACTACCGATAATGTAATAATTGACATTTACCGCGTTATTGCGTGACATTTACCACTTAATAAAGGAAGTGTGGTCATCCAAGATTCTCGTCCGACAAAAACAAATTTCTTTCGATATGTCTCGTAGGAAGAAGAACGTTGCACAAGAATCGGTAAGTCGATGTTTGGTATGGGCGGATATGCAAAATAGTAGAAGATACGAGAAGAAAGAAGAAGTGGTGGTAAGAAATTTGAAAAAATCTGATGTCCACCCAGATGAGTTATTGAAGCACGTATTCGTTAGTAAAAATTCCGTATTGACTCGAACCGAGCTTCGAACTATTCTCTGCCGTATCCACGTCAAATACAGAGAGAAGAATACAGAGCATTATTACTTCTTCTTCATCCGGATCATACTAATTTCGTGGAAGTGCATAAATATAAAAAAAATAAATAAAAAATATATCAAAATTTTGAAAAGAAAAGCTGAATAGATTGTGAATTTTTTACATAAAAACCATAATTATTTGAGTTCATCTCTTCAAATATTTCATTCGAACGTAATTTTTACATTTCGGAGGGTTTTTAAATGCATTAATACAAAATTAAACGTGGAATATTTAATACGATTTATTCTGTAGTAATTTTAACACGTTTTCTAAAATATAGAAATATATAATTAAATTTCGAATTATTTAAACTATTATTCATTTAACAAATAAGCATTGATACATCGAATTCGATCTGTTACTTTCTCTCTGTTATAAATAACAGGAAAAGTATGGAGATCGGTCAAAAATGACACCTCCCCTGATTTTTACATTTTTGTATTCAAAAATCTTGAAACGTCGAGAAATGAAAAAAAAATCGGGTTTTTTTTTTCTGTATGCATGGGTGTTAGTGAGGAGGGACACGATTTTGTTCACCCTCTTTGAAGCTTAATAACTCCTGTGATTTTTGTCGGAAATTTCTGAAATTTTTCAGGGTGATTTGCATATTAAGGGAGTCGATGATATTAAATTTTGGTGGTTAAAGATCGAGGGGTTGGGAAGATAAAAGGGGTCGTGCCATATCTCGAGTAGGGACGGACTTAATGACAATTTTACCGGTTATTAGCATTTACAAATTTTTATAAAACCCATCCACACCCTGAAAAACCCATTAATTTTATAATAGAAATATAAAAAAAAACGTTTTTAAAATAAAATATCGTAACAAATGACGCCACACCCGCAATTTTAAATGTTGCCGGGAAGTTAAGCATTTCGTTGCTGGATTTATTTAATGTTATATTTACAAGTTCTGCATCATCATTTCTTTTATAAGAGAAATAAAATATATGAATATTCATTGTTTATCATTAAAAATTTTAATAACAAAATTAAGCTTTATGCTAAAACCATTAATTGTTTTGCTTCACAATTCATGGCGGGGAATAAAATTCAATTAAGTACTAATTTAAAAAACAAAAAAGAAAAAAATTCCATCACCTCTGTGGAGTTCGATTATCGTTTAGAAATATGCTAAAAATACTTTTATAGCAACCATTACTTCTTTAGAAAATTACTGTTTAAAATCATATTTCACTCCGAAAATATCGATAAAGATCTTCATTTCTTGATTTTTTCCAAGAAGAAAATTCAGTTTTTCCTTTTATAATTTTACTTTTTTCTTTCTTCTGTATAAATCTATTTTAATTTTCATTATTGCTATCGAATCGTAAAATATATTTTTATCATTTGAAAGAAAAAAAAATATATATATATACGAATTTTTGATATAAAAGAGGCAACATTTTAATAATTGCGACAAACTTTAAATATATTTTAGTAATTATTTTAATTAACGCCGAAATGAAGTCGCTTTGTTTGCTTATAATTTAACATCATTTATTATTAAATAACATTAATCACCATAAAGCAACAATTAATAATTTATCGTTGATAATTTTTTTTCATTTTTATTTCCTCCTACCTTCTCTCTTTAACTAATTAAAATTTTCGAAACTTTGTCTTTAATTGATGGCTTAGAAAGTTGGATTTTTGCATATAAACCATTATAAAATGAGAACCAGTTATTGATTAATGTTTTCGTTTTCTTCATTAAACTGGAATTTAGCATTGCCCAATTGTTTTACTCTTTCGTATCGTGATGCTACAGATTTATATAACTCGACAGCCTCCGTTGTTTAGAAATTTTAACCAACTGCTGGCGGTATAACGGGGTAATTTGTTATTTAATAATGTCTCTTCGATAATGTTACGCATAAATCAGTGCAAACGATGTATTCCTTGATAAAATACTAAACAGTTAAACTTATTACTCTATTAGTTGAAATTTCTCGGTTATAATGAGAAATATAAGGTAATAAACCCGAAAGATATAATGTTTTATTACCTTATTTGGTAGATTATAGGGTTTGTGGTTTTTGAATCTTCTGTACGTTCTTATTTTAAGGTTTTTTGAATTTTATAATGTTAAAAATATTTTTATAAATGAACAAGAAAATATAGGTCAACTTGCAAAGCGGTTAGTTATTGATAAATTGATTGATCTTTTCGTTGTAACGAACGGAGATCGATACACGGGCTTTGATCTAACTCGTAAAAATTCGGGATTTCTTTTTCGTTATATTTTGCAGAATAATTAATTAATTTGCGACGTATAAAGATAATCGCGATGAAAAATTTGTGCACTTGTAAATGCAATTGTACTGTTCTTGATAAAAATACAAATTTGATACTAAAAAACACAATTTAATAGGAAAAAAATCAGTAAAATTTATTAATAGTACAGCATTAATTTCCTGTATTTAATTATAAATGTCTGTATTTAAAATTATGTAGGCTCTAAATAGATTAATCCGGAAATAAATGTGTCTCTTTAGACAAGTTTTGTATATTCTTTACGATTAAATAAAATTATGCAGTTTAACTTTATAAAATTAATTTTAATTTTGTAGTAAATATTTTTGGAACTAACGCATTAAATTTTATAATCAACTTATAAAATAAATTGATTAAATAATTTATTATATTAAAGAATTTCGTGTGACTTTTATGAATTATGTTGTAAAAAGCTGTTGGAAATAAAATTAAATAAGAAAATGGATCTTAGATAAAAGTCGATGATTGATTTTTATACGAATTCCTTAAGTTATTATTCGATCTTTTAAGGAATAAAGCTCGTCTTATATAAGAATAAAGTATTAAAAAAGATATAAGGCCGAACCTCCATTAACGACCACCTTCTAACAACGGAACAGCTGCCATTTTTGTTTCTGTTGCCGTCAGTGGCCGTTGTTCACAGGTTGACTGTGTACAAAATATTTAATTGGGATACAATTGTATACCTATAAATTTCAACCGTCATCCGTCTGGCTTTCTGCTCTTCCTTAATCGGAGTTAGATAGATGAAAGTCGAGACCAGATATGGAAAGGTTGGAAACGGGAGATGGCAATTAATATTAATATTTAAATATTTAAAAATAAAGTTCACTTCATTCGATTAATTCGTATTGACGTAGAATTATTGACTTTACTTTCTGTTTACAAAAATTGAAATATAGTACGTAAGTGTAATTAAAAATTTGTTAGAAAGCGATAGGATGAGACCTAGAGCTACTAAAGAGAAATTATGTAGATCTGTGATATAATATGCCAAGAGGGGTCGAGATTTGTAATTATTATTCGAAAAATTAATATGCAAAATATTTATCAATTTAATTAATTAAATGCTTTAGATTAATTTAAGCTACATTAATAAGGCTACGTTTCTAATTCGAGTACGAAATTTCGATAGCTTATTTAACCTAAAGCTAAACTAATCGAGGCTTATTGGATGGAATTTTCGAAATTTCTGCTTCTAAAGCTAAAAATTCTCCTGTAAAGGAATCGAATTATAAAGAATATTCTTTAAAGCGCAAATCCTTAAAATTTGCAATGCTCGGGATGTATAAATTTACATGATTCGCCATTAAAACCTCAGTTTTGGGGGGTCTTTATACGCTTTCTTATTTATCAAAAAATCTAATAACAGACTTCTCAAATTCTATTCTAGCGAAGTTAAAGGAAAAAGGGTGAAGAAGACGTAGTATTATTTCTTCTATATTTTTCCTTTCAAATTCGGGATCAGTATGTTTTGTCCATTTTAACTCTTTCAATCCATACTCGGTGATATCTTTTACGATGTACTTTCTCGGCTCTGTTATATAATAGAGAGAAAGTATGGCGATCGGTCGAAAAATGAGCCACAATATTTTTACATTTTTGGGCTCAGGGACTTTTAAACGTCGAGAAATGCAAAAAAAAAAAAAAAAAATCGGAATTTATCTCTATGTATGGATGTTAGTGTTTGTGGGAGCAGGCACGAATTTTGTTCACCCTCTTTGAAGCTTAATAACTCCTGAGGTTTTTGTCGAAAATCTCTGAAATTTTGCAAGGAAGTTTGTGTATTAGGGGGATCGATGCTATTAAATTTTGGTGGTTAAAAGTCGAGGCAGTGAGGAGATAAAGAGGGTCGCGTGTATCTGTCGCGTGTATAGTGTCGGACGTAATGACGATTTTACTCGTTGTGTACTAGTTGTGTTTATATAAACATCGTTCCTATATAAAACTCGGTTTAGCGCCTCTCTCGATTTAAACTCCAATTTTGAAAGCAAACAAGACGTTATATCGAAGTTTGACCGTAACTCGAAACCCCTCGAAATTTCGATAACTTATAGATTTATTTATAAATTATAGTATTTTCCGGATTGATCTGTTGATTGTAGAGAAAGAACAAAACATTACGTGTTATAAATAACTTAATTTGTTACGATGAATAATGCTAATTTCCCGTTATGCAAATCATTATATGTTATGTTTACGAATATATCATCATTATAAGTGTTTAAGAAGAGCTTACAGAAAAGGAATTAATGTAATTAATTCCTTTTCTGTAGAATATAGCTTACAGAATAGCTTACAGGAAAGCTTACAGAAAAGGAATTAATTACATTAATATAAAATTATCAATGAAAACTAATTCTCTTTCGATATCGATTTGATTTTCATCTCGTTACGAACAATAATACCGCGCAAATAAAATCGTAACATATTACCTTTATAGACTGAATATACTGCACTAAACACATGGCGGAAACAATCGGATGCCAGCTTCAACTAATTGATGAAATGATTACAATTAACGTTTCGAGGTAATTAACAAATATTTATATGAGATTTATTTAAGGATTTTAGTATTAACAAATGCAAACAGTTCCATATCAAATGATAACAGAAAACCGAATGACATACTTGGACAGCAATTTGAAACAAACCAGCAACGAGTTGCTCGACTTTCCCGGCAACTTTTTAAAATTTTGGTGTCGTCATCTACTGTATTATCATATTTTTTAAAAAACTTAAAAATATTTTTAACTATTATAAAGTAACCAAAAGTCTACTCGGACCCGAACCCGGGTCCCAGAGCGGTTGGCCGACTCCTTAACTGTAATCATAATAAAAATTCTAATTTTTTTTTTATTTTGATTTAATTTTTTACAGTCAAACTTTATTTATCGCCGTCATTTATTTTGTGGTATAATCGTTAAATTGAGAGTGGCACTAAAACAGAAATGTTTCGGCCCCTTAAATAAAAAGATTTTTATTTAAGGGAACAGGGTCGATTTTAGGGTCTAATTTTAGATAGAACTTAGGTAGTAGTTTTTGATGAGATAATGCAAAGCAACACGTTGGCGATTTGTCTTCTATGGGAAAACGGATCCTATTTAGGTGCTACAAATGCAAAGAAAACCAAGCTTAAGTTACAAGGAGCATTGGTTAAAAGCAGGGCTGTGGAGTCGGAGTCGGAGTCGTGGAGTTTTGGTATTTTAGCCGGAGTCGGAGTCGTCAAAAATACCCCCGACTCTGACTCCTTTTCACTTTCCCAACTTGTTATGTTTACAAAAAACGAAAAAGTATTTCAATCGTGTCACATCTGACTCTCCGAGTTTTTTTTTTTTTTTTTTTTTTTTGCAAATCGATACGTTTGGAGATCTCTCGAACCCAAAAAATGTCAAATAAAGGGAAAAATTCGCGTGTCCACGCGCGTATGTTGGCATCTAATTTGTTTAATTTCTTTATTCTGCTCTGAACTATTAAACAATATCTCAGAATGAGTAAAGTTTAAGAAACAAAATTTGGCACAGTAGCGTGTGTATAAAGGGCATTAATGATGTTAAATTTTGGTTCTTTATTAAAGGTCGACAGGGTAGAGACATAGAAGGGGTCATGCGTCATTTCTCCAGTGTGGTCGGACTTAATGAATATTTTACTCGTTATTAGCATTCACAATCTTATAATATAATCGAGATGGGTTAATAATAATAATAATACTGTAATAATAATGATAAGCTCAAAGTTCAAACGGTTAAGAGTTGAAATTTGGTATACAGTTAGAATACATCATAAGAATGTACATACACTAAGAAGGGATTTTTCGAAATTCTTCTCGCGGGGGGAAGAGGGAGAGAGTTAAGGATTACCCCGAAGAACTCCGTTTCTACCGTGCTATTTTAGATGCGGTATTTTGCTTTCTTGTGAAAAATCGAACATACTTTTAGACCCATCTAAAAATTCTCTAATTAGTCTCGGAAGAGAGAGGACCTAATTCTTGCACCCAGTGAAAACGGGTAAAATCGGCTATAATCTAAATATCTTAATCTTCGTTATCGTTACTTTTTGCGTAAGCAACATCTGGCTCATCTGCTAGTTTTTTTTTATAAAACTCGTCTCTGCCCTCAAAATTAAGCTTGAGTTCTAATATGAGAACAGACAGAAAAGGAAATCTTACAAAATTTGATGATGATATTTACTATTCACTGAAAATAATAATTCACATTGACCACTTTTTAAGTTTGGATGTTAAAACGGCAATACTGCACTATCCAGATATTATCCAAAATACAACATTGATTGTCACAGCATTGTCACCAACCAAGTTTCAGTAGAGCATTTATTTTCTGCTCTTAAAATTATTAAATATGATTTAAGAGCTTCAGTGAATGCTGACTTAATAGAAGTGGTTTTTTTGTAAGGAGTAATTCAGTTTATAACAGAGATGAAAAATAATAAATTAATCAACATGGCAAAATTTACTAGTCTAAATGTTGTATTTCTCATTCTTGACTTAGTTTAATGTATCTGTATACTTACATATTATCCAATATACTCGTATATTATGTACTGTACAACATTTTTATTAAACTAATTTGTTTGTATAAGAATGTATTTACTATTTTTATTCATACACGCTTACCAAATACCAATGCCATCATCAAACAAGTCAATAAATGTGAACTTATATATTTAGTAGATGTGTCAAATTTTAATGTTTAATTAATTTTTTAAAATCGTTTTATTTTGTATTGTTTTAAAAAATAATCAGAATCGTCGTCATTATTACTTTTCCGGCTGTTATACAGTAAAGCCTACAACAAAGGAAAAGAATGACGATCAGTCAAAAAAATGATTTTCTCAGATTTTTACGCTTTTGGACTCGGGAAGCCTCGAAACGTAGAGAAGTGCAAAAACATCCAGGGTTTTTTCTGTACGTACGGGTGTTAGAATGTGTACCAACCGATTTAGTTCAACCATTTTCAAGCTTAATAACTCCTGTATTAAACCATCCGACTCCGATTCAAAATCGTGCCTCCCATGCAGTCTAACATTCGTACATACAGAAAAAAAACGAATTTTTTGCAAATCTCGACATTTCGAGGTGCCCTGAGTCCAAAAATGCAAAAATTTGGGGTGGGATCATTTTTTGAACTATTGCTACACTTTTCCTCTGTTATATATAACAACAAAAAAGTAAAAATTGTCGTATTGACTCATTACTTAGAGGCATATTTTAGCTTTGGAATAAAAAAGTTTCTATCTTTATCTTATATATAAAATTCTCGTGTCACAATTTTTGTTACCGTACTCCTCCGAAACGGCTTTATCGATTTTTACCAAATTTTATATGCATATTCAGTAGGTCTGAGAATCGGCTACTATCTATTTTTCATACCCCTACACCATTTCCCCCCTTTCAAAAATATATTTATATATGGATTAAGGCTTTTATGTCCAACAGATGGCGCTAACTTCCGACGACCTAAGTTTGCTTTTCTGTGAGGCATTATGCTTTTCTGTGAGAATGGACTGAAGCAGATCATTTTCTATCTATCTATATAAATAAAATATTTAATATAACGTATAATACGTATAATATAAGTATAACGTATAATATAAGTATAAATAAAATATAACGTTCGTTTGTTCCTACCGATTCATTTGAAATTTTGACACAACGTTGCATTCGAATACGCACGTGTTTTTATATAATATACATGTCGAAATTCCCCCCAGTGAGGGGAGATGGACGGGATTAAGGCTTACTGTGAAGAACTCGGCTTCTATTATACTATTTTACATGCGGTTTTTGATTGCGTTTTAATAGGGTACGTCAAGAGAATGTACACTAAGAAGGGATTTTTCGAAATTCCCCCCACGGGGAAGTGTTATACATTTATAATAGATACATTTTGAGCCACAACAACGTGTGGCCGGTTCAGCTAGTTAGAACTATATTTATTGATGCTAATATTCTGAGGTCAAGTGATGACGTCAGAATTTTCGAGCCTACTTTGTTAACATTTATAATAGATACATTTTGAGCCACAACAACGTGTGGCCGGTTCAGCTAGTTAGAACTATATTTATTGATGCTAATATTCTGAGGTCAAGTGATGACGTCAGAATTTTCGAGCCTACTTTGTTAACAAGTTATAATAGAACATTTTGAGCCTCGCTCTTGGTCGGAGTCGGAGTCGAATCGTAAGAAAAAGTCGGAGTCGGAGTCGTGTAAAATCTACCGACTCCACAGCCCTAGTTAAAAGCATTTAGTTCCAGGTTAAGAATGTACAACAGAAAAAAATACATAATTACACATTAAAATTTGATAGCAATGCGTTTTATTAAGACTCTACACACCAGAAGAAAGTCCGCATTTCTGGAGAGGTGAGTGCCTTCCAGAATAAGAACCATTGCAACGGAACACCAAACTATACCAAATAAATAAATAAAACGTAATTTGCAAAACAAATTTTCAAAAATCGATAGTGAAAAATCATTAAACAAGCTAAGTAAAAATGGAAGAAACTGTAGTAAAAGGAGTAAAAAATTCAGTGGCACGAGATATATTTTGTTTAAAAATTCATTTTGAATTGGAAACTGATTAGGAATTGATACAAAAACCGCGTAAATAGTTTCTTGCCGTAATCTTTTCCTAAAGATAAAATAATTTATGAGTCACCGATTTATCAATAATAAAAATTACTGTAATGACATGTCAAAATAATTTTACGTACCGGTACATGACTCAATCTTACTGTAGTCGGTGACTAAAGAGAATTCCAAAGTCGTGGTATCTGCCCCTTTTCTATTGTGTTTTGCAGTTTTTATTGAACATTAGCGAAAATGTAAGCGTGTTTTAATGAAAATTGCCGATTTCTACTAATTTTCGGGCAAAATTTGGCGTTCCATTATACTTTGCATCAATATAAATTTACTTATCGTCATCAATAATACATGATTTATCAAAGAGATTATTTAAAAACACCTTTCAAGCAATAATTTTGAATCTTAAAACCGCTGTATATTATATAGAATTCGACTTTGTTTTCTTATAAATATTAGTTTACTTTCTCTTCAAATTTCCTTTTGTATAAAAATAAATAAATAAATAAATAAATAAATAAATAACGTTTATTACGACACTGCCCTAAAATTCGAGAGGGTTGGAAATTGGTAGATGGTTGTTACGGTGATGGCCAAGCCTCCGGTTGCCGTAGCAACATGCAGCGAGTAATTTATATGGCACATTAATATGTGATCTTATTGACGCTGGAAAATGTATTATATCAATGTCATTTCGAAGTATTTATTAAAAATAAAAGCGCTTTTATTAAGAAACGAGAACTTTTTTACATTGAATATTACACTGCGGATGTAATTTTCAATGTACAAATCGAACACCCGGTTATTAAATGCAAATAGTCATTTTAATCCACGCCCGTGTTTCTATTTTCATGTTATTTGACGGTTTACGGTGTCAGAATCCGTATAAAATGACAAAGTTTTCAATGGCTTCCGTTCTAAAATCAAATAATAAAAATCGTTTTTTTCAGTACATCGATTGTAAAATTGCTAAATTGGCTTAAAAAATTTTGATTTATCGATTTAAAAGTTAATTAAACATTACAAATTTTACTTCACACCATTTGGAATTTTTCATATAATCGAATTACTCGAACCCACTTTTTAAAAATTCTTTCCTATTCGAGAGGCCTTTGATGGGGTCCCCGGTCACCCCATTGTCCGTCACATATTATTTGGAAATAATTATAAACGTAATTAATTAATTAAGAATCTTTTTAGTTTGGCTCAATTCTCGAGATATTTAAACTTAATCTTCTAATCCACGAAAGAAATAATTTTAAAATTAATATATGTTATCGAAGAACACGTAATAATCGGGATTTCTTCTTTTGTTCGCTTGTTTAATTGTGACGAAGATTGCTTTACACTTCTTCACGTCAGTCACCGAATAACCGTCGGATCGACTAGAATAGAGAAGAGTAGAAAACGAAGCGTAGATTCCGAATTCTTTAAAAAATGGAATTTTCCAGGTTCGATTCTACTACAAAACTGGTGTTCTACTAGTCTGTCTTCTTCTTTGTCCTAGACGAGCCAGAAAATACGTTAGTAACACTGTCTCTTTGTTAATTAACGGAATACAAGATTAAATGTTTTGTCTTTAGTTGTCTAAAAATATATATCACTATTTGAATAGTGTGATTTTTACTTTCCTGACTGTTATATTAAACAGAGGGAAAGTATGGCGATCGGTCAAAATATAAACCCCCACGATTTTTAACATTTTTGGACTCAGGAAACCTTGAAACGTCGATAAATGCAAAAAAATTCGTGGGATTTTTCTGTATGTATGGATGGATGTCAAATATGTGGGGGCGCGATTTTGTTTACCCTCTTTGAAGCTTATAAATCCCGGATTTTTTGTCGAAAATTTCTGAAATTTAGCAGGGAGATTTGTTTATTAAGGAAATCGAAGCTCTTAAATTTTGGTGGTTAAAGGTCGAGGGGGTGGAAAGATAAATAGGGTCGTGTATGTCGTATGTGGAGTAGGGTCGGACGTAATAACGACTTTACTCGTTATTAGTATTTACAATTTTTTTTATAAAACCCGTCCCTACCCTTTAAATCAAGTTTTTTGCCATTTTATAATAGTTAAAAATATAAAAATTTTTAAAAATAAAATATCATAACAGATAGTGGCCGCAAATGTTGTCGGGAAAGTTAAGCAACTCGTTGCTGAAGTTACGCCAGACTGGTCGAGCTTGGACTTATAAGGTCCCTTTGATGTAACTTTATAAAATGGACATAATCTACAATATTTGTGTGTTCTTTATCTCGCTAAGGTTTAAGCTGCTGTTTAATATTTATAGCAATTAATCATTTATTTTAACTATTTTTAAATTATTTATTCTGGTTCTCGACCTAAGTAATTTGGTTAAATGAAGCGTAATTTAAATACTCAAAAATCGCATTTAACAACTTTAATAACTTATTAAAAATTTTATATTATACTGTAATAATTGCGTAGGTTAAATTAAAAATAAATATGGAAATTTTTAATTTTTATTAAATAAATACGGTATTTTATTGATTACGTATTAATCGTATATTTTTACAGGAACAATTCTTATTTTTATATGGAAATATGTAAAAATTAATATAGATATATTTATTTATTTGTAGAGTTTTTATAACGCAGGTAAGTTTTTATAACCGTAAAATGTATTTAAATTTTTATAAATTAAAGAAAACAAAAGAAAAATAAAAGTACATTTAAGATTCATGCGAAAGCATTTGCCAAGACAGGTGAAACATATTAAAATTTCAAATCAAATCGAATAAAAACTGTATCTGGTGGTTAATATAAATGCGAAAATGATGTCGAAATTTAAGTGAAGTTTTCGTTTAGAATTGGATGACAAAGAAAAAAAACTTTACAAGTGTACTGCTTCTTTCGTATTTCGTCTAATCGAAGAACATTACAGAATATTTAACATTCTCAATTTCTCCCGAAAGGAATTAGATAGATAACCGGCACGACTCTACTGTTAAAGGAAAAGTATGGTATACAGGGTCAAGACACTACTAATTTGAGGTGGAGAGCGTATATTTTAAATGAAATAAATTAAGAAAATGAATAAAAATTGCAGCTGAATTTCAGAAAAAAATTGACTGTAAATCTTATTTCGTTTGACGAAGCTGTATCAAAGACGAGATGTAACACCAATTTTCTATATTAATTAGCTTTAATTCTACTTCAGCTTTCTGAAGTTCACTAAATTGAATAATGCAGAATTCTCGATTCACTTTTATTTCTTTGTATATATTGAAAAAATCATGTTTATTCCATTGTCATTCAGCGTGTGACGTTGTTGACGGTAGTCTCGATTGTCGGAAAATTCCCTTGTTTGGTAATGGGAGTGTCACAAAGCAACTGTAATGTGTTGGGTGCGGTCCAAAATTCCCTTCGAACTCTATGAACGGTAATTGTTATTAATACTGTGTTTTATCAATCGAAAAACGACAGATTGCCACGCCATAATTATTTCCCTCATTTTAAAATTTATTATGAATCGTCGAACGGGATTAATTGCATTATTCATTCAACAAATATTTTCAAGAATTTATCGTACATAAATACGTGATTTCTCTTTAAAATAATTTAATGAGGCTTTATTATTAAATGAATATAATTTACCACGTTTGAAATCGTATTTCAGTATACAGTCAAACCTCCGAACAACGGACAGTAATGGTAACGTAAAAACTGGCCTCTATTGGAGGTTCGATTGAATATATTTACAATTACAATTAATTTCAATGCATTAAGATTTCGAGCCTACAGTTTATTATATTTTGACGATATCTACTTTCGTGCTATCAAATTACGTGTAAAATTAATCGAGGAAATTGAAAATAAATCTATCGGTCCTTTTAAGGTTGCTTGTTTATTTAAAAACAAGAAGATTTTTGTTGAAGATTATATATTTAAAAAATATCTTAATTATAAATTAAATTAGAGACTAAAATATTACAATTGTACAGTGATTGTTGTGTAATATTTTAAAAATTATATATACTTTTTTGAAAAGATTTTTAAATAATTTAATAAACAAGAACTTTCTTCACGCTTCTTTTTCTTCCAAATTTCTTTATTTTAAGTTATAATCGATGATGCGAACGAATCTAAAGCACGATTTTCCCCCTCCTTTCTATTAATACCGAATTTTTAAAATAATCCATTTAACTATTGCGAAGTAGAACAACCTGCTAACCAGCTTAAGCTAATTATAGGCATTATCATCATTTTTTCTTTCTACTCGGAAAGAATTTTACGAAAACTTCTTTATAATAAAAAAGGAAGAATACATATTTATTAAAATAGCGTATAAACTTTATTTTACTCTAATTAATCTTTTCGTTATAATAATTATAATCTCAGATTTAAGTACTCGTGTTTGAAGCAGGAAAGTAACTAATGTGATATTTATTAACTATTATTTAATATTTCAATAATTTTTAAATAAAATATATTTTTAGATGGGAGCTGCCGAAACTCCTTCCTTAGATCAAAGTATCCAGTCAGTTAAAACAGTGAGGAAAGTAGCAGAAGAGGGAAAAATTCGCAATCGCCTTCCTTCCAACGAAAGTAAGATTTTTAAAATATTATATTTAATATTTGCAAAATTAAATATGTCGTGTCACTATTGAAATTTAATATTTTAACATAGGTTATTCGAGAAACGGAATTTCTGGACTTTTAATTAATAACCGTAAAGTTTAAATAGGATGCAAACCACGCAATAAGTCGATCGCTCGCTAAATTATCGAAATTTACGTCGTTAAAGTTCGGTAATGAGCTGTTAATTAGATTGAATATGCTAGAGCAAAACTTTGCCATTTCTCCTGTCGCATTCTTTCCATCCCGCAAAAAAAAAATGAGAAGGAAAAGAAACTGCCGTTCTACTTTCTTCCTACTGAAATGTAACATAATTGCAAGCAGTTGAGATAAATTAAAAGACGTGTGTTACTCTCCCGGCTGTTATGTACAAGTATACGTAACAAGAAGTATACATACTTGTATACTGCAAGTTTTTTTGCAAATTTCTGTTTTGAGAGCCTTTGAACAAAAATGTAGATGATGAAGATGGAAATATTTTCAAAATCCAGCAACTAGTTGCATAAATTTCCGGCTGTTATGAGATCTTATTTAAAAATAACTTTTATATTATTAATCATAATAAATAAAATTGTGTGTGGCGCTATCTGTTACGCGATTCTGTAATAAAAAAGTTTTAATTATTATCAATAATTATTACAAAATGCCATAAAGCTTCATTTTAAGGGTAGGGACAAAACTGCAAATGCTTCCTCTCCAGCTACGACACATGATTTGCTTCTATCTTCACATTTGATCTTTAACCACAAAAATTTAATAGCATCGATGTCCATTTTAAACACATTACAATGCAAATTTCGTATTTTAATATTTACCCTATTCTGAGATATTGAATAAAATACGGACATACATGGAATTTTTTCTTTTTTGATTTTTTTTTTTTTTTGAGTTCAGAGAGTCTCAAAACATGGAGATTTGTAAAAAAAGAAAGCCAAAGAATAAAGTTCGACACGATTCCAACACTTTCCTTTGTTACGTATGCATAATAAAAGGGAAAAAGTAAAAGTTTTTTTTAATATCAAAATCTCAAGACAGATGGCGTTATGCACAATTTTATTTATTATGATTAATAATATAAAAGTTATTTTTAAATAAGATCTCATAACAGCCGGAAAATTATCTAGCTCGTTGCTGGATTTTTTAAAGTTTTTTAAACTAATATCAACTCTTTTTTGAGATTATGCGCATTTTGACAACATTTCCGGATCATTCACTTTTTTTGGGCTGAAATTCGATAAAAAAAATTGTAGTCCTATAAAGTATAAATTCCCATTGTCTGTCTAATAAATATTTACTCGTTTCACTTTAATTTCTCTGAAGTGTAAACAAAACGAGCAATTATTTTATTGTGCCGCGGTCACAATGGCAGGCTGCAATTTTAATCATATTTTCTAAATTAATTTAATTTAAAATATATGCTCGCCACCTGAAATTAATAGTAGCTTGTCCCGGTACAGTATACTTTTCCTTTAACAGTACAGTCGTGCCGGTCATCTAACACTTTTCAGGAGAAAAGTTTTGAATTGAAACGACGTGACTTCCGGTTTGCATCATATATACAGTATATATGTACACATATATGGGGCTAGTAAAGATGTTTTTTTTAAATTAGAAATAAGTGCACCACTCCTATGGGAGTATAACACTAAGGATACATAAACCAAAATAAATGATACAAAGTAAACATAAAATTAGTATTTGGTTTTTAGTGAAGACTAAAATGTAAAAAATTAGAAATTAGAAATTATAAATAGTCTTTTCTTCCATATTTTTTGAACATAATTGTAAAAAGCATCAAACAGTGGCTTCTGAACAAGCTTATCCAGTGGACATGGCCACCTGAAACCTTGCGTGAAGATTTCCAATTTCAGAATAAATCTATCTTGATCGTAAATTGAACAATGATAGATCATACGGTCGACGGTGTCAAGGTTTACTGTAGAGCAAAAGCAAAAGGCAGTTTCTGCCCGGTTATACATCGCCAGGTAGCTTCGAAAATTACCATGCTCAGTAATTAGTTGAGCAGTAGCAAACGTTATATCTCTAAGTTGTGATGAGAATCTGCAATCAACACTAGGAAAGTGAAGTCTTATTCTACCAGTTTTACTGCACAACCATTGCTGGTTCCACTTCTGCATAGCGTTGTCATGAATATAATTTTTAAGGCTGCTACGTGAGAGAGTATAGTTCAAATCAGTGTCCTTTGCAGCTGACTTAGTCTTAAAGTCGGCTTTTTCATTTCCTAGTATGCCAGTATGGCCAGGAACAAATATAAAAGTTATCTTATTTACAAGATTTTTAATATGGTGCTGGATACATGTGATTTTATTGCTATTGCACTTGGGATGTAATAGGGCTTTTAGGTCAGACTGAGAGTCACTGTAAATGTTGATAGAAAGTTTTTTGTTAGATAGTGAAGTGTCCACTGAACAGCTTGGTAGACAGCATCTTCTTTAGCTTGATAAGATGGATGTATGTGGGGGGTATCTGTACCTTTTAACATATTTTGGGCAAAATATGTCAGTTTGCAGGAAGATGCAGACACTTGAGCCAACATGAAGGGGATTTTTGGACCCATCTGTGTAGATATTAATGTCAGCATGGTTATCCAAGAAGGAAGCAGATGACACCAGATTTACCCTGGGGATAATCCTGCTTACAAAGGCTGATGATCACAGTTAGTAGGAACAGCCGTAGATAGGAGTAGAGACCGTTGTTGAGCCTTGATGTTTGTGGTTCTGATGTAGTAGTTTAGAACTTTTTCTTCAATACATAGTGGTAAAGGAAGGAGCTCTGCTAGTATCAGAGAGGCATTTGTAAAAACAGTTCTGCGGCACTTTGAAATTCTGATGGCACTGTCTTTAAAGAGAAAGTAATTTACTTGCTATTGAATTTTTACTAGTTACATGACCCCAGCTAGAGGCCACGTAAAGCAGCATTGGTTGTATTGCCCCATTATATAGAATTTTACAAGCTTTATGATTTAGTCCCTAGGTGCATCTAGCACATTTTAGTAGCATGTAGTTTATTTTTTTTGGCCTTAGCCAATATATAATCAATATGATAACTGTATATGAGTTTAGTATCAAGGATTACTCCCAGGTACTTTTGCCGATCTACCCATTCGATTGAGTCACCATATAATAAAACTTTGGGAAAATTTGTATTTGTTGGTGAAAAGCATGGCTTTGGTCTTATAAGTAAAGAATTGGAGTTTACTAAGATAGTCCCGTTTGGAAACTATACTCAACATTTCGTTTAGCTTACTTTCCAAAAAAGCAATGTCCTTATGCTGACACAAGGTCGTCGGCATGGGTTTGCACACTTATTTCCTTGCCACGTTTGGTTTTCACAAAGGAGTTTACCATCAGGTTCCATAAGAAAGGAGATATGACACCACCTTGAGGGCAAGATTTAGTTAGGAGTTTTTCAACAGAGTGATCATGGTAAGATAGATTTATTTTCCTATTAGTTAAAAAGAGGAGACCAACTTGACAGGATAGATGAGACAATCTAGTTGGGAGAGCTCGTTAATAATGCTTGGGTGCCAGCAGTTGTCAAAGGCTCCTTTAATATCCAAAAATATAGCTGCAGTATAAACTTTGTTATTCAGGCTTTCTTCTGTAATGTCTGTCAAGGCATAGATGGCATTTTTAGCATTTCTGCTTTTTCTGAAGCCATACTGGTTTGGATCTAGCCAGTGGTGCGTATTAGCATGCCACTCGAGTCGACCCAAAATCATTTTTTTCAAAAACTTTACCTATTACTGGAAGAAGGCTAATTGGTCTATACTGTTTGGAGGGGTTGGTATTTTCATTTTTTGGCTTTTTGATAAGGATGACATTCGCAATTTTCCACTGATCAGGAAAGTAAGAAAATCTTAGGCAGGAGTTGTACAGACTGAGTAGAAATGGCTCCAAAAGGTTGAAACACACCTGTAGAATTTTGGTATAGATCTCATCACCTCCTGGAGCCTTATGAGGTCCCATGGAGAAGATTGCTTTCTTGTGTTTGAAAGTGGAGAAATAATAATATATTTCAGTTGGAGCTGAACACAACTTTGACAGTTTTTTCTGATAGATTTATTTATGTTCAGGGAATTCATCTGTGGGATTATCTCCAGGAAAAGGTTGGGCAGCCAGGGCTGATATCATAACTTTGATGGGTGTTATCTATGGGTGCCACAAGTGTAAGATCCGTGCTGTTCCTGTTTAAAATCCTGTAAATGTTTTTCCATGGATCAAGATTTCCCTTTGTATTGCAAAAGTATCGCCAGGATTTCAGCTTTTCTGACTTCATTTCTGTGATGTATGTCTTTTTTGCTGACCTGTATTCAGTTTCTTGATTGACTCTCAATTGGGGATTTTTCTGTCTTTGAAATTTGCGCCTAATAGAATTGACCTGTTTTCTCAGAGATGTTAATGTTGGGGTTCCTCCACGGCACAGTCTACTTTAGAGGGACTTTCCTGGGAATGGCTTTTTCTGCTGCACTTTTCAGAATGTTATTAGGCTTTGGCATCCATTTATTTCCTGTTCAGTTAGGTTATTCAGAAATTATTCAGTTCTTCGAATTAGACCATAAAACATTTGCCAGTTTGCCTTTTTTAGGTTGAAGGAGTTACTTTTTATAAGGCAAAGCCTGTGTTGCTGTTCAATGAAAAGGAGGTGGCTCTGTGATCAGATAGCATCTCCTGTTCTACCAGTGATTTTTTTAGCCAGAGAAGAGCCAGTGATAGTTAAATCAATCCAACTTCTGTCCCGAATAGAGTCATAAGTTGGATGACTTGGTTAATTTATAACAGTAAAATTTTGATTTTCTAAAAATTCTTCAAATTGGGTACCTCTGCTATTTTCTATGATATCATGCCAAAGTGGATTTCTGGCATTGGAGTCAACGCCAATCAGCAGCCTATTCTTATCAATTGTTTTGTCGGTTTTCTCTAAAAAAGAGATATGCCATCATTCAGAGGCAAGCTGGGATAGCAATAAACTGAAGTACAGAACAGTATCCAGAGTAATAGATATTACAGTGCAAAACTCATTACATATCTGGGTTAGCTGCAATATGGGGATATTTGGGTTACATATAATAATGCAAGCTAGAGGATTGGGGACAGCTGCAGAGATAATCTTGAAACTCCTAGGAAAGCCAACAATTTTGGTATTGTATACGTAGGGATCCTGTAATAGAGCAATGTCTATGTCATTATCTATTAAGTATTTTGCCAGATTTCTTGTGACTGCTTTGGAGTGATTGACATTAAATTGAACAATTTTAATATGTTTCTTGGTATGTGGCCTCTCCATAGTCTGTGTTTTCAATCAGTTTTGATTTAACTTTTAAGTATACAGGGCATTCTGGGTCCGTGGCTTTGTGAGAAACATTTTGAACATTAATTTTTAGACGTTTAGCCCATCTGATACAATTAATGCACTTAATAGCTGAAGACTTGGTCTTTTCCACATACGTTCTATAGCTGTGACCCTCGACACCACAATGTGAGCAGGCTGGTTGTTCCGGTACACATTTTGAAGCAATGTGACCAAATTTACAGCAGTTGTAGCATTGTTTGATTCCTAAGTAATTGAAGACTTGATGAGATCTAAGTCCTATATACACCCTTCTGTTTTTTTAGTAAATTTTGATAAACTTGTGGTGTGGTCAACAAAACCCATGTTTTTTCTTGAGCAGAGTTTGCCTTGGATCTGAAGGAGAATAGTGGTTGTAGTATCTGATCTTTTTCTTCTATTGATACTATTTTTTTAAAGTTATCATTCTGTGCAGTGACAGTGTTAAGCAACTCTTCTTTATGTAAGTTAGAGCACACATGGTGTATTTGAACTAAGGGCTTTTAGTTTTCTTTCTTGCCGAAAATTTTAATTCAGAGTCATCATTGTTGTTGATAAGATTAATAATTTTATCGACGCTGGCAGTGTTGGATATTTGGAGGTTGACTTTCCCATCTTTTTGCACCAGACAGGAGTCAATCCTGATACCATTGGCAGCTGGTTTTAGAACAGATTCTAAATGACTTCTGACTGTATCTTTGTCTACTTGCGAGTTTTTAATCCCTGGAGTTAACAGTAATGTCTCCTTTTTTTGTGCTTGATCAGGCTGGTTATGGACTTTGACTCTTGAAGCTTTAACAGCATTTCCATATGATTTCAGTTGTGATTGATAATGTATTTTATCATCTTGCAGTTTAACTATTTCTTCTTGTACCACATTGTATTTATCTAAACAACATAAATGGATGTCAGTTATTCTTTGTATTAGTTGATCCAATGTGTAGCTTTCTTGTTGGTTGATTGGGCGTTTATTCACTATGGACTGGTAAATACTTTTAAATTAGTTGATGTCTTCTGAAATCCTAGTTTCGATATTTCTTCAAAGGCTGCAGAGACGTTTTATGGGGTAGCTTGCGCCCTGGCATCGTGCTGCAGATTAGGCTTAGCTATCACACTAAGCCACGTGCACGAGTGCAAGGTTGACTGGCAACAAAATAGTACAAATTTTTAATAATCCCATGCACCAAAGACCAAAAAGCAGAAATAAAACAACTAAATGTTTTAAAGAAATGGAAGAAATAAATTAATTATAAAATTAGAGCCAGAACAAAGACTGTTCAACTTGATGCCACCTGGCGGTCTGCTAGTAAAGATGTGTTTAGATGTATATATAAGTTTGAATGGAATTATTGGTGATAACAATGCTATTTACAATGCAAAATCGTATATTTATTAATAAGAGTTGCTATTTAATATAAAGAATGTGATCTGTTCACAAGTATTCACGAGCGCTTTACCAGTGTAGCGCTATTTAGGGGGCCGCTATATCGAAATTTGACTATAATGTGTAATGAATTTCATAAAATGATTAATTTTTCATTTTCACTAAATGTGCACTAAAAAGAAATAATTTCATTAAATTTAAAAAAAATAACAGCTTTTTTTAAAGAAGAATTTATTGAAATTGAGAAGAAATTTCGATCCGGATTAAAAATTAATTTTAATCAACAAAATTATTTTCTACTTTCTTGGTAATACAATTAGTAATTGTTAATTGCGTAAGGAAAATAAGGCGGCTCTTAAAATCTTTCTCTTTCTTAAGGCTGCTCTATTTTTAACAATTAAAATATCATATTTATAAACCGGATAATGCTGCTTTGTTTGACGAAGCCACCGACAATGTCCAGTCGCACCCATTACGCGATGGGCAATAAAACAGTAATTTAAAGTTTGAAATTAGTTTGCCAACCTCATTGCAAAGAGAGAGAGGGACGAAGAATGAGACGATCTCTGGCAAGATGCATGAGTTCCTCCAGAGAATAAACATTGTGACCACTTACATATCGTATTTGATTAAATTGAGTATATCGATTTTTATTTCCTTCCTCTGTTTCTATATTTTCTCCATAGAAGGAACAGTGTATAAATATATATACGTTTTGTAAATATAGATTTTAATGTAGTTGCGTTGGAAATCTGTTATTTTCCCTTTTGATTAATTTATTACGGATGAGAAAACACCATTAACTTTTATTATTATGTTAAAAATCGACTAGATTTTTGTTTTCCTCCCTCCGTTTGGCGTTTAGCTTATCCATACTGGGCTGCAATTTGAAAAAAAATTGTAGACCTATAGATTCCCACTGTCGTCCGTCTGTCTGTCTGACCTTCCTTAATCTCGAGAATAGTGTTAAATAGATGAAAGTCGAGACCAGATTAAGGGTAGGAGGGCACCTCCGGTTTGCACCGGAAGTCACGTTATTTCAATTCAAAAATTTTCCCTCAAAAGGAGTTAGACTGGCACGACTTTATTGCTAACGGGTAAAGTATGATATACAGGGGCAAGCCACTACAAAATTGAGGTGGAGAGTATATATTTTAAATTTAAAAAATTATTAAAACCTGCAGTTTGCAAATAATTGCTCGTTTAATTTGTTTCCTTTTTTCCCTTCTAACGCGTTAAAAAGCTTAATTCAAATGGCGCGAGTAGTAATTTTATCGATTGTTTTTTGTAATTAAATTAACTGAGGATTCTCAAAATATTATTATTGTTTAGCGAATTAAATGAAAGAAACTGGTGAGAGATACGCACGCCATATTTTCCAAGTAATTCACTCCGATTGCTTCTATCGACGATGATTTGTATAACAATTTAAATAATTATTCGCTTCGTTACCGTTTACTTTTTGTGTTTCGACCAATTACGGGGGCGTTTGGAAGACATTAAATTTCCGTAAAGTCTTAAATGAAGATTAAGTTTTGACACGTTAAATGATGTAGCGCGTACCTTCGTCCGAAAATTTGTTTATAACAGTTATTATATTTTTCTTAACAACGTTTTCTTGTTAAAAGTTTTTAAATAGGATTTACGGAAGATTAATTTTTAAACTTTTTCCATTTTTTTTAAAATCTAGACTAAAGTCTAATTGCCAGATTATTCGTTAACAAATTTCCACTTCGTACAAATTCTACTTTCTATTATTGTATATAATCGCTACAAAAATGAAATTTCAATGTTTTAAAACTAAAAAATTTAATGGTAAATGTTTAAGAAATTCGTAAATAAAATAAATAGGGTTCTTTCCTAGTAAGGAAACGGCCCTAATCGAGTTGGATTGAGTGATCGATTAATCGATTTTTAAACAGAACGAGCAATTATTAATTGTGACATGGTCACAATGCCGCCGGGGCTGCAGCTTTTAATTATATTTTTAATTTATTTAATTTAAAATATATACTATCCACCTGAAATTACTAGTGGCTTGCCCCTGTACTGTACATCATACTTTTCCTTTAACAATAGAGTCGTGCTGGTAATTTTGAATTGAAATAACATGACTTCCGGTTTGTGTCTAAAGTAGGTATATAGTTAATCGGGGCCTTCTACCCCTGTAGTTTTTATATCTGCTCTTCAATTTCATTTGCTTAACACTTTTCTCGAGATTAGGGAAAGACAGACAGACTGACGACAGATACGTCTACAAGTTTTTCAAATTACAGGTCAAAAATGTGGTAAAAATAACAGTTTGAAATGTTTCAAATGGCTTTAAAATGTTATATTCATCAATAAGAAATCACATTCGATAAGAAATTCACCTCGAAGTAAGAATACAATTTACGATTTTTTTTTCTTTAATGAGCTACAGAAAATATAAGCATCGCTTTTAGAAAAAATAATTTTTTTGTGAATAAGTTCTTTTATTACTTTCCAGGATGTTATACATAACAAGGAAAGTATGGCGATCGGTCAGAAAACGAGCTCCCAAAAGTTTTACATTTATGGACTCAGGGGACCTTGAAATATCGAGAAATGCAAAAATTGGATTTTTACCCTGTATGTATGGATGTTGTATGGGTCACGATTTTGTTCACCCATTTTCAAGTGTAATAACTCCCGTCCTTTTTGTCGAAAATTTCTGAAATTTTGCAGGGAGGTTTGCTTATTAGGGGGATTAATGCTATTAAATTTTGGCGAGTAAAGGGGTGGGAAGATAACGAGGGTGTGTGTATCTCAGTAGGGTCAGACTTAATGGCGATTTTACTGGTTATTAGCATTTATAAATTTTTACAAAACCGATTCCTACTTTGAAAATTAAGATTTTTGCCATTTTATAATATTTAAAAATATTAAAAAAATTTAAAACATTAATAATCACCAAATGTTGCCTGGAAAGCTAAGCAACTCGTTGCTGGATTTTTTTCAAAATCGATTATTTAATTGTTTAATTTTATTCAATATTTTTGCATCAGTTGATTTAAATCGAGTTTGTATTAAATTTATTGATTTGAAATTCTTACGAATATAAGCATTATGTTCTGCTTATGTTTACTGATTTTATTTATTCCAATTTAGTAAAAATTCTTTTTTAAAATTCCGGTTTCGCTTCTTATTTTAATTTGAAAGTGGCATTTAGTTAATTAGTTATTTTTATTATTTTTTTCTGACACTTGAGCCTATTGAGGTTAACTAAGCCGAGAGGGAAGAACATTTTCACTTCAATTCAGAACGTCTTCCTGTATTATAAAGATAGAAAGCAACCGAATCTAAAATAAAAATTTTTAAAAATTCTCATTTATTATCCGTTAATTTTTATTAAGTCGTTATTACAAGTAATAAATCATGAAAAGAAAATTCCGAACTTTTGTGTGATAATCGAGTTTGCTGGCTTTCATAAATTAAAGAGTCAATCGTCGAACAATATTTGCCCAACTACTAATTAACTATCCACTTCTAGATGAAAGAATATTGAATAACATTACCGGATAATCGATATTCTTTAAGCGGATTAAGTACGAAAGTGCACCATCTTAGATATTACTCGACGTAATAAGTAGCCTACGGAATTTAAAAAGATGATAATTTGCTTTCGACTCGATATTAAACGAATTAACAGATGCGGCGGCCTTATTTCTTTATCGAAATAAAGGCCAAAAGTGTCTAAAATGTCTAATTCGTTGTGTAATACCGGGCACGACGGCCACACGACTACACTTTTATCGACGCTTTATAGCTGGAGATCACGTGATAGGGTTAAATTAGTCCACTTCCAAACTCGTCACGTGCAATATACTGGAATATTGCTCATTTCTAACAATTTTGCATAAAATTTATTCTTATATTAAAGTAAACTACATAAAAAAAAAAACAGAACAACATTGTGTCATTGTTGAAAAGTGTTTCAAAAAATCCCCCGTAAGTAAATATTGTAAAGAAAAAATTATCTATAATTAAACATTCGATACCGTCGGATTTTAATTTGGCTATAATCTGGCTAATTAATTATAAAAAATATTACGTAATCTGGACTAAAGGTAGGCAGTTAAGACGCCATCTTGTATTAAATTTAATAGTTAAAAATAAATTAATTTAGAATATTCAGTAAGAAAACATCTATCCGGTTTGGTTTATTATCTATAATTAATTTTTTAATTTTTTTTACTGATTTTTTAGTTTACTGATATTGTTGACAAACTTGGAGAAAAATCTACACTTTTAATATTGGGATGCGAGAAATTGAATAAACTATAGGAATTTTTAACAGTGTAAAAATTGTACAAAACAATGTAAAAATTAAGTGGAAATCTTTATTTCCACCGTAAATTGAATTAGCAATAGCTTCTTGTCTTTTTTTACAGATGTTTTCAACGTTTTAATTGGCATCTTCATCGCAGTATTCGATTAACTTCTTTTATAATTTATGCCATTAATGTTTAATTAAATATCCTTGCCACGCGATCTATTAAGAACTTCTTACGGTTAATTATGAAATTTTCGAGATAAAACTTACTGAATTATCACATGACGGAATTTTAAAAAATTTTTCTGACGTCACACATTTATTATTAATCGTATTTCGGTAGTTAATTGCCAAAGCTTCACCCACGAGCCGTGAAAAATTATCTAAAAATTTAAAATATATATATATATATATATAATTATAGAATTAAATTAAATGAAGTTTTACATAAAATATAATTATCATTTTATTTACATTTTACAGATGATAAAAATTACGCCGAGAAAATCGAAAGCAGTTTACAAGTACTGACAAAAATGGCGTCAAATCCCGAATGTTTGACGTCCATTTTGATTGGAATGCAAAATCATTTGACAAATATGATCGAATTGACCAATCAGGTTGACGGAGAAAAATTTCATCGACCGGTAGCATCTCTACTTAATAAATTATTACTGGTAAGATGCATCACTATATATATATATATATATATATCTTGATGAATTTATGTAGGTAATCTGGGCCAATCTTTGTTTTGGCCAATTTAAAAAACTAGTATACCCATAAATTCCCACTGTTCGTCCTTCCTTAATCTCGAGAACTGAGTTATATGGATGAAAATCAAGCCCAGATATGGAAATATTAGAGGGAAGAGGCCCCGAATAACTGTATAAGAACTTCATGTTTGTTCCGGAAGTCACGTCAATTAATTCAAAAATTTTTCGGAGTTACAGGCACGACTCTGTTCTTATCAGGAAAGTATGATGCACAGGGGCAAGCCACTACTAATTTGAGACGGAGAGTGTATAGTCTAAAATTAAATAAATTAAAAATATGATTAAAAATTCTAGCCTGGCATTGCGACAATGTCACAATAAATAATTGCTTTTTCATCTTTCACTTTTTACTGCTATATAATTCGGTATTATAGTATTGAATAATCATCAATACAGTAGAGACTCGTAAATCGGAACCCCGGTAATCGGAATCGCCGGTAATCGGCACGATTTTCAGTCGGACTGTGTCATGCTGAATCGAACGTTTTTGATACTAGATTTACTTCTAAAGTATAATTTTCATGTTTTTATATTCTTCAATATATTTATTTTGTTTGTATAAAATGCAGAAATAATTTTTAACGATACGATAACCTCGATTATTATTGTAAAAATTTTCGTTAGGCTTAAAATCGACGAAAATTCAACGCGAAGCGACACGCGACGGAGAAAAATTCAACACGAAGCGACACGCAACGGAGAAAAATTTGAACATCAGACAGGTTAATATATTTTTTCGTACATAAACCGTAATCGGAACAAATCCCGGGTATACTATAGATTACTCCCTATGGAATTTCGTGTGTTTGGGTATATATCTGAACTGAGGGGACCGAGACGAGTTCAACGATACCCTACTTTTGGACCGGAGACGAAAAATAAAAAAGTTATCATACTTTTTTCCGGCGATCGCGCGATGATAGGGAGTCGCTAAGTTGGCCTCGCTATCGCGATAGGGAGTCACGTGGCTTGCCGTTAAAATTGCCTTTAGTAGACGTTTCCCCCCTTTTTTACTTTGTTCAAGAACTACCGTGAATCGATCACTAGTTTAGTACATGGCGGCGTGTGGTGGCGCCCATACAAGAGGTCAGTCGGGCCGCCATGTTCACTGCCATAAGTAACATTAACCGAAATCGCGATCGCGCGATGATCGGAAGTCGCGTCGCTCTCTCCGCTCTCGTATCGCGTGTTTAACGCTCCGGGAGATGACCGTAGTCCGACGTCATTGTTTGCAGACTTTACCGCAAGATGGCAGTACTAGCAACTATGGTGCCGTCTTCGTGAGAGCATTAAAAAAGTATGGTAAGTGAAAAAGTATAATAACTTTTTTATTTTTCGTCTCCGGTCCAAAAATAAGGTACCGTTGAACTCGTCTCGGTCCCCTGAGTTCCAATATATAATCTAAGTCCTTAAATTCCATAGGGGGTAATCTATAGTACACTCCAAATCCCTAATCTGAACAACCCCAGTCCCCAATTGATTCCGATTTTCGGTTCACTACTGTATATATTATAAAAGTAAGTGTACAATGTACGTGCCGCTAAAACTCAAAAACGAGTTCCGGTACGATCAAGGGAGTTATATAGTGTGGTAGCCCTCTATCCTCCATCCACGAAGAAGTTTCCCGTTTTTACCTGAAGGGCGTGCTGTTGAAGATAATAGGGCTGGAAGTTTCGCCCTCTAGAAATTTCTAGAACAGTCCAGAACATTCGAGAGTATTCGAGAGCATTCCACAACATTCCAGAATGTTCCGGGATGTTCTGGAACGTTCGGGAACATCGCGGAACATCCCAGATCATTGTGGAACATTCCAGAACACTCTCGAAATTTGGTACACAGCATACGTCACGAGAACGTTTAGAAGAGATTTTTCGAAATTCCCCCACGGGGGAGAGGGAGAGGATTATAGCTTATCTTGAAGAACTCAGCTTCTACTGTACTATTTTAGATGCATTTTTTTGTTTTTAACTGCGTTTTAGTAGAGTACCACGTGGGGAGGAAAGAAGTTCATTTCCTAACAATGGAAGTGTTAAGAGAAAGCGGTGTGCAAGATTTACAGGTGCAGATGCGGTTTTTTGCGGGAAATCGATCATATTTTTAGACCCATCTAAAAATTTTCTAATTAGTCTGGAAACAGGGGGACCTAATTCTTGCATTCTGTGAAAACTGGTAAGATTGGCTATAATGTAATAATTTTAATCTTCGCTATCGTTACTTTTTGCCCGAGCAACGCCGGGCTTATCTGCCAGTGATTTATAAAATAAGTAAAGCATTGGTCTTCATTAAAATTCGACCAACCCAAAAGAATGAAATATTAAAATGGAAATATTAAAGTTTTGTGCGTGAAATAAATGAAATGTCACTTATTTAATTGTGTAAAATGGATCTAAATACAACGCGTTACGATAAATTTTAAAAATAAAATGAAAATATATTTTTAAAAAATTCAAATTTATATATTATTTAAGACAAAAATTTAAGAAAATAATTTTTTTTTCAGAAGAAATAAAATGCCAACTCTATATAAAGATTTAAGTATAATCGGGCCCTTTCGAAGGATATGTCGTGCCTTAATTACGCCTTTTTAATACCCCCGATAAATTAAAAAATTCAGCAACGAGTTGCTTAACTTTTCCGGCAACTTTTGGTGGCGTCATCTGTTATATTTTATTAAAAAAACTTTTTATATTTCTAACTATTACAAAATGGCAAAAAGATTAATTTTCGGGGTAGGGATGGGTTTTATAAAAAAAATTGTAAATGTTAATAACCGGTTAAATCGCCATTCAGTCCGACCCTACTGGAGATACACACGACCCCATTTTTTCTTCCCTTGTCAAATTGCCCTATCGTAAACAATGTTTGTTAATTTATATTAAATTTAAATATTATTAATATTGAAACTAATTATTACAGATATATGCAGAAGATCATAGGAATTATAATATTACTGTATAATTTATAATTGAGATATTTTCGACTGGAAGTTTGACATTATAAAAGAAAGCAAAAAGAATTTATCCTTTGGAAAATACAGTAACGTATGAGTTATTTGAAAAATGGAAAAAATTTTTGCGACAAAAAAGAATAATTCATTCTTTATTTAATCTATAAATGCCGCAGTCGACGAGTTTTAAAATCTGAAAATATTTTTTTTTATTTTTTAAATAATTTGACGTTTTATAGAAATGTAAATATTGACTTTTATAAAACGAAATAACAGAAATAATTATTTTTATTCCCAACTACAGTCTATTTATTCTTTAATTCTTCTTTCTCATTAAGTAAGTAACGTACCCTAATTAATATCTATATTATGAAACTCTATATTATATACTCTCCCTTCTTCGGACATCCAACAAAACTCAACCCCCTCTAAAACTGTGTAACCCCTATAAACTGCGTAAAATTTAATGAAATAAAATGGACGTCCATTGAAGTTCAACCCCTCCCCTCCCATTGTTTAGTTTATATATGATTTTGAATGCACGAAACTGTTCTCCTATTCCCTCTTACTACCCGGATACGTCACCGTGGCGGAATACTATAAATTAACTTATTAGACTACGTTAATTACAATATTACATATACATCTGCTGGATATTATACATTAAAATGATGTATATTAGAATAATTTTATCGATTTATTTACACCGTAAAACACAGAATAACAACATTTTCTTGTAAAAAAAATCTTAAATATATATATATACTGTATATTAAAAACAGAAGATATTATTTTTAGTATAGCAAAAAGTTAGAAAAAATATTATACTTTCGTCCCTTTTTTATACACAAGACTACTTCAATATTTACTCCAGAAGAATATTTTTATTCGATACTACGTAATACGAGTAAAAATGGAATGGATTTTTGAATGTTCAAGTAGGTTAAATATTTAAAAAGGAACATTTGATGTATTGTAAAATTCTACAGAGGAAATTTCATTTTTTTAGAACAAAGTCGTTTATTTATTTATTCAATTTTTTGGAGAAGATAAGCCCTATGTGGAAGTTGTCGCATTTTATTAAATTAGATTGAAAACCGATACGAGATTATTATCCGTATTTGCAATTGTCGGCTCTTCTTTTCTGTGTATTTTAAGAATTAAATAGGATACACTTACAAAGGATACTTGAATTTTCTTTTTCAGACAATAATCGAAGAACACGCGCAAGACCATTTATCTAATAAAAAGAAAGAATACTTAAGTCTTCAGTTATGCCAATTAGTTAGAGTTTCGATTGGTTATCTTCGAGGAGGCCAAGCGCTTCAATATACGGCATTGCTGATCCTCAATAAAGTTATCGACGTTTGCGTATCTTACGGAGTGGCCAGATGTAAAGTAAAAACGGGGACAAGTATTAAAATCCACCACTCTCCCCATTTTCGCCATTCGTCGAGTTTCAAAGAGAACCACCGAGTCCAATCTTCGACTCCTACTTGTTCTTCTCACGTATTGCCTTGGAAATTTACGCGTGCGAGAAGTTCCGATGCCAAATGGTGGAGTCACGGATGGAAAATTGGTTCTAAAGAACAGGGTTCTACCACCGAAACAAATATACCCGTATCCGAACACGAAGAAGAGATAGAAGTTAGCGAATCCGTTTTAGACATTATGACCGATCAAGGAATCGATCTAATGCTCAACATTCTCAATAATGCCATTACTCTCCACAAAAGAGTCGTGGGTACGAGACAACATTGTACTCCCAGTCATAGGTAAATTTTATATCTATACAGTGGAAGTTAAACCTGGTAAATGTGTCTGTCTAACTGTTGTGTCGTTTTTAGGTGGCGTCATTGCAGCTACCATTGTCTTCAAGTTTTGAGTGCTCGATCCTTACTCTATATCAGTCAGTCGGAAGATGGCCAAAAGAAATTAATGCAAGACGGCCATTTAAGGATATTAGTTGCTGCTTTAGATTCAACTCACGATCCAGTAAGATTATAAAATAATGAAAGCTATTTATAGAAATTTTTACTTACAGTATTTTACTTCTAACTTATTAAATTTACGTTCGATTTTCGTTGAAACGATAAGAATTATTGTTCTAATTTCACAGGAATTATTTATAAGAAATCGATAAAAGTATTTTAACAAATTAATATTTCGAATTATTTTAAAATGCCTGCAAAGATGTGAATAATAGAGTATTAGTAAAGATTGAATTGACATTCTCTTTCGATAATAAAATTATTTAAGTAGTTCTACGGAACATAGTTTTATGGTTTTTAAAGTAACTTTTAAATAAAAGCCATGTGTCTGTATCTTAAGTGGATTTCCGAAGAAAATTGAAATAATGGAAAGTAAATAAAATTTTCGAAAATTTGAATATTTTATTTTAGAGATTTTACAATCTCGTACTTGAAGATACGGTTGTTCACTTGAAATATTCGATTTTAATTGATTATAAGTTATTTAACTCAAATTCATTTCGTTTCAAATTATTTCTTCGAATTTCTTGCTTTTGAAAGAATGATTTTAGAGAGGAATAAATCTGTATAATAATTAAATTATAGAATACTGGCTGTTTACTTTTCATTCCGCGCTTCTTACTGTATCTTTGAACCGTTTTTAAGGTAAAAATGCAATTTCTTTAAATTTAATGTATCATTAAACATAAAAGTTGATAATTTCGTAAAACGTAGAATAAACTAGAAAGGAAATGAAGTTAGATGTTGTCTGAAAATATCATAAGAGCTACATCACTAATAGATGATTAAATTGAGTGTACCGTAGAACATTTTAAAATATTTTTTCTGAATAAATAACTTAATTTTTGTGTAATTTTATTTTTTAGCAATTACTTTGCCTTATACTTCAAACCGTGGCTACCTTGGCCTTAGACCCATCTTATCATCCTACATTGTTGGAATCAGATTTGACCGATAATCTCACTCAATTGGTGCTGCCTTCTGACGAGTGGTACTACACAAACCACAGTACCAAATATGCCCGGTATGTGAAGCACCACGCCGCCAGAATTCTAGTGTATATGGGATTGGAACAGAGATTAAGACAGAAGGTTTATCTGTTTGATTTGCTCGGTGAGTACTGTACCGTTACGCATAATTAAAAAAAAAAGAAATAAAAAATATATATATATTCCGAATATAGGTTAATGCTAGATTACATAAATAAGGCAATTAGTTATGATCGATAGGTTAGCTAGCTTTATATTTCTAGACAACAGGTGAAAATAACGATCCATTCTTAAGTAATTAACTGCGACGTAGATTACTAAACTATCGACTCCTTCTGTTCTTTGATGGATAGTCACGTAACATTGTTTGTTATATATCCGCTTAGAGGAGGCGGTTCTTCCCCCGACTCCTTTGATGGACTCCAACGAGGACACTTACATTATGGAGACGTCGTTAGCACCATCTATTATCGCCAATAGCAACAACCAAATAGCCGCCGCTTCTCTAGAAGCCATTATCTTGGAATTGTTAAAAGACGTCGAGGTACGTGGAATTTTTAATCAAAAATTATAAATAAAATCACTGGACTGGGTTTAAAATAACATTTCTTCTTTTATTAGAAGAGAATGAAAAAGGACGATACTTGGGAAAACGAAGATATTATAAATAGACACCATAGAGGTATCTATTACTACAATGACAAATTCTGTCGTTAATATTTAATTGGAAATTTAATTTAAACGGATTCTTTTCAGATCACGATTCGAGTAGAGCACGGTCTGTGGCAAGAGGAAGTACTATATATTTTCTCTCGGGATTACCCTTAGTCATTCACCCGTTAGTAGTGATCAGACTACTGATGCATCGATTGCTCGGATGTCCAATTCAGAATCGCGTAATCAGAACAACTTCCAAGTCAAGTATGTTGTCGGTAGAAAACAGAAGTAATTCCAGTTTAATCGAGAACGAGGAATCGCTTAGAGGAAGACGTAAAGTTAATTTGAGTATAAATTGTATTGTTTCTCAACAATCCAAAACCGATCATAACAAGGTGGTGATTCAAACTCCGGAAGCTCAAACAATATCTACCTGTACGGAGAACGACGGTCAAACCACTCCCCCCATTTCTCCGTTATCTTATGTTAAAAGAAGTTTCAGGTTTTCTAGTCTAAAACGGAAAAAATTTAAACAGCAATTTGCCGAAAATATTTCTTCTCCCTCCGAGAACGAAGAGACAATTCTAGCTTTTCAACGTGAAATTCAGAATCTTCCACAATTTGACGTTCAGGTATTTTAAATTCAAATGTTTCAGGTTTTATCTCGTAAAATTTAATTTTTATAATATTCAAATTATTATTTAGCCTAATCCTAGACCTTCGGATATCGTCGCATCCGTAGCACGTCCACGATCCTGTTCCGTGCCTCGAGTGACTTTTCATAATTCTCTCCAACTTCCCGGTTCACACGCTCATGGCCCTTTAATCCGTAGTGCTACAACCGAAGGCACTTATACTTCCACAAATAAAACTTCTACCATAGTCCCATCAGGTAGTTCCTTTCACTATCAAATGTATATTTTTCATGCTAACTATACATCACTACCATTCGTATAAGCAACTATATAAATAAACAGCGAATTTTTTATATTTTACTATTGATTCTTCATTAAATAATTGATAAAATTAATAAATTTTTAAGCTATTTAAATGATTTTTACGCTTTTAAGGTGAGTAATTTTCATTCGTATTGATACAGCCAAGGGGACTAACCAGCTACAATCCCTAAAAATAAATTTAATAAAAAAAAGTTATAATTGATTTTTTAAGTATAATATGAAGGCAAACTTTTCTTTATTGTTTTCACTTTTGTGTTAATAAAATATAAGAATAGAGTATTTAAGTTTATTATCCATTGCTACTTCACTGGTTCTTGAAATACAGTAACTTATTTCGAGCAAACTGGAAAGTATCAACCACGTTTCTGTCGCTAAATACTTCGTGTAGCAATATATTTTATTACGCTTTATTTATGTCGACAATATAAATTGTTAACACGAAATTTACTGTAAGACATAATGGCATACGACTGGAATAAAAAAAAAATAAATAAACCGTAAAAACACATCGCGCCATCTGTTGAGTTAAATTTAAACAAAACATTTTTTTTTCTTCCTAAGCATATTTACAGTACACAACTGAAATTTTTACTTTTATCAAGAAATTCATTTATTTAAGTAAATTTTTTCCTTTACTAAAGAAGATACTATACCATTCGTTTAATATTGTTTCGAGTCTATTTATAAATAGACTGGATAGGGGCCGTTTTATACTCTCTTTGAGTGGTAAAGGGCCTTAAACCACAAATAAAATATAAAAAAAATAGACTGGATAAAAATCAGGCATGCACGTTCTCGGGCAGTTTACGTTCTCAATACATTAATAGGAATGCTAATATTTCAAGAATATAAATTATATTTAGTATTAAGTCTTTATTTAGGAATATAAACATGAAAACGAGTATATAGTAATATAAGGTATATAGAGTGATACCTCCGAACGGCGGACAGACGGGAAAAGATGGTTTTCGATGGGAGTTGCCATTGTCGGGAGGTTATTTTGAGATTTAAGTACTAGATACTTAAAAAAATGTTATAGTACAAAATGATTCCGGCTCAGATCCTTGGTAGTTAATTAAAAATTTATTCATTTCTTGGAATAAAAGCACAGATATATTTCAAATAAATAATTATAAATATTATTTAATAAGTAGTATTTAAGTGTACTAGATAGTTTTCGTATTCCTTTCAGGTTCGGATGGGAAAAAATAAAGTATTACATTACAAAAGACATTCTAGAACTTATTAAATCCCGAGTTTATTGTGATAAGTAGTAGACGACCTTGCGATGAGTGGCATTTCCTATTTCCAACGATATTTAAGTAAAACGATCGCGTTACCTATCGAATCATTATTATTTTTTTAAATAATGGTGGGAAAAAATTATTAATTTAAAATTAAAAAAGAATTTTATCCGGATAGAAGTGTTTTTTAATCGATAACTTTAATCAATTTTCTAGTTAATGCCAATCAAAATGCAAGCAATCTAACATCAGTCAAGCCGAGCGATACTCTGCAAAATCATCGCGTAGTTCTTAGATTACTTTACGAATGGGTGACGTTCTGTCATCAGGATTTCACGCAAAATCCACTGGTGTGTCACGAATTACGAGAGTTTCTCCAACGTCTTAATACCATGGGAAATCCGTACGGCTCCTTTGCCGAAGAATTGAGATTGGAATTGGATATACACGTAATTATATTAAATTATATCGATATATTCGTTTAAACCGTTTATAAATCCCTTAAAATAAACGACGAATTTTTGCAGGAAGAAGAAGGGAATACGGAAAAAAGAAACGATGTGGACGATATCGACGACGAGTATAGAAAGGTAGGATTAGTTCTTATTTAAGGCTTAAAGTACTTTGTTTACTATGTGAATGTAGATCGCTTGTACGTTGACCTCGGATGAAACTATTCAATCGTCGAATGACCGTTTAGCTCGGAAGATTAATGTCAATACATCTTTTGGAATTAACTATAGAAACCTACCAATGTCAGAATACTATCGCCGAGGATTAACGGTGATAATTACACCTTCGTTATTGCAAACGCTAATATTCTTTTAACAAGTTTTTAACGTAAACGCCTTATAATTTCAATAAGTAAAATTTTTGGGCTGCAATTTGAAAAAAATCCCCACTGTCGTCTGCCTGTCTTTCCTGAATTCCGAGAACGGAGTTAGATGGATGAAAATCGAGACAAGATACGGAAAGCTTGGAGACGGGAGGCCTCGATTAATTATATACGAATGTCCGGTGAGAACCGGAAGTTACGTTATTTTAATTCAAAAATTCCCCCGAAAAGAGTTTGATAACTGATAGGCATGACTCCATTGATAACAGGAAAAGTATGATTTACAGGGGCAAGCCACTATTAATTTAAGGTTGGAGATTTTAATTAAAATATTTAAGTAAAGTTTTACGGTACATGATTTAATATTTAAATAAATAAATAAATATATATATATATATCTTATATTTAAATATATTAAAAATAAAAATGTATAAATAATACAGTGAACTGTTTATAAATTTAATAAATATTTTTTCATAAATTTAGAATCGAATTTATTATTATTTGTATTAAATTAATACGTCGACTATTTTGCCTTTACGGTCACCCGCATTTGTTCGTGTTATTTATACATTTTGTGTATATTAAAAAATTCTAGGTACGGGCCTATATAACCAAAGTAATATAAAAACGAATGCATCGACTCATCGGTAAAGCTAATCTAGAAGCACCGTATTGATTTATAAAGGACTGAATATTTATTTAGTATATGAATTCTATCGAATGCTCCATCGTTTTATTAGTTTTTTTAAAATTATTATGGGACTGTTCCGTTCTATGTTTAAATTGTTATATTTAATGACGTAAAACGATTCGAAAACTACATTCGCATCCTTATTTACTAGACGTTCGACTTTGTTTGTGATTTTTAAAATAGCTTTATTTTATTTTAGTTCTTTTCTTTTGATGGATTTCTCTATAGGGTATATGTAAGACACTTAATATTTTATTTTATTGCGAATAAAAGTACAAATATTACGTTTAATTTTCAAAGTAAATTGCTTCGTTTCTTATTATAATATAGTTTAAAAGCAGAGACGTTCTCGGGAGAAAAACGTAGACGATTTAGAGTAATTAATCGACCAATCGATTTACTAAACTCGCCTTCCTTAAATAAGTTGATTTCCGCTTATTCTACTTCGTCTATATTGGTGAGAATTAATCACAAACGAGGATAAAAACAAACGAAAAATCCGAATCCGAACTGCAAAGTCTTCCAAATAAGCCGAGACCAGATATGGAAATCTTAGGGGACACGAGGTCCCGATTAACTTGCACGAACTTCCGATGCAAACCGGAAATTACGTTATTTCAATTCAAAAATTTCCCCCGAAAGGTGATAGATAGATGAACGGCACTACTCTATTGTAAAAGGAAAAGTATGATGTACGGGGACAAGCCACTATTAATTTGAGGTGGAAAGCATATATTTTAAGTTAAATAAATTTAAAATATGATTAACAATTGCAACCCGGCATTGTGATGATGTCACAATGAATATTTGCTCGTTATACTGGTGTAGTTCCTGATTAGAAAAGAGAGGAAGTCTTAGTCAAAAGTTAAAACAAAATATCTTTATTTTCACCTGTACACTCTTTTTGTGTGTTTCGTACTTATAGGCCCCTCTTTATAAGTCCTATTTATAAACAAGACAATATAAAAAGAAAAAGAAAAAGTAGAAAATTGTTAAGGTTAGGATTTCGAGTGCTTGCGAGTATCGTATTCTTATCCAGGCGAATCGAAACAATCGAACCGACAAGAGAATTGAAAGAATCAAGTGTTTATTGTCGGAAAATACAGTAGTAAGTTATCATTGAAAGACTAAATGAGAATTGAAGCTATTTATTCTAAATAAATTTCTGTCAAACTGTGAAAGATAAAGATAACTGGAATATGATTAAACTGTTAAACAAACGAATATATATATTATATTTGTAAAATTATATATTGCAAATTGAATTTCAATAGCATTCATTACATTATATTTTGGAATTAAATCAGTTTGTTTCGAACATTTTCAATTATCGTAGAATCTTATTGTTTTGTAATGTTTATATTTAAGAATTTAAAAACGATATGATCTTATGATCTCTTTGTGATTCTCTTAATGACCTTTTTTAAAATTTGATCGTGTAAACAATGTTGGAATTCATTTATAAAAGTTTAAATTATATTACTATATATATATATAATTTTAATAAATTAGCTACGGACACGGCCACCGAGGGTAACATAAAAAATTCAGCAACGAGTTTTCTTAACTTTACAGGCAACATTTGGTAACGCCATCTATTATCATGCTTTATTTTTAAAATTTTTTTATATTTTTAACAATTATAAAATGGCGAAAAACTTAATTTTGAGGGTGGTGATGAGTTTTATAAAAAATTGTAAATGCTTAACGAGTAAATGAGTATATAATGAGTAAAATCGTCATGAAGACTCTACTCAAGATATGACACGCGACCCTCTTTATCTCCTCACCCAGTCGACCTTTACCAACCAAAATTTAATAGCATCGATTCCATCGATTCCTCTAATATACAATCTCCTACAACCTCCTTGCAAAATTTCATAAATTTTTGACAAAAAGCACGGGAGTTATTAAGCTTCAAAGAGAGTGAAGAAAATCGTGCCCGAACAAACAAACATCCATCCATACATATAGAAATAACGTCGATTTTTTTTTTTTTTTTTTTTTTTTTTGCATTTCTCGACGTTTGAATGTCCCCGAGTTCAAAAATGTAAAACTTTTGGGAGGGTCACTTTTTGACCGATCGCCATAATTTGAAGCTTGCCCTGTGTTCCAAAATGCTCTAATAAGAAAAAAATAATAAATTTGAAAGCGTCAAAATTATGGAATTTTATTAAAAATAGAAATCCGTACGTCATTCTATTATTTGCTTATCTGTAATGTTGGGCGATACCTCGAATTTTCGAATTGAGATATTAACCAGTTCCTCAGTCAAATGATAAACAGGAAAAAAAAGAAAATAAATTTCCGAAATTACTGATAAAATTCTGTATTAATTTTTGTTATAATAACACAGCTTAATGTTACACTTTGAGTAGCTATGCTTTGATAATGACAAATGAAAATGCGTATATATTATATATATTTTTCATCTTTTATATTTTACATGTTTTCTAAATATGTATAACTGTATGAAGTTAAAAAGTAGGAAAATTTAGTTTTAGTTATAATGTTTTTACTTTTATTTTTCTCTTTTTAAAGGTAACAAGTTTAAAAATTCGAAAAATACTGACTCGTTAATGATAGCAAGTGACTGAAAAAAGTTAACTTCTCTGGCTATTGTTAATTACGGACTAATTACATTTTTATCGGGATCGGGCTGCCTAAATGAGGCGCGGAAACCGAAATTACCTGCAAAAATTCCGAGAATCAATCGAATTCCATTCTAATTTCTTTAAAAGGAAATATAATTTCTGTTTGCCCGATTACTATCCGTACCCGACATATATTATTAAAACAATTACCAGCCTACATTCGCGTATCCAACAATCGTAATTTTAAATAAATCAAAAAGCTAATTTTATCCATTTATAAGCTATTCTTTTAATCACATTTCGGTATTTGTGGTTTTGATTTTCATTTATTTAAACCATGGTATACTGTATTCAATCGAGTTTCCAAATACAAGGTTTCCGAAATTAAACTTGACATTTTCCATCTGGCTACAGCAAACAGCAAAAACTATTTATAAGTTACGAAAGTTTGAGAATGCTTAATGAGATAATGGGAATTTTTTATAGAGCAAAAAGAGTTAGTTTCAAAAATCACCACTACAGGGCATATTTTAGCTTTATGTGAACAACACGTGATGGCCATCATTGTCTGCTACCATTTGAAAGAGTAAAACAGCATGTTCAACGATTGCATGCAGTTGTATGCCTTGGAATGCCACGCAAATGGCGTGCCATGCTGTCCTTTAAGGTCTGACAGCGATGTTATGGGATCACGGTAGATCGAGTCTTTGACAGCCCGGAAAAAATCTTACGGATTCAAGTCTGGGAACTTTGCAGGCCATATATGCCATTATTTCAGCATAAAAACCGGCCTGTAGTGGTGTTTTTGGAACTAACTTTTCTTTGCTCTAGAAAAAATTCCCATAATCTCATTAAGGCACTCCCAAACTTTCATGAATAGTTTTTGCTGTAGCCAGCTGGGAAATGTCAAGTTTAATTTGAAATAACATGTATATAGCGAGTGGGTTTTTGGACTTTCAATAAAATGGCCGCGAGGTTAAGGGTCGAACTACGCTCTGAGGAATTCAGAAACGGATTCGGGAGGTCGAAATCCCTGGAAACTTTTCATAAATATTTATTATTTTGTTGAGATATTTTTCTGTTTTTCTCCTCCTTCTTCTGCCTTGTAAGACATTGTAACATTAACAAATTTATATTTTGCAACATTTTCAAAGAAATTTCGGCGTTAGGCAATTTGTTTTCTTAAATGGATGGTTTCTCGAATTAGAAATCCGGGTGATTTGTTAGGATTTTAAACAAAAATATTTTTGTTACTAAAATTACTTTACGGTAGATTTAAGAAAGACCAGTTTCGAAAATTTTCTTAATGCCATTTAAATAACGGACGAAATTTTTATAGAGTTCTGTATAACGTTAAAATTTTAATAGCGTACACCGGCAATATATCATGTACAAATTAGTAGCGTATCTCGTATATATTTTAATGTAGCTTAATAAATAATTTTTATCGTTATTTTAAACTATAATTTAAGTGTTAGGATTTTAATTAATTGCCGATAAATTAATCGACAACTTTATAATTTAGATAGTAAAATAAGTCAAATGTAACACTAACAAGAAATAGATTTTTGTCACCTTAAAATGATTGTTTTATGTAAATAGATGTAAATTATTACGATAGTGATCTTAATATCTAAATAAATAATATGAAAAGATTCGATACTTTTACGAAATACGTCAAACCTCCAAACAACGGCCACTGACCACAATCACATCAACGAGTTGCTCAACTTTTCCGGCAACATTTGGTGGCGCCATCTGTTACGATATTTTACCAAAAGAATATTTTATATTTTTAATTATTATAAAATGGCAAACAGCTTAATTTCCAGGGTAGGAATGGGTTTTATATAAAATTGTGAATGCTAATAACCAGTAAAATCATCGTTAAGTCCGACCCTACTGGATGTACCGTACATACGATCCCCTTTATCTCTCCAACCTCTCGACATTTAACCATCAAAATTTAATAGCTTCGATCCCCCTAATAAACAAACCACTCTGCACAATTTCTCAGACATTTTCGACAAAAAGCACAGAAAGTTATTAAGCTTCAAAGAGGATGAACAAAGTCGTGTCCCCTCACACACGACATCATACATAGAGGAAAAACCCCCGAATTTTTTGCATTTCTCGACGTTTCAAGGTCCCCCGAGTCCAAAAATGTAAAAATCTTGGGGAGGGGTCATTTGAAAGCTATTTTCTATACATTTAAAAGAAGAAACATTCCCGAAAAAATGGCTGCAGTCCGAATGTATCTTATATATATATATTTTTTAGCTTGTTTTTACTAGGTTATTATTAAGATATATTTTATTATTTATGTATAAAAACTGAACTCGCATCTATTATTTTTTTAAACGAATGCTAAGAAAATATATGAAGAATCTATTCTTAATCATTTACGTGTAATGCTAAGAATTTGCAGTCATAATTTAGAAGCTAATTGCCTCTATAGAGTGATTGTTGATCGTTTATTTATAATCTTTACATAAATAGCCCGTAGTTTACAATGTATGAGAGAAATCGGTAGTAACGCTTTTCTGAATATACGTTTTACTTTTTTTTAATCCCAACTACTTCCACTTTAATTTTTTAAAATTTTTATTTAAAGAAATATATATATATTTCTATATATATACGGACTATAAGACGCACCTGAATTTTGGAGGCAATTTTTCGAAGAGAAAAAGTGCGTCTTATAGTCCGTAAAATACGGTATATATATTTCTACTACTTCCACTAATTTTATATATCTGCCAAATTAAAAAGAAAACTTCTGTAAGTAAGCAGTGTTCAATGTAAATAAGATTGAAATGTTTTTATTTGTATAATGACAAATCTGATCCTCGTTTAACGACAATTTTACTGGTATCATTTACAATTTTTATAAAACCTACCCCTACCCTGGAAATTAAGCTATTTTGCCATTTTATAATAATAATAAAAATATAAAAAGTTCTTTTTAATAAACAATCGTAACAGATTAGCGCTACCAAATGTTGCAGGAAAGTTAAGCAACTTGTTGCTGGATTTTTTGTTAAAATTTATCGTTAAACTAAACTCGATTAAGATATGTGTCATAATCACCTAGAATTTAAAGCTACCTGTTTATAAATTGCTCTACGAATACAGTAATCGGATCCCGGCAACGTTCTACATTTTCATAATACAATAGCGTCTCATTTTACGCTGGATTGATATATGTAGATTTTTGTTTTCGCGGATGGTGAATGTCTTATTTTATGTCAGATTACATTTAACATTGTACAGTAGCTGCTAACACGAAACCCCGCGTAAAACAATATCGTACTGTATCGCCAATGCCCTATATTTTAAGAATTTCTACATTTTTGGAGGTGAAAATATAAGTAAAGTTAGAAATAAATGCATTGATTTATAGTATAAATTACATCGATATTTGCTAGCAACTTAATTTTATTTACTGAGTAAAGCCCAGGGAAAATATAGAAGCGGATGGATTTATTTACAAGAAATTTATAAGACTGTATAAAACTTGTATGCCTTGTGTAACACTTTGTGCAAGACTTGTATACCGAGAAATTTTATAATATTTGTAGTGTTAATACCTTCACAATTAGGTATTTATTTCTGCATGCAAATTAAGTCGACGAAATTTAATTAATCGAACGTAGTTTTTCGTTTCTTCTTCATCTATCCCTAAGAGTTTTTTCGCACAAGCGCCATTTTATTCGAAAAGAATGACGTCTATCCTTCCAACCAATATTTATTAATTTACCACAATATCTCCGAAAATGAAACATAAAATTAAAAAATAATCGGAAATCAAAGAAAGAATTTCAACTTTTTCAGAAGTGTTTATATTCTAGACGGGGGCAATTTCTATAGCTGAAATGACAGGGAGTAGCGCCACTACGAAAACAGCGAAGTTGGGTATATTTTCGCTTATAATGATTATAAATAAAATTAAATGGTAAAATCGATATAATTGAGCTCGTCTACATTAAATAAGCTTTAAAAAGACGTATAAAACTTATATGTATTTCGTGCGGATTGTCTTGACGAATTGGAAATAGATTTTGCCTTAGTGTATTTATTCTGTACCCTATATTTATTGTATATATATGTTACTGTGAATGACCGATATCCGGCGAATGTCGACATTCTCCGGTGAATGTCAGCATTCACACAGTCGTTTCGTGTATGTACGAAATATTTGCTAAATATCATTATTTCTCACTTGCACTGGCAAATGTCGACATTCAGCATGCACTGATGGTGAATGTTGAATAAAAATATTTATATTATGTTAAGACAAAAATGCAACTTTTTAATATGTCAAAATAGGAGAAAGCTTAAGTAACAACACATGTAAATAAACTGATGAACCTAAAACGAACAGTACATTCTTAATCAGAAAAGAAAAATATCAATAATAAACTTACACATAAATTATATGATTAACGTTATACAATCTTAATTATTGCAACAATTTAAACTGTTGTGGCACTTTGAATTGCACAAGAGTCCCTTGCTTTTACAACTGCATTTATTCGTGGAACACTTCTTTTTGCAATAACAGCGTGTATAGCCTTGCCCTCCACTTTTCGAATTAGCTGCAGTTGCTTCTCTCAATGATATTTCTTGAGAAGAAATATCATCTATAGAAAGTAACTTTTTTTTACAAATTACAAACTGATTACGGGGATAAAGCTGCTTGAGGGTACCATTTTTGTTTGATAATTTATAAAATTCGGAGTCTTCTATTCCAACAACAACCGCCAACACATTTCGGACATCTGTACGGCCACGGTCGACATCATGGACTTGTTTTCGTGCGGTATCACCAATTTGAGCAGAAGGAAATTTTTTTTTGAGGTTCGTAACATTTTCGTTGCTTGCAGTAGAAGATTGTCTTTCGCGGTCGCTCTTTTTATAGAAATAACTTCGTGTTGTTCAGTCAGGGCTTCATACAAAGACGTGGTAGGATGCAGCTCCTTTTCACTATTTTCCTTTGAAATAGGAAAATAGTGAAAAGGAGCTCAAATTTTCTTCAAAAGTATTAACAATTTCTTCGAGCTGTTCTTCGGTTTCAATATTTGCGATTTGTTTGCCAGGCAAAGATAACGATGCTATGCCTCTTTTTGATTTAACGCCAAACATGGCTTCATAAGGACTTTGGCGTATTCCTTCGTGATATGTAGTGTTCTTGACAAATTCACAAAGGGCAAACCGTCTGACCGTTTATTTGTATCGTTATCGTTCATCCATGCAGTCAACATATTCTGTATATCCCGAGTGGCCCTTTCAACTGAGCCTTATGTTTGACTATAACGAGGCTTTCCATGAACTATCTTAACATCTTTCCACATAGCGCATAGTTCGGATATGACTTGATTACAGAATTCCCTACCATTATCTGAGTGCAATATAGCTGGGGCACCAGCTTCTCGGGTGTCGTTTCGACCTCCACCAAAGCTTATCTGTGCTTGTCGACATATACCGGCTATTGTTCGAATGTATAATAATATAACCAAATATTCGGTCTTTCACCGACGTATTTTGTAGGTGTCGACATTCACCGGAGAATATCGACATTCTCTAATTTCGGTCTTTCACAGTAACATATATAAGCCCTATATAGATAGATAGATAGATAGATGGGCTACTACCTATTTTTACGTATGAAGATTTATTATTCCTTGGTTTCAGCTACAACCTAAAACAGAATACAGAGAATGATAATTTAGAGTAGATTATTGCTAAAAAACAAAAAGAAAAAAAACATACAAATTATATTTATTCACAAATTAAGAAAAATTCTGAAAATAGATAACAGAATTGAAAAATTGCTTTATGCCGGTTTGTTTCCACCTGTGATTTGGATTCTTAACATAAATGCAACGAAGCATTTCTCTAACCTTTTCCACTCCATTTTCATCTGTATCGTGGCATATTATACGTATCATCTATTCTTTCTCTGAAATAAAATTTTGATTCGGTTCCATCCCAAATTAGAAGCCAACGTCCAAAAAGTTTTGTTTGGCACCACTCATTACACAATATACCCGATACGAAATTCTTAATTTAAAAAATCCAGCGACAAGTTGCGTAACTTTCCAGACAACGTTTTATGGCGCCATCTATTACGATAGTTTATAAAAAAGAACTTTTATATATTTAGCAGGAAAAAATAGCAATGGCCACGTGCTATGTTCTAAAAAATCACCGCCAAACCCCCCGAATAATTTTATCAAAAAAAAAAAAAAAAAAAAAAAGGAATATTCCCCTACTAATGCTCGACCAGACATATGCAAATTAAAAACAGATCGTACTCCGCAGTTGAGGTGGAGGAGTACGAGCTCAGTGTTAGACAACACACCGGAAGACGAATCTCAGGTATGGTTTCACCCGTATACTTCTACAGACTGATACTAAACCTCCTTTTTTATGGAATTTTTATCAAGATTCGTACCCTTGGACTATTACATCCGTCTAAACTACCGAATGAGGTACGGACCAGCTTTTAACGGTATACAAGCTCTTACCAGGATTTAGAAGGTAACAACCTCTAAAAACTAATTATGTATACTGTCACGATATTTATTTTAAATATTTGTATATAGTCATCTCTCACTTTTTAATGTTTAGTTGGCTGAAGAGGGGCATCGGCCCGAAACGCGTTATGTAATAAAAAAGCGTTCCAACCGAATAAAAAGGATGAAAAATTCGCCCAGTGTTTAAGTTTACGTCACTACATTGTGTCTTCGAAAGAAAAGAAAAGAAACGAAAATACAAAACACGGTTTCCTCAAGATAGAACTATATTTAATTATTATAAAATGACAAAATGCTTAATTTTGAGGGTAGGGAAGAGTTTTATAGAAAATTGTAAATACTAATACCTGGTAAAAGTTGCAAAGTCCGACCCTACAGGAGATACATACGACAACCTTTATCTCTCCACCCCTCGACCTTTAACCATCAAAATTTAACAGCATCGATCCTCCTAATAAACAAACCTCCCTTCAAAATTTCAGAAATTTTCGACAAAAATCACAGGAAATATTAAGCTTCGAAGAGGGTGAACAAAATCGTGCCCCCACACAAAAATCCATACATAACGAAATTCCCTCCGAATATTTTTGAATTTCTCGGCGTTTCAAGATGCCCTGAGTCATTTTCAAATTTAGAATAGATATTATCGATTAATGTCCTTGTTGGGCTGCAATTTGAAGAAATTGTATACCTATAAATTACCACACTGTTGTCTGTCTGTCTGTCTATCCTTTCTTAATCTCGAGAACGGATTTAGGTAGATGAAAGTCAATATGGAAGGCTTAGGGACAAGAGGGCTTGATTAACTATACACGGATTTTCGGTTTGCACCGGAAGTTATTTAGTTAATTCAATTCAAATCTTCTCCCCGAAGGGAGTTAGATAGATGACCGGCACGGCTCTATTTCTAACAGGAAAAGTATGATGTACAGGGACACTACTAATTTGAGGTAGAGAGAATATATTTTAAATTAAATTAAAAATTGCAGCCCGGGCATTGTGACGATGTTACAATAAATAATTGCTCGTTTGTCAAGTGAAAATAGATTAGCTGAAAATTTGTGAACAAATAGCGACGAGAGTTTTTATTTTATTTTATTTTTTGCGCAGAATATTTATAATGCTTTCAATCGATTTCAGTTCATATTTTTATTAAAATTACTTAACACAGAAAAAATTTATTAAGGAAACTTTATCCAATGAATGAAAATTGTGTTGAAAACTAATGAGGAAAAAAATGATAAATTATCATTTTTAAGTCTAATTTCATTAAAATAAAAATGATATAAAACGTCTAAAATTAAATTTACTAAATCTTTTTTTTTATCCCCTAATAAATGTTTGGAAGAAATAAAATTCTTGTTTTTATCTAAAAACCTTTAAAGATTTATATAAATTTTTCGTATAATGAAAATTCCAGTTGTTGCACGATCGATCGATCGATCGATCTTCTGAAAATGGCGAGGCGTGGGATAGAAAGACGAAAGGAAGATTTTTTGTTTATTTTAAAGAGCAAAGTTACATTTTATTATTTACATAGCAACATTATTTACATAGTAAAACGGAAATGTTTGAAATTACATCGTTCAATTTTTGTTATAAATATATTGAATTTCTCTAGTATAATAGGCCTAAGCTGTATTGAATAATTATATTGAGTTTATATAATTATTACGTTATAGAATGAAATGAAATTAACTATTATAATGATAAAATTATTAAAATTAAACGTTTATAAAGTAATAAAATCTGATTCAATAATGGATTTTATAAAAATCGGCATCGAAATTTGAATTAAATTACTATAAATTCTATAATAATTTAGTCGAAAATTTAAAAATATCTATGTTTCTCAATTACAGTTTTAAATTTTGCATTTTTGGACTCGGGGGACCTTCAAACGTCAATAAATTCAAAAAAATTCGAGTTTTTTCTCTCTATGTGTGTATGTTAGTGTGTGTGGGGGAAGAATTTTGTTCACCCTGTTTGAAGCTTAATATCTTCCGTGATTTTCGTCGAAAATTTCTGAAATTTCGTAGAGAGGTTTACGTATTAAGAAGATCGAGACAAATAAATTTTGATGATTAAAGGTCGATGGGTTGGGGAGATAAATGGGGTCATGTGTATCTCGAGAAGGGTCGGACTTTACTGGTTATTATCATTTATAATTTTTTATAAAACCCATCCCTACCTTCAAAATCCAGCTTTTTGCCATTTTATAATAATTAAAAATATACAAAGGTCTTTTTAATAAAATATCGTAACAGATGGTGTCACACACACGCACTCAATTTTAAATGTTTCCGGGAAAGTTAAGCAACTCGTTACTGGATATTTTTATTATTATTATTATTAATGATTTCAGAAATACGAAAAGTTTTGCAAAAATATTACAAAATAATATTCATAAATAAGCGAAATCTCTTATTTCAACTTATTTAATACATATGTGTTGAACACTTCATATTTGAAAATGCGTAACGTTGTAATGGAACTTAAAAGCAATATAACAGATATGGTTAATTACGGATGTCGTAATACTAAAACACATTACTGACGTAAATGCCACACTAATATCATTTTCTGATCAAGAAATCTTTCGAAAACTGCACTCTTTCTGATAATTTGCCTTACATCCTCGTAATTCAATCAATAAAAATGAAAGGAAGCAACACTGACATGTAGTATTTTCGCCTCGTTACTTAAAATTATGGAAAAAAATAAATTTTGCAAGGTTTATTAAATTGTCTATAAATATATTGCTTACTGTCAAACAAATATTTTTAGTAGGAATGAATTTATAACACATTATAAGCAAATTATTATCACAGATATAGTTAGACCTTATTTTTCTATACGGAGAAAAAGGTAGGTTGTATTAATATAAAGGTAATTCTTTCACTGAATAAAAGTAAACTACGTTGAAACGGAACAAATGCAGATTTGGATAAACAATGCTATAATTAACCAAGCTAATTACGTTAAATATTTAGAAGGTAAACTGCACTGGAACGTTCGTGCAAATATCTTTATTACGTCATTAGTAAATTTGTAGGCACCACGAAGAAATTACGACGTTTCCTTTTAAACGGTGTCGTCATACGAAAGTATCACGCATGAGTGAAGAACAAAATCAATTATGGCATCATCATTTTCGGTTCTGCTTCAGAATAAGTACTACATCAATTGCAAATTATGCTGGATACTTTCGTACAACAGTTATGTGAATAAAGTAACGTCCATTCCGAGTTTATTTGTTTTCAGAACTAATGCATAAAATTAAGACGATATAAGTAAACAACTTTTATTTTTCCCTCTACAGATGGTCAGATAATAAGACAACCAACCGAACTATACTATCGACTTTCTGCTTATACTTTGAAAGAAAACAGGTGACTATCTCTTTCTACGTAAATAATTAAATATCGAAACACGTAAATTCTAATCTAAAAGTTGTGTAAATTGGAGAAAATTTCAATTCGGGCTACAATTTTTAATCATATTTTTAACTTATTTCATTTAAAATATTCGCTCTCCGCCTCAAATTAGTAGTGTCCTGCCCCTGAACATCACACTTTCCTGCTAGCAATAGAGTCGTGCCATCATCTAACTCCCTTCGGGGGAAAATTTTGAATTGAATTAACTAAATAACTTCCGGTGCAAACCGGAAGTTCGTATATGGTTATATGATTTTATTAAATATAGTATTTGAATACGTATTCTTATTGTGGTATTTTATAAAACAGTATTTTAAGATCGTAACTTCAATTTATGATACCGACGTCTCACGTTACGACGATTATCCAGGAACCAGTTGGGTCGTAAAAGCGGGATATGTTGTATTTTACAGTTTATTTTTATTTATTTTTTGTTTCGATTTCTCGTAATTATATGTTTTATGTAAAATTTTTAACTTCAATTTGCGATAATTTTGAAGTATAAAATTAAAAAAATATCTTTGAAAAATGACTTATTTTATTTTTAAATCTATCGTTGCTGGCTTCATTTTCGTAATTAACTGTATCCATTTTCTTGATGCAACAGCATTAAAACGTGATTATTTGTCAGTTCTGTTACTTTATTAATCCTGGTTTTATTAAAGATGTATTACTTTTAAGACAGAATTGTACTTTTTTAATGCTTAAATTTCAGAATACAAACGAAAAGAATTGATTACTGCTCCATATGTGTATTAAATATGAATGATAATTAAATGATTACTAGTTTTTATTTTTTGTACTTTCCTCCTCTACGAATACTAAGGAAATTTTTTTCGGGCCCGCAATGGGACGGGGCTCGACATATTGGGGACAGATCAGCCCCTAAAAAATTCCCAGAGAACCCGGACCCGGGGTAAAATCCCCAACCCCCTCTTCTCGGCACTGACGATGACTTAACATAAAATACATTTAATTGCTATGTAAATAATCGCAAGAATTATCCAGATAAAGAAAATAATCTGTCTTTCGGCATGATTACAATATTATAGTACAGTACTGTATTTTATTAACCTATTAGATAAGTACAGTATATTAACATGAACTATTTGAAAAAAATCTGATTCTTTTTCAACGCGAATCGGATGTAAATTAGACTGATTGCTATATATATATATATATATATATATATGTGTGTGTGTGTAAATATAGCTTAGACATATAATTATCATTTGATGATTAATATATAATTACGGCAATACTCTTGTTTACATATTAATTTTTAATTTCATTAATTAATATATATTCGAGATATTGTACCAATATATCAACTAATTTTAGATACATACTGAATATACCTTGTATATTTAATAATATGTAAATGAGTTCAACGTTATTAACCTATTTCATTTTTCCTTCAAATGATTGGATATTTGGAAATTTCTTGTGAAAATTATTGGCTCTACCGTATAATTTTTAGCACAATATCGATATGAAATAATTTGTCGTCACTTCCGCTCTGTAGGCCTTTTTCCCGGGCCGGAATTTTTAGAAGAAATATATCAATACAACAAAGTTAAAAAAATAAACATTTTTTATTATCCTATTTCTAAACGAAAAATTAAAATAAACTGAAAAATATAAAAAATTATTAAAAATTAATTCAATTATTAATATATTCCTAATTTTAGGAAATATAATTTTTCATTCGTTAATTATTTTGACTGCTTTAAACAGACTTATAATTCTGACACTTTATATCAACACGGTTTGAAATAAGGATCGATATCAATTCTGTCAAATGCAACATATTATATTTCCGATGCCAATATCGATAAAATTTCATTAAACCGGGCGAAATTTTGACTCGGCATCATTGGCATTGTAATAGCGAATCGATTGAAATTTATTAAAATTTGAATTATTATTTCGGTTAACAAACCGGCAAAGTAATTAATTATCCCGTTTAAATCTTCAATTTTCCTTTAATTATCTTTAAATCTTTGATATGCAATTTATCAAATCTTTCAGAATCTGACGCTTCGTAACTGAATGCGTTTCAATATACTAATGTTTTGAACGGAAAAGTATGTGAATTATGAAGTTTAAAACAATCTTTTTATATTAAACTAAACAAATATTTAAATAAAAAACTGTTTTAAAAATACAGGTTCAAAACGTAGTTATACAATTGTTATTATGGATAAAACAGAAGGAAAAAAAACACTTACTTTTATGCATTAATTAAATCACAAATAAGGAATACAAAATAATAAAAGGTAGATTTTCTGTCTGACTTTTTGATAAAATCAAACCCGTCTAAGTGTGATATACAGGAGCAAGTCACTTCTAATTTGAGGTGAAGAGCATATATTTTAAATTAAATAAATTAAAAATATGATTAAAAATTGCAGCCCGACATTGTGTTAATTATTATTGCTCGTTTTATTTAATATACGTAATTTAAAATATTTTTTAAAACGCTTTTATCGATCATGTTTTTTGATATTAGGGATGGGGATGATATATATTGTGGTACTACAATATATATCACCACATACGTCATTGCATTTACACACACGTATCACGGTTAAATTCTACATTTGGTTATTTTTATGGAGTTTCGGGGTGGGGAGGATGGTGAAAGTGAAGCCATTTTCCTAAAAACAGTTTTAAAATGCATTGTCATCGGACATTGTCATTCTTTATTCGTTGCTTATGCTGGAAGATTTCAATGTGTTTCTGGCCCACACGAAACGGGCAACAAGAAGGTTGGTTGGTGTGTACAGCTCAAAGTGAGTCGAGTGCCGGCGTCAAAACAATTTTATCGATCCGTTTACAAATTTTAAAAAGAATGTTTTATTCAGCATTCTAATTTGTTTGAACTGTTCGTAATCATAATACAAAACAGATTAGTTAAGTTTAGGACCTTTTTCAATAACGAAAGAGCTCTCTAGTTCCGTACTTAATGAGAATGTCGGACGAGAAAAGGAAAAGTTTTATTCTATTAACCGATTTCGATTTTTTGTATAATTATGCAATTATATTTAGTTTTGTTAAAATGAATTAGCGTTCCTTACACGTGTTTGCTAATTAATATATTAAAATTTGATATATTATAGAAATATCAAACAAATTTAAATACTTAAAGACCAGTTATCGAATAATTTATCCCATTAATCTTAAAACACGATACAAACAACTTAAAATTCCATTTGTTAACTGATTGGTTGGCAACTTTAGGGGCTTAACCTCCGGTATCGTGGTTACGTCAGAATTCACGGTATTAAATCCGACTACAAACGCAAAAACGGAAACCAAACCGACAATCGTAAGGGCGCATGCACATATTGGCTATTGGCCGAATGCTGAGGAAATTTTTGTTTTTTTTATGTAGTTTTTTTGCGATACGGTTTTATTATGTTTATATTTTTTAAATTCCTTTCTTTTGGCATTCGACGAATAGCGAAAGTATAGAGCTAGTGGAATTGAGTTGAGTGCCATCTGTACGCAGGCAAAGAAAACTGCTGCGTGAAAACACGTGCGTCTTTGGGTTTGATTGGTATTGAAACGCGGTGCTTGTTTTTTCCTGTGATAATGAATCACAGGTCTTTGTTACACAAAACATCAAAAACTAACTGTTGTGTAGTCAATTGTAGTGTTACCTATATTACTACCTAAACCTAATAACAAAATAAGAGTGAATGAATATAAAGATGCGAGATCTGGTCCTGTTATAAAACCTAAGTTGGCTCTATTTTAAATTTAGTTCTCTAATGTAAAGTTTGGTAATTTCCTTTTTTATATATTTTGTTAATCTGACAGATATTATTAATTGGCATATGACATGATATTTGAATTTAAGAGATCTGTGGAAGAAAGGAGTAAGAAGCAAAATTAGTATTTTGAGGAAATGAAGGTAAAAGTTCTCCCTGTTAATGCAATACTATCTGCTACTGCTGTGGTCCATATTGAAACTCCTTTAGGCATTATATATATGATTAGTTACAAATTTCATTATTTATCATGCGATGGATATGTAGTTCTTTTACGCCACCTTTTAAATTGTACAAAATTAAGAGTATAATAAATATCAGAATATTAATACTGATCAGTCCTTTTTATTGTTATACCTGTATATATGTTACCGGCAAAACCCGATTTTACGCCAAACTAGTTTGGCGTAAGCGTGTCAGGCCAAACTAGTTTAGAATTATTATTCAAGTCTATATTCAATTATTCAAGTCTATGGTTAAATATATTAATGATTAATTTAAGTTCACCATAAAACACAAATAAGTTCATTTTTAATTTTAGTTTGATTTTAAAAGTTATTTTTATTATTTCGTTTGAATTTTTGAAAATATTTTCGAAAGTTAATTACTTTTAAAAATGCATGGCTTAATAAAAAAATACAAATTCATAAGACTGATTAGCTTATTTTTATTTTACAGTTTTGTACAAGTGTTGTTTCACTTCTAATCAATACCATTTTTGGTTAACTTAATGTTACTCTAGGTATCGAAGATGGCGGTTCGTCTCCGATTCCAGCGATGAGAAGATAGGGAACAGTGAGGACGCACGTTCTAACCTAACCTATTCTAATAATTTGGTTGCTAATAATTATGGTAATTTATTAGAATAGGTTAGAACGTGCGTCCCCACTGTTCCCTATCTTCTGATTGCTGGAATCGGAGACGAGCCGCTACCTTTGATATCTAGGGTAACATTAACCCCGTTTTTTATAATTAAGTAGATTATGAATAAATATTGTTCATCTAATTGATTGCCTTTTAATTTTATTTTAACCATTAATATACTTGAATAATAATTCTAAACTAGTTTGGCCCAGGCAAAACTAGTTTGGCGTAAAATCGGGTTATTATTATTTTTTTATCTCTTTCCGCCCTGTGGGCACTAAGAGGGCCTGTTTTGGCAAGCCATTATGGGTTCGGCCAGACCCACAATGGGGCGACCGGGTGGTGAGAGACGGGGCCGACATATCCGGACGGACCACCCCCGAAAAATTTCTGGGGATTTTTCGACCCGTCCGGATCGAACCCGGGTCCCCCAGAGCGGTAGGCTGCCACCTTGACCGCTCGGCCATCCGGCCCCATATATATTATCTGATTAGTATAATCTGTATACTTTGTCTTGCTTAGTATTTATGTGTATGTCTGTATATTATATCTGCTTAGTTATATATCTATATATTATGTATGACTATGTACAGTACATATCTATATATTAAACCTGCTTAAACCTGAAATTTGCGTGTGAATATTTAATAAACAGTTTCATTTGCTCAAATTTTTGGGAACAAAGTTTTATTTTTATGAAATTCTTTCTCATACACTAAATGCTAGTGGTTAAGAGAAATTCAATAAATAATGACAGATACCGGTACATTACAGTATATCTACTAGTTTCATTCGAACAAAAATATGCAAGGCATTAAAATTTACTTGTTGCTATCACTGGTAAATAATGTAAAAAGTTCTTTAAGTTTAATGAATCATCTAACACGTGATACTGAGAAATGTTTATTTAATAAACATTAACGTTTTCAACCCAATTTTAACTTAATATTCAATATTTCAATTTCAATAAAATTTTTATATTTTAACTTAACATTTAAACGACAGACCTGGTCTGTCGTTTAAATGTTAAGTTAAAATACATTCGAATTTCGGTTGTATCTGAGGGTGGCCCGTCGTATCGGGTTGAAAACGTTAATGTTTGTTAAATAAACATTTCTCAGCTTCAGGTGTTGGATGATTCATTAAGTATTTTAAAGAGCTGAGTATGATATTTAGTTAGTTCTTTAAGTTGCTTTTCCTCAGGGTTTCGGTAAATATTGCGTCAAAACCGTACTGCCTTCTAAGAATCATTATTCGTTAGCTCCGAAAAGGGGAAGCACGTGTCACCTTTGTAGCCCCGATTCTGTTTCCCCAGTTCGCCGCTAGAGGCGCCTCGATCTATTGTCGCCTAGAGTACGTAGATATCAGAGTAGCGACACACGAGTCATTGCCGCCATGTTCTGTCGACTATCATCACGTGGTCTACGGGTTTACATTAAGAAATGACAATTTTTTTAGTTTAATAAAGCATTTTTACGAATAAAATGCTTTATTAAACTAAAAAAATTGTCATTTCTTAATGTAAACCCGTAGACCACGTGATGATAGTCGACAGAACATGGCGGCAATGACTCGTGTGTCGCTACTCTGATATCTTGGTAGTCTAGTTTGCCGTTCCTTCCACTAGCTCTATGGACGATCCCTAACAATAACGATAAAGAGAAACGGAAAAAAAGAAAAATAAACGACCACTGCAATGGATTACGCAATTAAATTGTTATTTTCTTTCTTTCCAACGATAATATTACGCGAATTCGACGTAAATACATTAATATTAAACTAATATAATCGGGTTCCCATTTGCCCCAACCGAGCTTTTAAATCGCTAAAATAATTTTATTTTTCGTTCGTCGCGAGTTCGCTTCAATATTTTCTAATGGTAAAGTTTCGCGTGTTCGCCGCCAGAGGCGCATCTGTGATAGCATTATTTCAAAAAAGATCTATTCGTTTACGTTTTCGACGACTATTGATGGCTTTTATCACTTTTTATTAAAAAATTAAGTTTATTTTTTTCATAATGTATTACTAATGTTTTCTATTGTCCGTTCTGCATTTGAATATTATTCTGATCCGCATTAACATTCTTGCTCAATGTTAAAGATCCGAAAGTGACAATAAAAAGTTTATTTTATTCGGAAATGGCGCCCAAACTTTTCGATTGCCGGACGCAATCGCGCCTAAATCGTAAGTAGGCGGGCCGTAAAAGTTTTTTTGCATATTCTGTATGTACAAAAAGTAGATATCATTTATAAGTGATGTGCCAACTATATTGGCGGGGGCTATAATTTGGGCACCCCTGTTATATGGTATTACTTTTACAAGAACGCGCATTTCATACAATACAAATCGATTTAATAAACAGCACAAAAAGCGGTTATTTTCTATTAAAATAATTGATATGTTCGAAACGAGACAAGAGTAATAATTGTAACTATTTGTCTTTAAATACCAGTTAATTAAAACAATATACCGTATAACATTCTAGGTATAAAAAATAAATTTTCTGTCTCCTTGTCGTCATCCCTTACTTTGTCAATGTTTTTGGATTGATTTACTTTACTACTCTGACTTTTATGACTGGTGAAAGTTTTCTTTTACAACTAGAAAATGTTACATTTATCTCATATTTTTATCTGAGTGTTCTTCACATATTACATAGTTAAAAACTGTTACTTTCAGAAACGTAATCACGATTTACAACACTGCTCCTGTAGGAAATAGGACGAATTGCTTTACGATGAATTCCATTGTATTTCGGAAATCATTATTACGTTTTCGTATTTTTCGGTATATATTTTCTTATAGATTTTAATCATTACTAATAAATAAACAAAGATTTTGAATAAATTTATGGTGTAAAAATGAGATACTCGCGGATACAATTTGCATCAATTAATACTTAGATGAGTGCATTAATTATTATTATTATAATTACTTTTAAGATAATACGATAATACAATCGAGATGATAATGACTTTCTATGCTATAATTAAACTGATCATTCGAAGCTTAGTTTAGTTTTTTTTAATCTAAATTATTAGTGCAGTATTTAAATGTAATACGCAATTCTGGTAGTAATTACACATTAAAAATTCCGAAAGTGGAATTTGTAAAACATTTTTGAAATATAATATTCTAGTTTAATCTTTTTAAAACATTCTCTTGATTATTTGGAAAGAATAATAATTACAGTAATTACGTAAAGATTTAAAAAAAATTATATACGTAACAAATGAGATATACAATAAGAGTCTCATCTACTTGATTGCTGGCATGATTTAAACATAAAAACTTTTAATTAAAAGATAAATTTTAAACTGTAAAACATTCTGTAGTGTTAAATATAAACAGAAATAAGAATATTTAGAATGGAACGTATAGAAAATTCGAAATAATCACAGTAGAATTTGCACTTTTAATATCAAAATTTTAATTACTCTGACGGGCAAAGTGCTAAATTAGTACAACGACTTGCACGTTATATACGAAGTAATTTCATTACCACAATTAAATACATTAAAATGTATATTATTGTAATTTTCTCATTCGGACAGCTATTATACGATTTGCGATTTAACTGTTAAAACGTTTTAAAAATAAATATTCTGTATTTAGTTCAAATACGATATAAACTTAGTTTTAAAATATATATATAGTATAAAGTACGGAATTGCGTGTTTCTAACACGCGATAAGTATTTACTTAATCTCTTTTTCTTTACGGTAAGCATGACCTAAAGAAAATTTAATCAGTTTGCTAATGGAATATCGTCTCGAAACTAAAACTTTTAATCATTAAAGAAACTCATAATTATAGTAAGCTTTCTGTAATGGGAATTGTTCAAACTCCTGGTCTTTTTCTGTTTTTAATTTTGATTTATATAACGAAATTTCTCCAAATAACTTCTGACTCATTATCGTTAAAAATTAAATAAAACTGTCGATAAATTTGTACGATTTATTTATTTATTTAAAATGATGTATTGACTATTTTCTGAAATTTGCTTTACTTTAACGATTTAAAATTATTGTTATAAAATATAATGTTGAATATATACGCTAGATGGCAGGACAGCTTTTTCATTTGAAATTCACGAAAGACTAAAAATGAGGGCTTGTATGAGGCATTGTTCCTCAAATAACGCTGGTTTCTATAAGGTAGTATTAAATTATGGCTTAAAAAGTAACCGCGTTAATAATTATTTTCGATTTAAAACACGCTCCTGTCTATCGTTAGGGGAATTCGATTAAAACTATTATAGTAACACCACAGGAACACCCAAGGGAGTGGTTCGGGTTGTCACCTCCCTCGAAACTCCCCACAAAAAATTCTGAGTGCGTCAGTGATAATTCTTATAATTCATGGTGTATATTACGAATTTATCCGCATGTTGGCTGACTCATCTCAGCAATAAGCAAAGGTAATGCCGACCACGTTGGTACTCTCGCGCTGATCAGTCTGTCGTTCAAAATAAAAATTAGGCCATAAAATTCTTGCTGTTGTAAATTGTGAGAAATAAGTTAAGTTCGTTATTTGTAACCTTTATCGGTTCGAATATAAAATTAATATTTTACATATGATTTTAATTATTTAATTTTAAGAACAGTTTAAGCAGTGAAACGTTAGCTACTTAAGAGAGTGTAGGAAGCTTTTAAGTATTAAGATTAGTGTATTAGTACTTAAGGATTAGTATTAATCATTAATATTAACATTGTAAACTATGTTTTACTATTAATACTAATGATTTATTTGTTTTTAGTGCTCGAGGCGCAAAGAAAAAATTATATTTAACATTTACAATCGAGTCTAAATATCTTATGAAGTGTCCGAGATTAAAAAATGTCATTAAATTTATTAAATGTCACGTTTTAATAAGCTTTGGTGATAAATGAATAGGATCTGAATCACTAATAGCCGCTGCAAGTATATAGTCCTGTATACTCTAGTATAAAGGATAAGTTTCAGAAAATATTTAAGATAAAATAATATACAAGAGTGTAGTCGTGGTTTATGCGCTTTACTTTTGCGCTATTTTGAAATGATAAGATATAAGTACTAATAATAGATCCAATTATAAGTGTAAAAGTTAAATTATTCATTTAAGATTAAAAATAAAGTTTGCATGTTGACTGATAAGTCAAGAAACCTAAAGGGTGAAGTGAAATTACATTAAGTGATACTTACAGATCAGTTTATTGTTTTATTATATTTAGTATAGACCCTTAGATGAATTTTCGTTGCAAAATTTTTTACTTAATCTTAATTTAAATGTATAAAATAAGCCGAAAAATTATTACGTCCTTTGCGCTTAACATTTTCCTGCAAACACTTTTTTAACATAAAAGTCATATTTGATTTTTTATATTAATATTTATAAGGAAATGTTTGAATTTCTGTTATTTTTATTACAGTATATTGTAAATATTGATAGAGAAAATAACGTCCAACTTTTAATTAAATATTTGTTAACATATATGAAAATTGTATAAGCAAGAATGTTTTTCTATGAAAGTAAAGTTCATAAAAATAATTTCAAAAAATTCCATATTTGACAGTTTTTATTGTGATATTGTGTCTCGATTACTTTTTAAAAAATTTTCAGTGAAGGTCATGTAAGTATTAGCCATTATGTAAAATATTATTCCTTAAAGAGTAGATTACTATAATTAAATATATACATTTAGCACAAATGTCTAAATTATAGCATGAAAATAATTGAAATTAAGCTATATATATAAGCCATTGTCGCGTCTGTAATCTGTAAGTTGTAACGGTATCCACTAACGTCCCTATCTTCTCCCCGAGACACACTCTCCAATAAATCTCTCACCCACTCCAGACCCACCACGTGTCAAAAGGGGAGCAGAAAAAGAATTAAGACACAATACAACCTGTTATAGTAATCTTACGAATATTAATCTTGGATTAATATCTCCATATATTCCATTGATATGAATTTATTATTTATACCACGGAATGACACCGCTGCTGCTAGACGCCCACTAGGGGCGGCACTGGCTACTAGTTTGTTTATAAATTGTTTCCTATTCCGTATTACCTAGAGATATTTAGCCTAATAGTTCAAATGCCAACCAAATCTGATATGATGATATTTCCGGACATAAGGAAAAACTCTGTCAAAAAATTACTACCAAAACTCGCCACTTTGGCAGTTTTGGCGCTACGAGCAACAAACATTTCTTTTGTACAAGACACTCCTGCTATAAAGAGACCTTAGCGATGCAGAAATATACAATGTAGTTCCCATTCTGAAAAAATATATATAGCCTCTTACGTAATTTTTAAAAGTCATCTTTCTATATTTATTTAAGAGCAAAAAAAATGTGTAAAATTTTAAAATATTTTAAAATAATCGTTTTTATTTGCAAAGTTTTAACTAACCCCGACCCCGTTGAGGCCTAACTCTGTATATCGAAAACGAAGTGATAAACTTTTTTACATTTAAATGGACCCTCGTTATATTTTTGGCTTCCTCGTTGCAATTAATGGAAAGTGGCAAAGTTTTATCTAAATCGGCCCATTAAATTTTGAGAACGAACTCAATTCTATAAGCCCATAGAAGACGTGTGCTAGCGACCGCGTAACATTGCGCGACTTTGTCGTGCGATATCGCTTTGTCACGCGCGCTCGTCCTCGCCTTATATCTCAAAAACGAAGTCATGGAGTCCCATTTTTTATTGTATTTTTGGATTCCTAATCGTACTTAATAGAAAATGATAAAGTTTAATCAAAATCGAACGGAGTTTGAGAACGAACACAGTTCTGTGACCCACATAGAAGAGACACAATTCTGTGCCTCAATTAAAAAGTGCCAGGACACTAACTGGCGTTCCGAGTTTGAATCGCTACTGTCTATGAAGTTTTGTATGAGCAAAGTGCAACTTTGTGGCGCAATATCTTCATAACGGCTTTTTAAACGACCTATAAAGGGGAGAGCGTGATAAAGTGGCCACTCTAAGCTAAAATGATTTTTTTACTTATATTTTCTAATTTGGAAAAACGATTAAAACAGTTCTATATAAACTACATGTAGTATAAAAGCAAGAAAAAATTTTATTTTTATATTAGCACAACATGGATTTTTTTTTTCTTTTTAATAATTTTTACAAATTTTTATACAAAAATGGCCACTTTACCCAATTTAGTCGGATAAAGTGGCCAGTGACCGCTGTAGCATATGGAATTCCATTATTTCGTATAGCATTAAGGGCCTGCTGCATGGTATGAGAATCCCAGCCCTGCTGGTTGTTTTGTTAAAAGTACGACGCGAAAGAAAAACACGTATACGTGTTGATCAATTAAAATAAATTTAATTTCGCGTTGGAATAAATAGTACAAATTCTTTATGGATTCCCGCTGTTCCTCGGTGTTCGTATCGTAACCGTAAATCCGCGAGTACAGTCCCGTTACAAATGCCGCCCGACAATCTTACTTAACTAACGCGCGCGAATTTTAACCGAACTTAAACTAATAGGAAGGGATAGAAGAAAAAAGGGAAGTAAGAAGGATTATAGGATAGATGGGTACCCAATTCCTTGGCTGTTGTTGGACGCAGATCCTTGTCTCGATCTATAATGCTCGTATGCTCGTACAATGACGGTTTCTCTCGTACAAGGACAGTTTCTTCCAGTGATCGGATTCACTTCTCGATCTCGGATCTGTTCCTTTTGGCCCTGTTCTGCAGGGCTCGCCAATTTCTCACCCTCGAGGTTCGCGGCCACACGTCTTTCCTCGTTCGTGTCCGGCCAAAGAATGTCAGGTGGAACGTTCCCTTTCCCTCCAGGCTCGTCGCCGTCTATTGTTTTCCCCTACCTCCTGGTGGGCTACGGGTAGGTCCGAGTTCTCGGAAGTTCGAGACAAAGAGACAAAGGAAATTGGAAAGAAGGATAGATTGATAGAAATAGAATATAACTTAAACTAAAAACTATACATAAATAAAGGCGTACAGCCACACTACAGTATTTTCAGCGTCAGTTGGATGGCATTGCGTTATCTACCTGTAAAATGTAATTAATTTTCTGTAGGTAACCTTTAGTAATCTTAAATTTTAAGCTTTAGATTAAATTAGATTTAATCTTTATTATATTTTCAATTACTATATGACATTAGTTTATTATAGTTTTATTGACAAAATAATGTAATATAATATAATAATATGCCTCTTGGACGCCATTACACAAAATCATGTCTAGACTAAAAACTGACCAAGCTACTTCATTCTATTCCACAAGGTTTAAAAGTCAAAACATACTTTTTCAAGAGGTTTAAATTAAATAATTATAAATTTATTACTATCTTAGATAAAATAAAGAGTGTCATCACTTACCTTACATCAGACAAGATGGAAACCACAAAATCTTTACTAACACAGAAAAGAATTATGTCAACCAGTTCAGATGCTCTTATAACACTTTCGGCTACCCGCCGAAGGAGTTCAAAGGCTTGCCACTAGATAGCAACATTATCTCAGAAAATAACAGCGGGTGGCAACTTAATCCGCACTGGCCACTTTATCCTGCTCTCCCCTATTTATAATCGGTGCAAAAAAAAAAAATAATAATAATAAATAAAACTCGCGCAAGAAGTAATTTTCTTAGATTTTTGACCGAGATACATGGTCTAAAGTCCAACCTACATGTTTACAAAGTACAAGGGCTCGCCCTGTTTAAAAAAAAAAAAAAAAAAGCATTAGGGCGGGACCCTGGCATGCCCTGGCACGACTACAGCGCTGCTTTTCAAGATGCCAAATTTACTATTTATATCCTTGAAACTGATTTTTCGTTGCTTGAAGTGCCGAAAGTACCATGATAATAGTGAATACTGACATTAATATTGCCTTTTTTACGAAAATGTCTTCCTCGCGTCTTTAAACGTCATCATAGATTTGCTTGCATTTGGGCTGCTAAATAACTCTCCAGATAGCATTGAATAGGTGTAGGCTACTTTGATTATGATCACCCAGTATAGCTTATAATGAGTAAAACTTTTTTATACTAATAATTTACTGTAGGGCTATATTACATTTTAATCACTACTGGACTGATTACATTGCGACACACGCGAAGAAAACGTGAGAAACTCCACGCGGCCTGCGAGGGACCCACAACCGTCAGTGTTCGGTGGTTTTTATCTATTGGGCCACCGATGAGCGGACATATATATATGAGTGAATTATTGTTAAATTTAGAAGGGTCCGATTTATTATTTAAATTCATTAATTTTTAATTTATACAATAAATTAGACCTTAATTAATTGCATAAATTGGACCCTCTCGGGTACAGGAAATATGTTGCACAGGTAAAGAACTAAGTGTATTTTATTGTAAAATTTATAATATTGTACTATAGTAAAGAAGAGTTAGAAATAAACATTTTCAAATAAAATTCGTATAATAATTTTCAGTTAATAAAAGTTTACGTTAAATATACATTTCAAATTCTTATGATAAAAAATGTATGTCCACATTTTTAATAATTCATATTTCATTCACATCGTAGTAGATGTCATATGCAATTTAACTTTCAGTTTATTCATTTTCTTACTGGAAATTGTTCCTTTATTCGTTTCTATAAATCATGCAAACATTCATAAATTATAAAATATCGTTTTAATAAGTTACCGAGAATTCTTACAATCATTCACGATGATATAATATCAATACATTAACAAAGGAACTTTTCTTATTCTAGATTTTTACAAGAAACAATGATCAATATCTCAAGAGTTTTTAAAATATTTATGAAAGTTGTAATTTTAAATTAATTCGTCTGAGATTGTTTCCTACGATAACAACTGAAAATTCAGTAAAAAAAATCTACAGCCTTAAAAAAGTCATGTTTAGCTTCTAAAAAAAACCGAGTTGGTAAATTCGATTGACGTTTTCAAAAAAAAAATAAATAAAACTGTTTCTGTTGTTCTATTTGCGAACAAAAAAAAAAAAAAAACAGTTTTTAAAATTTCGTAATATCCTGATATTTTATTTTCTTAAGGACATTGGGATAAAAGATTTTGTCCAAATAACAAAAGAAATCTTGTGGAATATTCAAAAGGGAGTCATGCTCTATTTCAATACAGTTTTCTTTTATAAAAGTTCACTATCGAATGAGGAAAGGGATAACACTTTTTTACTTAAAATTTAAAGTGTAAAGAATACTCGAATGTAAAAGTTACATTTAGTTTATATATTTTCAACAGAACATAAAATTCTAGAAAAAGTGCATATCATTAAGAGCTTAGGGGTTATGCATAAATGACGTCCATACTGGAAGGGGGAGGGGGTTAATTAATGAGGTTCTTATATATACTTGCTCTTCCAATTCCGAATACACCTAACTTGCATAATATAGATATTAATTAGAGTATGTTACTTACTTAATGAGAAAGAAGAATTAAAGAATAAATAGACTATAATTTGGAGTAAAAATAATTAGTTTTGTTATTTAGTTTTATAAAAATCAATATTTGCATTTATATCCTACAGTTCATGCAGTAATGTATTTATATTATCCACAGGGTAAGCGAATGAAATAATCATTAAACATATTTACTTTTTTTAACTCTCCTCCATTTAGGCATTAATAGGGCCTTGTTTTTTTATTCCCATTGTAGATGGTAAGAAACTGGGCCCACATATCAGAGACAGACGACCCTCGAAAAGTCATTGGGATCGGTTGCTCATAAATTGATTAAAATATAATAAGACAATACAATAAGCAAGGAAAGATTTTAATACAAAAATGTTGTATCAAAATCTTTCTTAAGTAAGAAAGGACTTTATAATGTGACTTCTCTTTATTATTACATTGCATTAAAATTATATTATTTAAAATTCGGTGTTTGCAGAAAATGTAAATAGTGTTTGCCGACAGCTTTCGAGGAAATACGTAAATGAACATCTAGGAGTTATATAATAAATTTGTTTTAAATTATCAAGTAAATTGTATTTTTTCCTTATTTACTATTTTAAAGTGTTTGCTGCGGTAGCTTACACTACTTGACAGTTGAATTAAAAATTAAATTCAATAATTAAAAATTAACAATAATATTAATTTTTGACGATTGCATTCATTTTTTCTTCGATAATTCCTCCGATTACAGTATGAATTTCAATAAAACAATTTGATTTATTTCGACTAGAAGGAACTATCAAAGGGACATCTATTATATTTTATCGGTTTATTGTATTTAGTGATTGATTTACGTTTTTGCGTGCATTTATATTTTATTTTTCATTTTTTCCTTATACTGTATATTTATTGATAGTTGTTCAATTAATCGCAAGATGCAAACTTATTTGAGGAATATTTTGCGCTGGAAATCATTCTTCCTGTTAGAACAGTACTCGACAAATAAACACAACGATAAACGTCATTGGTAATATTTTGGAAATTAGTTAAGCAAAATCTGTATTTGATTACTAACGAGTACTTATAATATTACACTTTCTTTTCGTTAGAATCTTCTAGTAAGAGCCGAATTTATATGGCCCCGTGTAACAACATACAAGAGACCCTTCCTCTTCCACAAATAACAACGGCTAATATTTATAATTTTGTGGGCATTATATTACAATCTGGAAAAATTTATTAGTCGAAAATACCTTAATATAAAGGTGTAAACCACTTTAATTAGTTATTACTAATGTAAATCTTTTAGAAACAAATATATTTAATGATATAATAATATAAAAACGTAAAATTTCACTTAAACGTACAAAAAATAGTAATAATTAATATAATTTTTTAAAAATTCATCTGCCTTTTTCTATTTTCTGGTAAAAATCCACTGGAGTTTTTCAACAGATGTTTTTCCTCCGAAAGCAAAAATAAGGATGAAATATTTGTAATGATTATTTGCATTTGGAAATGAAGCTTTGATATAAGACGTGCATGAAGTAAACGCAAATAAGGAATAAATTCGTGTAGGATTTAAAAAAAAAAAAAATACAATAAAAAAAGAAGTGTAAGCGTACTTTACGTAAACCTACAGAATGCAATTTCAATAACGACAGCTTATGTAAATGCCAGTCTCTAGTCTTATACAAACATATCTTTTCATAATTCAAATTTACATACGATAGAAGTATATAGGCCTATACATGACTGTGCGCGCGCGTGTATATTGGTATATTAAATTTAAAAAGATAATATTCATAAATATATTTAAAAAAAATGATAAGCCTACGTATAATAATTTATTAAAGTATAAATTATTTAAAACTACTCTCGGTAATTTATTTTGTACACGGTGGTAGTTACGTTCAACCTTGATTTACTCGTGGCAATGACGCCACCACGAGACTATTCAAAAAAAAAAAAAATTACGCCTACTCACTAATTGCGCTGTCAAACAATCTATTTAAAATGTATTTTTTTAAACGCGTATTTTTTAATTTTTATTTCGAAAGAATGACGTGTTTTCTATTCCCGCGACTCCCGCAGCGAGATTAGACTCGTCCTAAGAGCTCGCGCGCTATTCTTTGTGGCAGACGACTTTGTGCCAACTACCCGGATGATCGTTTGGTTTATCAACTCTGCGTTTCACTCATTTTTCGACGTTTGACGTCTTTTCTGGCTTTAAAACAGCATTAAATTTGAAAAAAATATATTACACGAATGGTAAGTTTATTTTGTTAAGAATGTTATTTCAATAATTTTCTAATTTGAGTAGAGATATGGGCCTATGAATTGCCAGGGATAACATTTTCCCTATGAAAAAGTCTTTTGGTTTGGTCTGACTGTTCAATGCTAACGGGTGGTTTAAAAAAATTAGAATTTCATTCGTAGCGTTGAAGTAAAAAGTGATTTTTAAACCAGGAATAGGTCGTTCCTACGGCCCTAATGTAGGAACTACCACAACTTTAGGAACGAAACTAGTCAGATTTAGGCAATGTCGCCATCCGTAATCGATTACGAATATGCATCTTACTTTGCGTATTTTAACAAATATTATTTAAAACTCATTATCTAAATCATTTTATTTCATAATCAAATAAATCATGGATTTTGTATAAGTAGCAAATATGTATACATATATATATGGTGCGGTTTTTTATATATTTTTTAAAAATCAATCTTTTAAAAAATACTTCCCTAAAATTAAAAAAACTTCAAGGGTTAATCAAAGACAAAATTACTAAGGATTACAACTGGCTAAAGGCTAACAGTTGTAATCCTTAGTAATTTTGTCCCTTAAAGTTTTTTAATTTTAGGAAGTCTTTTTTAAAAGATTGATTTTTTTAAAAAAATATATCATGGATATTTAATTCATATTTATCCATGATAAATGTATAGGCATCCCCCATACGTACAACACGGTTTGAGAACATCCTCGGACATAACGTCACAATTTTTAAGCCATTGGATATTTTTTTTTTATTCAAGCAAGCATGCGTGTTATGTCACATTTGCCCATGGATTTTAGAAAATTGAAATTTTCGATATTGTTTTGTGGCTTTCTCCCAGTTTTCTTTAATGAGAACTGATCCTTCCTGGTCCTAGCTCCCTATTCCAACTTTCCTGTAAGCTAAGTTGGTTATCTAAATGAACCTGAAAGACTGTCGCTGTGCTTTGTTTTATAGATTAAATTTTAAAGATAGGCAAACGCAAGCAAATAAAAATATCAGGTTTTATGTAAAAAGTAAAAAGAATCGAGATTTTGCTGATAATTGGTATTAATTAAAGTCAACAGGAATGCTCAGAAAATGACGATATTTTGCCAAGAATAAAACGTTCTCGTTTAGTGGTGTTTAGCAGTGAAGAAAAAAATTAATATTAATTTAATGTGCAATACTTTTGATTGTAATTGTTATTGATTGCTTTAATAAACACATTTCTGTAATAATAAACACAATAATAGTACTGTATACTGTACTTTTGCTAACTTTTGGAATTTAACCCTATGTTTTGTATTAGTCTTTTGTTTCGTATAACACGACACTTTTTTCTAAAACCTGACTACCGTATTATACGGGGAATAATTGTATTTTGAAATCTAAACTACAGTCCACTATTGCACGCAAATCAAAAAGATATGTTTTTTATGCTGAACGCGTTAATACTAAACAACAAATCATTAATGTTTAATAAAAACGTATTAGTGATAATTTTAATTAACAAAATAAAAAAACTGTGATTAAATGCCAGTTAAATTGTCAAGTTTAGTATGATAAATTTTATAATGTGACTGTTTTAATAAAAATTGATCTGCCATTTTTATTCCAGATTATTCATATATTCTTAGATCAAAAATTATTTTTGCTTTATCATTGACGTTATTTGTAACTATTATAGTTTACAAAACATTAATTATATAATAGACTTTTCATATAATGAAAATTGCATTAACTGGTCGCACACCATCGACTTCTGCATCTTAAACATGACTGCCAGATCCGCCACACGTGTACCGCTTTTACACTTCGCGATAAGTTTTTTTTCCCCACCTCAACGTCAACAGTACAAGTGTACTGTACAATCTTCCTCTTAGGCAGGGGTGGGGAACTTTTTCAGCCATTACCCCAAAATATATTTGTGTAAGTCGACATTATCTCCCTCATTTTGAAAAGGAGAAAATCGATACAAATTTAAATTAAACACTATTTATTGAATCATTTTACACTGAAAATGAAAAAGTTTCATGAAAATAATAAATAATAGACAAACCAAATAAAATTATCATTTTGGAACACAATAATTTCATTGAAAACTTTTACTCTTTAGGTTTTGGAGAAATTCTTTATTACCCCCCAATAATTTCATTTTTACCCCATTTGGGGTAATTTACTCCGGTTCCCCGACCACTGCTCTTAGGATTCGTTGCTTCTACATACTTCTCGGATGCCGTGGTTAATAAGAAAAGGTTATATTGGGTTGAACAGAAAGATTTTGCATGTTTTAAACAGCTGCGTGATTTAATTACAATAGTTGTGAAATTTAACATATTGATAATGTGAGATTTTATTTTTTGTTTATAAGCATATTTTAAACTTCTTACCTAACATTTTCTTTGAATAAAATCGAGTTGAAATGTCTTCGGATAAAAAGCATATTAGGCATATCATGCTTTATGAGTTTCGGAAAGGATATAACAACGTACAAACAGCAGAAAAACTTCGTTATGTGCATGGGGAAAATGTTCCTAAACTTCGAACGTGTCAAATGTCGTTTAAAAAGTTCCGTTCGGGAAATTTTGACTTAAAGGACACAAAACGTAGGGACCGCTCAAAAGTTGTCGACTAAAAAGAATTGCAGAAAGAAATTGTTAAAAATCGACGAATAACAAACAGTATAATGTAAATAACCAAACTCACCAAAAATAAAGCGAAACTAAACACTGTAACCAGTGGTGCAATCAGGATTTACTCTTGGGGGAGCCAAGTTGAACGTATAATAAATTTTTAATGCGAATTTAATAATATTTCCACCTTATATGACTGCTAATTAGGAAAATATTTTACTGTTTGTTTTTCTTTTCCTTTGGACGGTAACAGGGCCCTTGGGTGCGCCACTGATCGCAACGCAAGAGCGAAAGCCAGGGACGACTTGGGCGGCGTTTATGCTTCGGATGCATGTTTTCACTGCATGCGCAGTTCAAACTCCGAAGTAAATTTTTGTCAAATTTGGCGTTCAAACTCTGTAGCGTTCAAAGTTAAAGTTGTTCGAAGCATGAGGTACCACGTATGTACTTTAAAACATTATATGAACAGCACTTATAGAATTATCAAACAATATCAGCAAAGTAATTTATTAAATGTGTAGCACGACTCAATTTCTTTACCTTTTACTTTTCCGGCTGTTATAACAGAGGGAAACTACAGAGATCGATCAAAACACAACCCCAAGGATTTTACATTTTTGGACTCAGGATACCTTAAAACGTTGAGAAATGCAAAAACAAACAAACAAAAAAAAAGTCGGGGGTTTTTCTGTATGTATAGATGTCGGTATGTGGGGGCACGATTTTGTTCACCCTCTTTGAAAGCTTAATAACTCCTGTGCTTTTTGTTGAAAATTTCTGAAATTTTACAGAGTGGTTGGTTATTTTTTGGGGGGTCAATGCTATTAAATTTTGGTGGTTAAAGGTCGAGAGGGTGGGGAGATAAATGGGTCATGTGTCGTACCTCGAGTAGGGTCGGACTTAATGACGATTTTACTGGTTATTAGCATTTACAATTTTTTTTATAAAACCATCTCTACCCTGAAAATTAAACTTTTGTCATTTTATAAGTTGAAATATAAGAAGTTTTTAATAAGATACGAATAACAGATGGCGCGACCAAATGTTGCCGGGAAAGTTAAGCGACATGTTGCTGGATTTTTATAATTAGGACTTGTGTAAAGTTAATGTAGTTAATATTGACTCTTAAAATTTTTTTGAAACTTATTGGGCTGTACTTGTAACATTCATTTTGATGATATAATTGAATATGATGCAGTATTTATTGGGATTGAAGATACAATTCGATTGGAAAAACAGTAAACAAACTTAATGGATTTTAATATTTTTGCAAGATTTAATATGATTTTATTTAACGAAATATACAATGTTTGTGTTTTAATCATCGGTTGTTATTTTAAATTGTTCTAGAACATTTTTTCTTTGATAAAAAGTTTTTTTATATATTGATATTTTATATCCCAAAATGATACCTAATTCGTTATATAAAAATTTTAAATACTGTATATTGGTAATAAATTTGTTCTTTTTTTAGATTAGGCTTAATATTTAAACATGAATGAATAGATCAAATATTTTTCATTATGATAAAATTACAATTTATTCACGTTATTTGATATCGTTGATAATTTCATAAATTTTATATTTGACCTAGGGGTAAAACTTGCGATGAATTTTTTTGTGATTATTTCTATTTCATTATTCTCCGTGCAGATTATATTTTGATACCGTATATATTATATGATTAAGTTTTAGAAGGTCAAATGAATCGTTTAGCATTCCTAAAATAATACAATCATAAACAGCAAATTATGACAAACTTGGTGGAATTATTTTGAATACATTTCTAGAAATGATTTCATCTTGCCTCTTTGTTTAACAACATTGCAATAATTAAAACTCGTGACAACTCCCACTATTATTTTCAATCATTAAAAACAGTTTATGTAAACGACTTTCTATCCAACTGTTCGCCGTGAAAGAGGATAAAAGTTAAGAACTTGGGCGCCGTAAATGATTCTGCTATCTTTTAATTTTTTTCCCTTCTTATATACACTTGAACGTTTTATCGAGCTGCTTCTGTGAATACATTACTCTTTTTTAATTTGTGCTATTCCGTTAAGAAAGCAAACAATTTATAGAGATATTTTAATGGATTGATTATTAATTTAATAGTATTTGTTATTTTTTATGTAGTACTTGCGTAATTAGAAGATTCATTTCACCTTTGGTACTAATAAAATGTCTTCCGGTGAACAACTTCTGTTTTGTTTCTATATTGAATGATAGTCACTCCCACTCAGTCAATTCACTAGACAACGAGTGCCGTGTTGTCTGAAATAGGACAATGGAGACATTGTAACAACCCTTTCATTTTCTTCTGATGTCGCCAGTTATATCGTGAGTGACCGTTGCTAAGAACTACGAGTAAACTTAAATGTACTTCCATGCATTATGTATTTCGACTGACAGATGTTTTTTGCACGACAATTTGCTACTATAATATTGCTATAATTTTTATCTTAAAATTTAGTTCGTATGACTGAGTAATGTAATTGAACCACGTATGTCAAAAAATTAGTGTAATGGATAACGTATTCGAGGCTATTTTTCATTCGGAACGCGCTGGTAGCTGTATCGGGAGATAGCGTAAAGTGTACCGATAGTCGGTACAGAACCCCGACAAGGGGGGGTGAAGACGCCGATGTAGCAACGAGCTCCAGATCTAGAGCTCGTTTTTTAAAGTAAATTTCTTTGTTTTTTTATGTCCTTGCAAATAAACAAAGATATCAGATACCAGAATGATATATTCTGGTATCTGGAAGACAGAATATAGAAAAATCTCCAAATAAATAGATTGGCCGGTCGGATCCGGTTTGGTCATTGGGGTGGAGCAGATGGAAAAATGTGTTTTGGGGAAGGGCCGAGGGGCCCGGAGGTTTTACCTGGGTCCGTACTCTCTCTACGGGGGACTAAACATGTAAAATTGTTTTTATTGTTCGATATAAATAATTTTACATGTTCAGTCACCGTATATGCGAACCGGCAGTAATTTTATTTTAGATAAAGAGCATTGGACGTACTGTATTTTAAAGAAACACATAGCCTATCATAAATTTATTATTAAAGTATGCGTTTTGTTAGAAAAGTTTTAAAATTGACATATTATATAAATTGTAACTCGTACTTTACAAAATTCTATTATCCTCTATTGAAATTGATGCAAAAATTCTGTTAAATTATGTTGGATTTTGATTTCCTTTTTTTGTTCTTTTATTATGTATGCGGAGTTGGTCTGATTATTTGTAACTTGAGAATAATGGCAAAGATTGCATCAGACTGGTTACTCATCTTTTACTTCCAATTTGATTTGACAATTCGCTTTTGTCAATTAGATGTTTTTTTCTTTTTATATTAAATGGAAGAAACATATTTGATTTTAGTTCTACTTTTTAATATTATACACAATTTCTTACTAACCATTATCTTAGTTTAATCTTCATTAATTTAACTTAAAATATATTTGTGAAAATCATTAAAAAAAAGATAGGCCTATTGTGATTTTTATTTAACTTTTGACAAGAGAGAAAAATTATTTGTAAGCGAAGTAACTGTCAGATATAAATAAAATTAATACCAAAGTATTTTTAAACACTATATAATATTTAAAGTGGATAAGTAAAGTAGAACCATAAAAATAAAATCTTGTTTAAAGTAGAACATACAAGGCAGAAATCAATTGTTTTCTGGTCTTGTTTTACGTAAATAAAATTTACGACATTCGTTTATATAAAAGTAAAACAAGACTTAGAATAGGTTAAAACTAAATGTAATATTTAATATAAAATACTAAAGAAATAAATTAATATAGACATAATGTGAAACCAAAACCACAACTCCACATTAATATAAAAAAAGAATGTCGTACAGTACGTTACGATTTTCTTCGCATTCTCGAGGAAGAAAATAAAATTAAAATTAAGGTCCAAATGCATAGACCTAAGCCTATGACCCGATTAAAATTTTATCTTATAGTGTCCCGAAAACCAGCAATTAATTGAATCGCGATTGAACAGTTGATCTCCCGTTTAAACGTTGACGTGGCTTTTAATAATAATTAACTGTACTATTTTAAATTTGAATTAGAGCTTCTTTATCTATGTACAGCAGTTTATTAATATACTTTTCTTAATTTTAATTAAATACAGCAATACCTCGACTTACGCGATTTTCAAATCTCGACGATTCGTCTTTTGTTTGAGCGCCACGCAACTCTTGATTACTCACTTCCCTCCAAACTATTGTTCAGCTTACATGTTCGGACGTGTCGCGCGGAATCGACGCATAGCTACAATTTATTTTCGGTTATTTATTTCTGTGTTTGTTATATCTACGGAGACTTGAGAGACTCTACTATGTCATCCAAACGAAATAGAACTAATTCTTCTGCATCAAACAAGAAAAGAAAAACTTTATCTTTGGAATGTAAAGTTAACATTATTAAAGACTTCGATACAAAAATGAAAATCTGTCGAATTGGCAAAAACTTTGATCCTTTAGACCCAGTTCAATCAGATGATCGAATGACGGTTGGAAACTTGACAGAAGGCTTCAGTTTATTATAAAAGGGGTTACAAATTTTATAAAATATAGACTCCAACGAAGAGCGCATTTCTTCTACAAAACGAGAAATAAAAAAATTATTAGCATCCTATGAAGAAATTTTGCGGGAGAAAAAAAATCTTTGAGCCGTCAGACGAATTTGTTAGATTTTATGAAGCTTTCCACATCAAAATAACTTCGGTTTACGATTTTAATAATATAATTTGTTATACCTATGTATTATCTAAGATTTTATTAAGCATTTTTTTCTAAATTATTGTTTTTTTTTAGTCCCCGGCCCCAATTAAAAATAATTTGTATGTATTTATATGCGAAGTTATACCCCTGTGAGTTATGCGAATACCGAGTACAAAGAAACTGGGATTTTCAAAAACAGAATCTTTAATTCGCGTGATAAGATACAGGAACTTGTAGGATGCCAGCAATACAAAAAATATCTCTCCCGACAAGTAAATATATATATATATATATATATATATATATATATAATATACACCTTATAACTAAACTTATAACTAATTATAACTAAATTAGGATAATGGGAAAATGAGGACGAATAAAGTAAAGGATAGACTGAAAGAGAAAAGGGTACCCAAATATTACGGCGTTATCACGGTGCGTTATGTACAATGGTTGGTGGATCTCCAATTCCTTCACAGACGGGGACAAAAATACTCTTGAACTTCTCTTCTTTCGATCCGAATTTTTCTACGTTCCCTCGTACTTCTTTGTCGTCTCCCAAAAACGTGGTGGAGAGCTACCTCTGGCGCGCCTTTTCTTCTCGAGTCTTAGCCAAAGAATGGCCACTCCGTCCCCGTTCTGCCCTGAGGGTCGCATACCGTCCCATTGTCCACAAGAGACCACCTGCTGTTGCGCCGTTAAGCACCGGTCGGGAGAAAATACCAGGAAGGGAAGATAATAGTACTAGGAAGAAGGAAGGAAAATATATATTCTAATATAATATAAAATATAACTATACAGTACAATAATGGCGTTTAGCGACACCCCGACTTACGCGGTTATCGCTCGGTCCCACCTATCGCGTAAGTTCGGGGGTATTACTGTAATAATCTAGATAATTATTACTCGAATTATTTGATAGTTTTTATCAACTAATGTTTACGTCAATGAAATTACAGTAATTTATTTGCTGTTAGTCGTTCGTTGCCCTTCTTGATAACGGAAACTTATTATTGATGAAAGAAGTGTTTTGTTTTCCTATCAGAATAAAAACAGATGTGTATTTCCTCCGTTAATACTAAAATGTTTCTGTTGCGTGAAATTTGTTATTCTAGTTCTAAAATAATTGATTGGAACTTAGTTCACATTAAACTTCATTTTATATAATTTAATGCCTATGAGTAGTAGTGGTTTGGGAAGCTTTGATCACAAAATTAATTTTTTAATTACAAATTTGAATTAAATTAATTTTATTTTAACAATATTAAAAAGATTTGATCACAAAATTAATTTTTAAGATTTATTTTAATATTATTATAAAATTAAGTTGCAGTGATAATTTAAAATTTGTCGAGTAAATTAAATTAAGATTACAAATAATTTTTAAAATAAAAATTTGTCGAATAAATTAAGATTACAAATAAAAACTTGTTGAATATAATTATTTCAGATCACAAAATTAATTTTTCAGTTCAAAAATTTGTCAAGTAAATTAAATTAAGATTACAAATAAAAATTTCTCCAGTAATAGTTTTATTATCAATACCGGAATTAATTTTTTGAAATTACGTTTTTAAATTAATTATTTTCTCAATTGATATTTATTATAAATATTTACTGAGTATATTAAATTAAGGTTACAAATAAAAATTTGTCGAATAGATCAATTCAATTCATTGCTTCAGTTTTCATATTTAGAAAACTTTTCAGTTCATTTCTTTAGTTTTTATAAAACATCTTGTAACAGTAAAGCAAAGTTTAATTAATATATTCTTTCTAATTATTAAATTTATTATTATAAAATTAATTTGCATTAATAATTTTTACAATTTGTTCTAATATAAAGAGTAAATTATAACACGACAACTTTAAATAACATTTTAACAATAAGACAAAGTAAAATACAGAAATAGTTCAATATAATAATTATCTAAATTATATTTCTTATTTATTAAATACCTATACAATGTATTCATTTTGAAAATATCTGTTTTTGTTTAGTTAAGAATTGTTCGTAAAATAGAATATCACAAAAAGAACATTTCTTTTAAAAATATTTGTGGTAATAATAATTTTTTAAAATATTATCCAATCTTAGACACCTAAGAAGTTCGATGTCTAAATAATTGTAGTTCCAATTTTTGAGGATTTGGGTACTCCCAACTTTTCAATGTCAAATGATGGAATTTTTATGTTATTGATTGCTTCGGTTAAGTTTAAAAAATTAAATTCAATTTGCCCTCCCTTGTAGTAAATTATATTGTACTTTTTTATATAAATTAAATAAAATTTCATATACCCTACTATGAATTCCTAACATCCAAAATTATGATTTTTATATGATAAATACAGCTCTTGTAAGAAATTTCCAAATTTAACAGATTTTTTATCTCGTGGTGATAAATTATCAAAAGTAATGAATTGATTAACAGTAGTAAAATTTCCTGATGGCGAGGGAAGTACATTTATACATTATTAGAATACAAATTATTAAAAAATTTAACAGAACAATGGTTGTAATGGTTGTTTTATAATCAATTACATTTTAGTTTTACTTTGATGTATTTAACAATAAGTTAAATTACAATTCACTTTTTATATTAAAATAATAGTAATACAACGGTATATATGTAATAAGCATTATTTTTTCCAATTTAATTTGATAAAGAAATGTAATGAATTTATTACAAAATCTATCTTTCCAAAATTGTTTGTATGTCTTGCTACAAACCCAATTTGTCTACATGAGGTGTTGAATGAAAGATTTTCGTCGCAAATTGTGAAAGCTTCGAAGTCATGGATAACTCTTATATCAGAAACTATTACTCCATGAATGTTTTTTTTTTTTTTTGGTAGTAAAATTAACTTGCCATTGATCTTTCGCTGATAATTGATAATTGATACTTTTTAACGAAATCCATATAAAGGTCTATTACAGCTTCTATAGGAGTGTCTAATGTTTTTATGGCCAACAGTCGATAAGTTGAAATGCTTGAAAATCTGTTAACATCGCATTCTGTAATTTTATATAAATAAAAATTAGGATTACTATTATTTTATATTAAATAAGAAAAAAACGAAAAGATTTCATACATAAACATTTCTTACTGACCATATAGAATGTTCATTGATGTACCAAATGTTGTCTCGTCTTCCTATTTTTGATATTATATCACGATTATATTCAATTATTTCATCCATTTTATCAAATTGTTAATGTGAAATCTATAAAAATATAATTTTTAAAATTTATATTGTAATTGAATTGAAATGAAACTTGTTTTTAAAATTTACAAAATTTAGTTACTATAATGATATGAAAGTAAAAGATATATTACAAGAATTTTACTCGAATTGTACAGTAGCAATAATGATAATAATAATATTACAAAATGGTCTTTCTTCAAATCAAATTTATACTGTGTGATCCAACTTATTAAACTTTGAATTACTATACGGTTTATACTAAACCATAATTTCTTTGAAATAATATTTATTTAACTGATAAACTCTAATTAAAGATATTAAATTTATAAAATGAAACTGTAATTATATACATTTTTTTTTATTATAAAACTCATTTCACCTCAATGAAAATTATTATATATCAACGAACTTTAAGAATAAATTTTACAACAATAAGGTGGTTTATTTTAAAAACAACTTATTTAATTAAGCTAACTAAAAACATAATAAAATTGTAACACTATCTGTATTAGTTATATATTATAGTACATACAATTAGATTAGTTTTAAATATATGTAAAAAATTTATATATAATATGATTACATTTATTTATTTAATATTAACTTATTATCAATAATATTATCATTTTAATTAATTTCTATACATTTAAATTTATATTACTGAGTATTTATTTAAATATAATTAAGAAAGAGTTTAAAGAATATTAAACTCCAAGAAAACGAACCTCTGATTGTAATTCCTAAAAATTTGTTTTTCACATGATAGATATAAACCCTACAAATAATTGCTGAATTCTTATGTCTAACTGTTAACTTTTTAAAAATAATAGATTCGTTATAATAATGAATTTTGCTGAACTTTTCAGTATATCTAAAACATGACATATTTCTGCAAGTAAGTGAAGTAATAAACTTTTGCTGACTTTAAGTAAATTATTCGTAATTCAGAAATAAATTATATAGCATCTCGAAAACTCTATAACTCTCTAAAATTTTGTTTCTCATATGATAGATATAAACCTTGCAAATACAGTCAAACCTGTTTTTATGCGGGGGATAGGGACCGCATTAAAAAAAACGCATTAAAAAAAATCTCACAAAACTTCACGAATGGCTGTAAATAATAGTTTTCGCAACACAATTTAAAAAATAATTTTTTTATGCGGTCAACAGGGACCGCATAAAAAAAGTCTCACATAGAAGATAACTCAAAACCGTACGAAATAGAATTTATTGACAACAGATGTCAGCACTTGACTGCATCGTCTGGTCTATCGTCTGTTTTACATATTTTTGTCCAGGTGGTGTTTTGTTGACTTAAAAAGTAAATTATTTCATTTTTCGCATATTCATGCAATAATATTACTATAATAAGTGCATTTATGCTATAATAAGTTTATTTAGCTATAATAAGTCAACGTGAGACATGACGAATCGCACGAGACTAGTCGCCAACTATATCGCACAAATTAAAAATTCGCATTAAAAAAATCGCACAAATAAAAATCGCACATAAAAAGAGCGCATAAAAACAGGTTTGACTGTAATTGTCAAATCTTACCGATTTTTTATGTCTAACTATTAAATTTAAAAAAATAATAATAGACTCATTATAAAAATCAGTTTTCCCGAACTCTAGAATATCTTGTTGCAAACCTAAACTCCCAGAACTATGTGTTAACAAAGATTTTCATTGTGAAGCGCAAATGCCTCAAAATCAATAATCACACATATTAAATAATAATAATAGTAATAAATACTTACCTTCAAAATTTATTAAAACAGAATTCAATATCACATGAAACTAATTCAGTAATATTTCAAAATAAAAAGTTATAGGAAAAATGTTATGCATATATTAAAATAATAAGTCAGTGAACTTTACTAAACTTCTAAAAGACGTATTTTAAACATTTACACAATTGTCTAAATGGTCGTACATTGCATTAAATTTTACCACCTTAAATTGATTCTCTTATATTTCTTGATGTTAAACTTGTGAATTTTTCGGAGATTTACTTTTATCTAGAGTTAGGTCTAAGTCAAAGGCAAACTTTTAAATAAAAATACTTACTTTCTGAAGAGGATGATCTTGTATAAGAGGTTCTTGCAAAAGAAGTTCTGGCGAGGTATTGAACCAGTCTCTTATAACCAGTATTTATACCATCTCTTAATGCAAAAACAGCGGGAAAAGGATATATCAAAATTAGCAACTTTGAAAAACAAGGTATATACATATATATATTAATATTTTTAGACCATACCTTGAAAAACAGAATATATAAAAATAAATCGAAAACAGTTAATTTTCAATAATAATTTAAAAATAAAACAATTTCATTTTTTTTATTAATATATATATACCTTGTTTTTAAAAGTTGCTAATTTGAAATATCCTTTTTCCTCTGTTTTTAAATTAATATTAGAAATTAACTGTTTTCGATTCATTTTAAAATATCTTGTTTTTCAAAGTTGCTAATTTTGATATATCCTTTTTCCGCTGTTTTTGCATTAAGAGATGGTATAAATACTGGTTATAAGAGACTGGTTCAATACCTCGCCGAGAACTTCTTTTGCAAGAACCTCTTATACAAGATCATCCTCTTCAGAAAGTAAGTATTTTTATTTAAAAGTTTGCCTTTGACTTAGACCTAACTCTAGATAAAAGTAAATCTCCGAAAAATTCACAAGTTTAACATCAAGAAATATAAGAGAATCAATTTAAGGTGGTAAAATTTAATGCAATGTACGACCATTTAGACAATTGTGTAAATGTTTAAAATACGTCTTTTAGAGGTTTAGTAAAGTTCATTGACTTATTATTTTAATATATGCATAACTTTTTTCCTATAACTTTTTATTTTGAAATGTTACTGAATTAGTTTCGTGTGATATTGAATTCTGTTTTAATAAATTTTGAAGGTAAGTATTTATTACTATTATTATTATTTAATATGTGTGATTATTGATTTTGAGCATTTGCGCTTCACAATGAAAATCTTTGTTAACACATAGTTCTGGGAGTTTAGGTTTGTAACAAGATATTCTAGAGTTCGGGAAAACTGATTTTTATAATGAGTCTATTATTATTTTTTTAAATTTAATAGTTAGACATAAAAAATCGGTAAGATTTGACAATTACAGTCAAACCTGTTTTTATGCGCTCTTTTTATGTGCGATTTTTATTTGTGCGATTTTTTTAATGCGAATTTTTAATTTGTGCGATATAGTTGGCGACTAGTCTCGTGCGATTCGTCATGTCTCACGTTGACTTATTATAGCTAAATAAACTTATTATAGCATAAATGCACTTATTATAGTAATATTATTGCATGAATATGCGAAAAATGAAATAATTTACTTTTTAAGTCAACAAAACACCACCTGGACAAAAATATGTAAAACAGACGATAGACCAGACGATGCAGTCAAGTGCTGACATCTGTTGTCAATAAATTCTATTTCGTACGGTTTTGAGTTATTTTCTATGTGAGACTTTTTTTATGCGGTCCCTGTTGACCGCATAAAAAAATTATTTTTTAAATTGTGTTGCGAAAACTATTATTTACAGCCATTCGTGAAGTTTTGTGAGATTTTTTTTAATGCGTTTTTTTTAATGCGGTCCCTATCCCCCGCATAAAAACAGGTTTGACTGTATTTGCAAGGTTTATATCTATCATATGAGAAACAAAATTTTAGAGAGTTATAGAGTTTTCGAGATGCTATATAATTTATTTCTGAATTACGAATAATTTACTTAAAGTCAGCAAAAGTTTATTACTTCACTTACTTGCAGAAATATGTCATGTTTTAGATATACTGAAAAGTTCACCAAAATTCATTATTATAACGAATCTATTATTTTTAAAAAGTTAACAGTTAGACATAAGAATTCAGCAATTATTTGTAGGGTTTATATCTATCATGTGAAAAACAAATTTTTAGGAATTACAATCAGAGGTTCGTTTTCTTGGAGTTTAATATTCTTTAAACTCTTTCTTAATTATATTTAAATAAATACTCAGTAATATAAATTTAAATGTATAGAAATTAATTAAAATGATAATATTATTGATAATAAGTTAATATTAAATAAATAAATGTAATCATATTATATATAAATTTTTTACATATATTTAAAACTAATCTAATTGTATGTACTATAATATATAACTAATACAGATAGTGTTACAATTTTATTATGTTTTTAGTTAGCTTAATTAAATAAGTTGTTTTTAAAATAAACCACCTTATTGTTGTAAAATTTATTCTTAAAGTTCGTTGATATATAATAATTTTCATTGAGGTGAAATGAGTTTTATAATAAAAAAAAATGTATATAATTACAGTTTCATTTTATAAATTTAATATCTTTAATTAGAGTTTATCAGTTAAATAAATATTATTTCAAAGAAATTATGGTTTAGTATAAACCGTATAGTAATTCAAAGTTTAATAAGTTGGATCACACAGTATAAATTTGATTTGAAGAAAGACCATTTTGTAATATTATTATTATCATTATTGCTACTGTACAATTTGAGTTAGATTCTTATAATATGTCTTTTACTTTTATTTCATTTTAGTAACATAAGTTTCATTTCAATTCAATTACAATATAAATTTTAAAAATTATATTTATATAGGTTTTACATTAACAATTTGGTATATCAATTAACATTTTATATAGTCAGTAAAAAATATTTATGTATGAAATCTTTTCGTTATTTTCTTATTAAATATAAAATAATATTAATCCTAATTTTTATTTATATAAAATTACAGAATGTCATGCCGATAGATTTTGAAGCATTTCAACTTATTGACTGTTGGCCATAAAAACATTAAACAGTGATATACGAGTTATCCTTGTCGAAGCTTTCACGATTCGAGACAAAAATCTTCCATTCAACACCTCATGTAGACAAATTGGGTTTGTAGCAAGACATACAAACAATTTTGGAAAGATAGATTTTGTAATAAATTCATTACATTTCTTTATCATATTAAATTGGAAAAAATAAGGCTTATTATATATATACCGTTGTATTACTATTATTTTAATATAAAAAGTGAATTGTAATTTAACTTATTGTTAAATACATCAAAGTAAAACTAAAATGTAATTGATTATAAAACAACCATTACAACCATTGTTCTGTTAAATTTTTTAATAATTTGTATTCTAATAATGTATAAATGTACGTCCACTCGCCATCAGGAAATTTTACTACCGTTAATCAATTCATTACTTTTGATAATTTATCACCACGAGATAAAAAAATCTGTTAAATTTGGAAATTTCTTACAAGAGATGTATTTATCATATAAAAATCATAATTTTGGAAGTTGGGAAGGTCATAGTAAGGTATATGAAATTTTATTTAACTTATATAAGAAGTACAATATAATTTATTACAAGGAGGAAATATTGAATTTAATTTTTTAAACTTAACCGATGCAATAATGTACATAAAAATTCCATCATTTGACATTGAAAAGTTGGGGGTACCTAAATCCTCAAAAATTGACAAAAAATGGACAGATAGAAATTTTTATTTTTTTAATGGAACTACAATTATTCAGACATCAAACTTCTTGGGGTCTAAGATTGGATAATATTTAAAAAATTATTATTACCACAAATATTTTTAAAAGAAATGTTCTTTTTGTGATATTCTATTTTACGAATAATTCTTAATTAAACGAAAACAGATATTTTCAAAATGAATACATTGTATAGGTATTTAATAAATAAGTAAGAAATATAATTTAGATAATTATTATATTGAACTATTTCTGTATTTTACTTTGTCTTATTGTTAAAATGTTATTTAAAGTTGTCGTGTTATAATTTACTCTTTATATTAGAACAAATTGTAAAAATTATTAATGCAAATTAATTTTATAATAAATTTAATAATTAGAAAGAATATATTAATTAAACTTTGCTTTACTGTTACAAGATGTTTTATAAAAACTAAAGAAATAAACTGAAAAGTTTTCTGAATATGAAAACTAAACTGAATTAAAAAGTTTTCTGAATATGAAAACTAAACTGAACTAAAAAGTTTTCTGAATATGAAAACTGAATTGAACTAAAAAGTTTTCTGAATATGAAAACTGAATTGAACTAAAAAGTTTTCTGAATATGAAAACTGAATTGAACTAAAAAGTTTTCTGAATATGAAAACTGAACTGAACTAAAAAGTTTTCTGAATATGAAAACTGAACTGAACTAAAAAGTTTTCTGAATATGAAAACTGAATTGAACTAAAAAGTTTTCTGAATATGAAAACTGAATTGAACTAAAAAGTTTTCTGAATATGAAAACTGAACTGAACTAAAAAGTTTTCTGAATATGAAAACTGAATTGAACTAAAAAGTTTTCTGAATATGAAAACTGAATTGAACTAAAAAGTTTTCTGAATATGAAAACTGAATTGAACTAAAAAGTTTTCTGAATATGAAAACTGAATTGAACTAAAAAGTTTTCTGAATATGAAAACTGAATTGAACTAAAAAGTTTTCTGAATATGAAAACTGAATTGAACTAAAAAGTTTTCTGAATATGAAAACTGAATTGAACTAAAAAGTTTTCTGAATATGAAAACTGAATTGAACTAAAAAGTTTTCTGAATATGAAAACTGAATTGAACTAAAAAGTTTTCTGAATATGAAAACTGAATTGAACTAAAAGTTTTCTGAATATAAAACTGAACTGAACTAAAAAGTTTTCTAAATATGAAAACTGAACTGAATTAAAAAGTTTTCTAAATATGAAAACTGAACTGAACTAAAAAGTTTTCTAAATATGAAAACTGAAGCAATAAATTGAATTGATCTATTCGACAAATTTTTATTTGTATCCTTAATTTAATATAATGAATAAATATTTATAATAAATATGAATTGAGAAAATAATTAATTTAAAAACATAATTTCAAAAAATTATTTCATTAGATTTTAATAATTATTTGTACTCTTAATTCAATTGACAAATTTTAATTAAATTATCGCTGCAACTTAATTTTATATTAAAAGAAATCTTAAAAATCAATTTTGTGATCAAATCTTTCAAATATTGTTAAAATAAAATTAATTTAATTCAAATTTATAAAAACATTTTAATAATTAATACAAAAACTTTGCTTTAATGTTAAAATAAAATTAATTTAATTCAAATTTGTAATTAGAAAATTAATTTTGTGATCAAAGCTTCCCAAACCTATACTACTACTATGATTAAAGTTGTTCGTATATTTTTGTTTACTGTAAAAATACCTAAAGCGGTTTAAACTAAGAATTTAATCTATTTCAAATTACTTATTTTACAAAGAAACACTGGAGAAAACGAACGTAAAATGCAATATTTGGAATTTCTAAAGATTTTCGCAAAAAATTTATATAGGTCTATATATAAATGACGTGGGGAAGGAGATTATACTTTTAACATTGTAGAAAATCACCAGGGGAAAAAACTGTATAAAAGTCCTAGTCTAGTGTGCAGAGTACTACTAAAATTACACGTGAATTAAAGTGACCACATGTTCCGAATTAGGCGAGACAGTCTCAATTTTTAAAAATTTTGAAATTTGTTTGAAAAATGCCTCACTTTTAGACTCTTTTATAATTATATTCAAAAATAGTCAATATTCATTGTACTAATTTTAAAATCAAAGATGAATCGCATACAAGTTAGAATATAGTGTAAAAATTTTAGTATTTACTTGTGTGGTATTTTATCAGGAACTTGATGGCTTTTGCTAATTATATGATCTAAAAAAAATGTGGTTAAAGCAAGCAAAGTCGCGCTCGGAGGTATAATTAACCCCTTTCGCTGCGTTTTTTTTAAATTTTTTTAATTAATTATGTTTAATTACATTAAAAATATTAAAAACGAAAAAAAAAACGAAAGAAATGTGTTAATTTTGAAGAAAACACTTCAAAGTACAATTTCCTTTTTCTCGCCTTAGCGCGAAACTTGACACTGATGTGTCATTGTTTACACAGCTGGATGACCTTGAGAACAGCTGGTGTCGTGTTTCGCGGGACATTCTCATGAAACTCTCGGGAGGAGAAGGGTAAAAAGTAGGGTGAATACTAGATGGCGGGATATTTCAAAACTTTTTTTTTTAATTACGATTTTAATTGAAATTTCCGACCCCCCGACTTAATTAAACGTAATTATAAAAAAATCTATTAATTAAAAAAATTAAAAAACTATTGGATGTTGTTTTTTACATCAGAAAATAGCTTTAAATAACTTTACGGAAGTAAAATCGGTGCGCTAGAAGTTTAGAAGGATGAATAAAGTTCCATAAAAAAATCCCATAAAAAAACAATTAAGCGTTAATCGCGCATCATTAAGGGTTAATTAAAATCGCAATAAAATTTTTTCGCGCGGGAAAAATTTTTCAAAAAATTTGGGGACTGAAAAAACATCCGAAAATTCAAAAAAAAATTTTTTTTTCGCCGATTTTTTTTCTCCGAGGGTCTAAAACACCGTTTTCTGTGTAACGCTATGTAAACCGATCGAACTGAGTTCGATTGCGGGTACGAAGGGTTAATTAATTAATTGTTCATTGTCGCCACCGCTGTCGTTATTTTGTTGACAAGAGTTTATGGATAAGTAAAATGTACATTGGTTGTTCGTAACATGTGTCATCGACGATGTCAGAAATCTAGACAAGCGACGATCATTAGCCGAAATCTATCACGTGATTCACGCGTCATGTCGAAATCCGGCCTAACGTCTCTGTTTTTTACATTTCGGGATCTGGTTACTCTATCGTAGATCGATCTTTTACTATAGAAAAATTTTGTCCATACCTCTCACTTTGTTAAAATATGTAAAGTGTTTTCCGCCGGTGGTGATAATTAATACTTTTCTTCAAATTCTTTTTAAAAAGCACCTAAAATGCAGTTAGTCCTTGGTGTTAAAATTTTTAATTTATTACTGCCGGAAGAGGACACGGGTAAAAATATATAAAGAAGGAACAAAGTTGTAGTCAACTTGTGACGAGCAAAGTAATTATTTCTAAATAACGTAACCAGGGCCGGATTTACCAGTCCAGGGGCCCTGGGCACAAATTCGGTGGGGGTCCCCCCTTTAAGAGTAGGCAAATTTGATGATTTAGAAAATTTACACAAAATACTGTACTTTCAATTAGATTTGAACTAGGAAGTTGTAAATTTCATTTAAAAAAGGTTATTGTAAACATACATATATTTTATTGTGTAAAACTAATTATTTTAATTTAACTGAGAAAATACCTATGTGAAATTTTTTCCCGAAATTTTCCAATGTTTCATAGGTTTTTTCCCGGGTTTGGTTTTCTCTGCCTGTTGCCCTCATGATTAGGCCACACTAGGCTGTCGCGGTAATAGAAAAAAAAATTATGTTTAAACATAATTTTTTTTAGTTTTGTTGGGCCCCCTATTTTGTGGGGGCCCTGGGCACAGGCTCCAAATGCCCTTATGTAAATCCGGCCCTGAACGTAACAGGTTGTTATTTACAAATAATCACTTAGCGGACTAACTGTGGTGACTCACATGCGTATGTTTTAAAGTTGGACGAAAATAAGACAATTAGAATATTTTTCTCTAACAGATGAATATTACAATTCAACCTTTAGTACTGAATAAACCCATGGGTTTACAATTCAATTTTTCAATTCAATTCAAAGTTATTACAACTTAACCACAAATATAATCAAGAGATTTACAGTATAATACAAAGGAATTGTGTTTTGTTTATGGTCACGTGTTCGTATCAGAAATTCTAACAGCAGGAGATCTTAGTGTTAAGTTATTTTTATAGGAGTCTAATGAATAGCATTATGGTACATTACAAGGGGGAAGGAGATTAAAATCTTAAAAAATATGTAATTTATGGAAGCTTCCTAGTCTACCCTTTTTCCCCTGCTCTGTGGGCACTAAGAGAACTTTTTTAAATCGTGCCAATCATGGATTCAGCCAAGCCCACAATCATGGGCATCTGCTGAGGAGGGCAAATGGAACACTTGTACCTCTAGGTTGAATAAGACATTCCACAAATTATAGTTGTAAAAGTGATTGAGATATGTAACCTTACACCCTCATGAGATGCATTCTCTCTGATGGAATACTATATTTTATAATCTACTTGTGAAAAATTCCCAAAAAATCAATAATTAAATAAAAATTTATTGATGTAATTATTTGTTTCCAAGCTTTGCCCTCCTCTGGAAAATTTTCTGTGGATGCCCAAGCCCACATAGGAGTTGACCAAATGGTGAATGTTAAGGTTGACATATTTGGGACAGATTGCCCATTAAAACTACTGTTTCTGACTTGGAATGAACCTGCATACTTCAAGTTGGCAGGATAGAAGCCTATATTGAATTACATACCAGTATTATTTCAATATGGATATTTTAAATTATTGGATGTGATTACAGCAAAAATAAATTTTATATTGTCCTTTCATCTTGTCTTGTCTTCCTGTTTTCTTCTGTTGTGAATCAAGAACTGTAGTTGAGATGAAAATGTTGCTTTCATTGGCTTGTGCTTGCCAAAATGCCCTAGCTGACACTCCCATTGGCTAACATGAAATTTTTAACTTTCTTTGCATCCTTCATGTTGGTGTATATCACAAGTCTTTTTCAATGATTTGCTGTTCTGAGTGTTTTCTAGTTGTTACTTATACAGTAATGTACTGTACATGTGACATACCTTGTACTGGCTTTTACACCGTTCTGCAAAAAATTTATTTCCACTCCCATCAAACATTTTCACTGGCTTTATATACTTTTAATAATGCTGAATCCAAATCTGGCAACAGAATTGGCCTAACATCCACCCTTTTTGAGAGAAACAAGGTGTTTGAAGGATTTTTCTGTTTAAATTATCATATTTATTGGTTACACACATTGCTAATTAAGTAATTAGATACAAATAAATTTATTGTAATTACATCTTTTTCATAATTCTATTTATTTAAAAGCTGAAACACATAATGACATGTTTTTCTCCTTTTATATTCTTCTGAAGTCTCTTGCTGTAGATTCCAGCAGTAATCCACTAACAAGTTCTCGTTCCATCTTCTGTTATACTGCTTTCCATTTGAGAAAGATTGTGATGGAACTTTCTCAATGTTCATCAGAAATAGCTCCTAGGTTGGTGGGAAAAAAAATCTAAATAGAAATGTAAGAAATGAATCTTGAGTGACATATTGCAACCCAGTGTTTGGTAGATTGTTACCAACTTCTCCATAATTTTGTCATAGTTGTTAGCTCGTACATTCCCAAAAAATTCTTGCTTGTGTTTTTTAATGCATCCCATGCTGTCCTTTCCACTGGGTTAAGTTTTTCCTTGAAACTAGGATCCTTCAAAAGCTGTCTTACTTGAGGACCAAGAAAAATTCCCTCCTTTACTTAGGATCCTTCACATTGCTCAGATGAGAAAATGTTTGCTTCAGTAAGCAAAGCCTTTTCCATTTCTGTCTATACCTCTCACAAAGTTTTTCATCAAACCAAGCTTGATAATAAGAGGAAGTAAGAAGATTTTATTTTTCTCTGTCAGAGCAGGATAAGCAATATTTTTCTGATCTTGTACATTTGCTGTTCAATCAGGTAACTTTTTTACCAAGTAGTGACTGCTTCTTGCTTGACTCCCCCATTCACATAAAAAATCAGCAAAATTTAGTGTATCCTCCTTGAAAACCTGTTAGCATTGCAACAACTTTGAGATCAGCATAATACCACTTATGCTCATTGTATTTTATATTGTCCAGCTTTACTTTTATGTCAAGTTTCTTTTATGTGAACACCATGAGCAACCAGAATGGATGGATGTTTGTGCCAATGTGCAGCAAAACTTCTTTAAGGCTGAACTTTGATGAGTTAATAAAGAGTCTCCACTCTGCAGAATCCTGTGGCATCTGAAGTACCTTCAGCGAATGCATATATTGTTGCAAAAATGAAATTGTCCTTCATTGAAGAAATTTCACATTTCCTGATTCTATTTTTCTGATGACTCCTGACTTTAAGCAAATATGATTTCTCTGGTTTTATATTTTATTCAAACAACAGTAACAGAAAGTTTGTCCTAAAAGAAGCATTTTTCTACAAAAAAGTGGTATTTAAAAAACTTTGGTAATAGAACATTTTGGACTTCAGAGCCATATTCAGAACACTAAAATACATTAAAAAAATCAAATTTTCTTTCTCAGGAGAATTTTGGTGCAGAACAGTGTTATTTTTGTCCTGTTATTTTTACTTTAAATAACAATAACAATGTTATTGTTTTTTCAAAATGAAAACAGATGGTTAAATAACAACCCATCACTATAGCCTACAATATAAGATTGATTAAGTCTGTTTTTAGGAGTTTTATATGCACATTCAAGAGTGACTTTTGTACAAAAAACTTGTTGTGATTGTCTACAATGTTAAATGCAGTTCTTGATATTTCTAAGAAAAATTTTGTTTACAGCCAAGTTTATTAACCACAAAAAGAAAATAGCCAAACTACCCATTTCATCGACATTAGGCAAATTTTGTACACTGCATTATTATTTTCTGCATATCATTTTGAGGGCAGTGGCCATTGTAGAGGTTAAAAGAATTTTTACTGGTCAGGCTGTTCTTGGGGAAGTGATCATTGGAGATTATTTTGTATGCATTTTCGTTCAGAAAGAAACATGTTGAAATGAGATAAAATATCTTATTAGAAATATGAAAAAAATCTTAAAATTTTACATCAAATTCATATATGTAATCATCTATAGTAGCAATTTCCAACCAGGGGTATGTACTTGGTAGTTCAGGAGTACATTAAAAAAAATTAATAATGGAGGATGCACTATAAGAATATTTGGATTCTGCATTGAGGCCTTTGATGATGTCAGGGCACTTGATGCTTAGTTTTAAATAAAAATATATGTATTTGTACAGAGCTGTATAATTGACCAAGATGCCACTGTTTGATGAACACATAAAACTTAGTGAAAATGAGAAATGGGAAGTAAAATATAGGAAAATAGGCTACAAAGAGTATGCAAGTCAAAAAAGGTTGGGAACTGCTGATCTACAGTATATTTGAATTTCAATATAAATTTATAATTTTCAGTTTTATAGTGATAGATAAAAATTTAAAATTTAACCAATTAAAATCACCAAAAGTTTTATAGTAATTAACAAATTTTAAATACAGTAGAGCATCGATTATCCGACTTAATTGGGGACTGGGGTTGGTTGGATAACTGAAAAGTCGGATAACCGAAAAGTATGAAAAAATACATTATTAGTCATAGTGTATTAGGCCTGGTTTAAATACTATCCTCCCTTTCATGGTCGAGCCAGTGCTGCCAGCTAAAACATGCAAAAATTTAACAAAAATAATATTAAAGTAGCCAAGACATAACCAAATGTTGTAGTGCCACATCACTAGCGGACATTTGAATTTGCCGACTAGAACGCGGTCGGTTAACCAATAAGTCGGTTAATCGGGGGTCGGATAATCAATGCTCTACTGTATCTTGCATTTTTTAATTTTATTTAAGTTGGAATTTTTTGTTTTAATCTTTTTTCAAGGTATCTTAATTTATAATTTAGTTTAATAACATTTTTGTAACTTTTCATAACCTATTTTGAAAAATGAAGATTTGTGACAATCCTATACTGGTATATGCAATAAATAAAATTTCCAAAGCTAGACTAAAAATCCTTATCTTTAACAGTAAGTACACTACTGTAGTTGATAAATAATATCAAGACTTTAGATATTGAAAATTTTGTTCTATATATAGTTTCATCAGCAGCTAACTGTCTTTAAATCAACATTTATATTTAATCAAAAATTTGCAGCTGAAATTATTAAAATTTTGTACTATATTTACCACTTTAGCTTGCTTTCAACAATAAAAGAATCATTTTATATCACCCAAGTTTTGAATTTAAAGATAAGACAGTCTCAATACATATGAGGAGAATAGAAATATTCTATTCATATAATCCTAAGAAAATATCCTTCAAGTTCATAATCTCTACTACCAAAAGTTTATAATCTCTGCTAGCTTTTGTTAGCTTTTCATTCAAATTTTATGTAATATAAAGATTAAATTCTATATTATATGAACTATTGTATACATTTTACTATATATATTTCAAGCTGCATCAATAATTTTTAATATGGAATTGTCAAATTGATTTATTTTCTAAAATTTATGTATCATCATAGTTCTACATTTCTTTTTATAAATGTTAAGAAACCTTAATAAATAATATTTTGAAATTTGTATTTATTAGTATATTTAAACTGTTTAAAATATTCTGATTTTTTAATCTGCAACTTTATATTCAAGTTTTACCATAAAGGACTACCCATTATGAACTAACTTAATATTTTACACTAATACCACTGTTTGTCCTTTATCTTTTATGCAAAACTATTTTTTACATTTTATACAGGTTTTCATAAACTTAGGATTTTATTATGTGACAAATTTTAATTTAACATCACCAGGTTTATTTTCCATTTTTGTTGTCATAATTTAGAATCTTCTGAACTTTATTTTATTAATGACATTTATTATATTTAATTTGAAAATAACAAGTCTCCTTTCCTGCCAAAAATAATTCTTTTCTTGATCTAGTTTTTTTCAAAGGACTTTTAGTTTCTACTTCTTTAGTAGAGCACATCTGATCACTTGGCTGTATCTATTGAATTATTGTCTATTATCACTTCAGGAAAGCAAAATAGCCTGCCACATCCTTGAGAGTTGTTCTTCATCTTTAAAATTGATGAAAGGCTTTGGCGTTCTGCTTTAAAAATATCTAATGCTTTCAAATTCTTAAGTTGGTGTATATGATGTAATTCGGGTGTAATGTCATTTTCATTGGCATACGTATACATAGCTAAGGTGGTCCTAAGGTGGACCGAAAACATTTGTAGTATGTTAAAAACATTTAAGTGTAAAAAGTTTAAAAATAATAGTTAGTTAAGGTTAGTGTGATATATATATTTATCAATGTATGGAGTATTTGTCGCCGATAAAATTCGTCCGATGCGGATGAAGGAAATCCAGTCGGGATATCAATATCCTTTCCTTTATTTATATTTTATACAATAACGTATAATACAATATGACTACAATTGGCGCCGGCCGAGGTTGGAGTTGTTCGTGTTTTAAGATGTCCGCTCTCCGTAGTCGCTGGTCAGGAAGTGCGTGACCAGTTCGAAGTTCACCGTTTTCTCTTTTTTCTGCGCCCTCTGTCGGTTCGAATCGGCCCTTGCCGACGGGCGCCACAGTGCTCCCCCCCAGTGACAACGATATGGTGATCAGAGGTACCGGGGGTTGAAGCGGACGTGACGTCCTGACCGGGTCGTGGTGATTGGTGGTTGCGTCGGTGTGACAGGATGGCTTGTTTTGTTGACCGGTGGATTGGATGTATCGTTTGTGGTTGTATCGATGAATGCTGGTTTGAGCCGATCCACGCTGATGACGGCATCTCTGCCTTTTATTAGTATGGTGAAATGTTTATTGGATCGTGCTATAACTTGGTAAGGGCCATCATAGGGAGCTTGTAGGGGTTTTTTGACGGAATCATTTCTAACAAATACGTGGGAACATTCCATTATTGAGGGATGTAGAAAGGTGATAATTTTATCATGTGCAGATGTTTGAACTGGCGAAAAATTGTTCATAATATTGCGGAGGCGCTGCAGGAAGATAGGTGGCTCAAGAGAGTTGTTATTTGTAGGCTGTATGAAGTCGGCTGGTAGACGTAGAGTCGTTCCGTATACCATTTCTGAGCAAGTGCCCCCGACGTCCGGTTTAAACGTGGAGCGGAGCCCAAGTAGGACTGTAGGGAGGCTTTCTGTCCAACGGTTGTGATTACTGCATCGTAGGGCTTGCTTAAGTGTACGATGAAATCGCTCTACTAGCCCGTTTGATGATGGGTGATAGGGGGTAGTGCGGATTCGTTTAATTCCAAGGAGGGCAGTGAGTGACATGAAGAGCTGGGACTGAAACTGTCGCCCCTGGTCGGTTGTTATGATGGAAGGGACTCCAAAACGAGCTACCCATGTTGATATGAACGCCTTTGCCACAGTTTCTGCTGTTATGTCCGGGATTGGTGTGGCCTCCGGCCAACGTGTGAATCGGTCGACACATGTAAGGAGGTATACGAATCCGTCTGATGGGGGAGTGGTCCCACGATGTCCATGTGTACATGGTCGAATCGTTGTTTGGGTAGGTCGAACTGTTGTAATGGGCTTCGAATGTGGCGGTTAATTTTATTCCGCTGACAAGTTATACATGTTCTGCACCACTGATTGGTATCCTTGAGCATGGCTGGCCATACAAAGCGTTCCTGAATTAGTTTCCGGGTTGCACGAGTGCCTGGGTGAGAGAGATTGTGGACGGAGTCGAAGACTTCACGGCGAAAGTTAATCGGGATGTATGGCCGTATTCTATTATTTGACGTGTCACACATGATTTGTAGTTCGGAATTCAGAGTGAGAGGTTGTAGCTGTAAGGAAGATTGTTGGGTAGATAGTAGTTTTTTAAGTTCTTCGTCGTTGTTTTGTTCCTGTGCTATTGCGGTGAAGTCTAAGGAGGAAGGTAACTGAATGTTGTTGATTCGAGAGAGAGTGTCAGCTACAGTGTTGTGAGCTCCATGGATATGTCTGATGTCGGTGCTGAATTGAGCGATGAAGTCAAGTTGTCGGAGTTGTCGAGGGGAACAGGATGTAGATTTCTTATTGAGGGCAAAGGTCAGTGGTCGATGGTCAGTCAGAATAGTGAATTGTCTTCCTTCGAGGTGATGCCGAAAGTGTTTGATGGATGAATATATGCTAAGGAGCTCTCTGTCATAAGTGCTGTATTTTCGTTCTGTGTCGGATAGCTTGCGAGAGAAGAAGGCAAGCGGTCGTGGGCCTTGGTCGGTATGGCATTGCAGGACGGATCCAATGGCAAGGTCCGATGCGTCGACCATTAAGGAAAGTTTGCTGTCACTCGGTTGGAATGCAAGCGTGGCCGCTTTTTCCAAGTCGGATTTGCACTTGTTGAATGCGGTTGTCATCCCTTCGGTCCACTGGATAGTGCGTTTGTCATTTTTTCTGCCGCTCTTCAAAACATCGTATAGGGGTGCTTGGATAGCTGCAGCATTTGGAAGAAAGCGACGGTAAAAATTTAACATTGCCACGAAACGTTGTAGTTCAGCAATTGTTCGTGGTCGTGGGAAATTTTTAATGGTCTGGACTTTCTCAGGTGAAGGTTGTATGCCAGCAGGGGTGATTAGGCATCCGAGAAAAGATACAGAAGTTTGGCCGAAGGTACATTTTGATGGGTTCAGGGTAAGCCCGTGTTCTTGCAGTCGTGTGAAAACTTGACGGAGATGTTGCAGATGTTCGTCCTTGTCTACAGATGCAACTAGGACGTCGTCAAAATATGGGACACAGAAGTTAAGTCCGCGTAGCACCTGGTGGATAAATCGTTGAAAGGTCTGTCCCGCGTTTCGCAGTCCAAACGGCATGAATAGGTACTCGTATAATCCGAACGGCGTAGTTATGGCCGTCTTAGGTACGTCCGTTGGATTGACTGGTATCTGGTGGTATGCTCTTGCCAGATCCAGGGTGGAAAATATCTTCTTACCATGCAAGAATTGCATACAGTCTTGTATGTGTGGCACAGGGTATCTATCAGGGTGTGTAACTGCGTTGAGGCGGCGATAGTCCCCGCATGGCCGCCAGTCTCCATTTGGTTTTCTTACCATATGTAAGGGACTGGCCCATGCACTCTTTGATGGTTGGATGATCCCCTGTGCCATCATAAATTCGAACTCTTTGCGAGCAGCGAGGAGAGTGTCTGGAGATAGACGACGTGGTTTGCTAAACACAGGTGGGCCCTGTGTTTCTATGTGATGGTAAACTTGAGCTCTTTGTTTTGGTTTGTCCAAACGTGACAGGTTGGTGATATGAGGGAACTGGGCCAATAGTTTGTGATACGGTGAGTCGCCGGACACAACTGTGATGTTGGTGAAGGTTGGTAGTTTTTTTGTTGCCATCCCTTTTGATGTAAGTTTGGTTGTGGCATCGATCAAACAATTATGTTTTACATCGACGAGGAGGTTATAGTGTTTCAAGAAATCGACGCCCAAGATGGGTTGCGCAACGTCAGCAATGATGAAGGGCCAGCAAAAGGCTCGGCGAAGGTTTAAGTTTATCGTGAGTAACTTGGTTCCGTAAGTTGCAATTTGGGTGCCGTTTGCTGCGTAGAGGGTGAGTTTTCCTGGTTGTACAGAATGGTTTGTGAATTTTTTTGGTATGACTGATACGTCCGCTCCTGTGTCGATCAGAAAGCGAAGTTGAGACAAAGGATCGGCCATAAAGATTCTATCAACCTGGCATTTGCTCTCTGTGGCCGCAGGGAGCTGCCCGTCTAGTTTCCCGATCCCTGGAATGAACAAGGTGGGGTGCATTTTTTTGCATTTGCTCCAAAGTTGGTGTGATAGAAGCATAAGCCACCTTCTGGTTCCCTGTAACGGCGTCGCTCACGAGATGGGCTTCGTCTGTGTGAGCCTTGGGGGTTTCGGGAATTGTACCGCGGTTGATGTTGGTAGCGTGGTGCTCGCACCAAGGCAAAGAGTTCATTCACTTGCGATGCCAAGTCTTGTAGCTGTTTCTCGATCGGGTTGTCGATACAGAATTGCTCCCCTCGACTGATTGGTGTGTGTCTGATGGTGTTAACTTCCTGTATTTTGTCAGCCATTGTGGCGAGTTGTGGTAGATTTTCAGTCGAGGCCGCCAGAATAGCCTGGATATTCTCCGGAAGTCTTCGGAGCCACAGCGATTTAAGTATATCTTCACTGAAGTGTCCGCTTGCAAGGTCACGCATCTTAGTTAGTAAGTGCGACGGGCGCTGGTCGCCCAATTCAAGTCCTTGTAATAGTGTTTGTAGTTTAGATGTTTGACTCTCTGCATATATGTTGATCAGTCTATTTTTTATGGTGTCGTACTTGTTACTTTCGGGAGGTTTGGTTACCAGGTCGTGCACCGATTCTAAAATATCCGACTCTAGTGTTGAGATTACGTAATAGTATTTGGTTGTATCGGCGGATATGTTAGCGATGGCGAACTGAGCTTCAAGTTGAGCGAACCAGAGAGAGGGTTTGTTCTTCCAAAATGGAGGTGGTTTGACTGCCACTCGAGAAATTTGCGGAACGCCGGCTGACTCCATTATATCGGTTAACGAAATTTTCCGAAAATAAAGGTATAGAATTGTCACTGACCTTATTGAATTACAAAAAATAGTTAAGTTTCGTTCTTCTACTCTTGTGGTTGTACGATGGAGATGGATTATCCTTGTGAGGCACGTGTCTTCTTTGTTCGGGTCACCAGTTATGGAGTATTTGTCGCCGATAAAATTCGTCCGATGCGGATGAAGGAAATCCAGTCGGGATATCAATATCCTTTCCTTTATTTATATTTTATACAATAACGTATAATACAATATGACTACAATTGGCGCCGGCCGAGGTTGGAGTTGTTCGTGTTTTAAGATGTCCGCTCTCCGTAGTCGCTGGTCAGGAAGTGCGTGACCAGTTCGAAGTTCACCGTTTTCTCTTTTTTCTGCGCCCTCTGTCGGTTCGAATCGGCCCTTGCCGACGGGCGCCACAAATGCTTTGTTTATAAGATGGATTTTATTTGAAGTTTGACTTTTATGACTGTTGAACTGACTTTGAGGTTCATGTTCATGTTTTGTCTGCTGATTCTAGTATTACATTATTATTATTATTTCTTAAGGAGTCATGCAATTTGCTTAAATATCTGTTGTGTTATATGTTATGTACAGTGATAGCTCTTGGATATGTGAAACCCTAGACAAAATTTATTTTTGAAGTCCTAAAAAAAGAGCAATAGAGATAGAGAATAAATTTTTGTATGTCTACAATAATATGAACATTTTTAATATAGAAACACAATGCTCAAGGCAGATTCAGGGACACAAAAAAATGTGCCTCTGTTGCTTTTCAGAGAATGTTAATATACTCAATTATCTATGAAGATTGAGTGTCGATACAATGCTGACAAAAGCAATACACAGAGTGTAATATGAAAACACCAATAGTGAACAGATACAATTGAGCTGTTTTCTTTGAAAGTGGTGTAAGTCCATTTTATATTATATGGAGATATTTAACGGTTTGTATATGAATGGTTTGAAAAATATTGGTATATGTTAATATGCAGATTTTATGTTTTTTAAATTTTAAATTGATTTAAGTTTATAATGTGATCGTTTTTAAAGTATTAGTTAAAAGAAATTTATACTTTTGATGACTTCAAATGGACTTCCACCACTTTCAAAGTCAACAAAATGTGAAAATCATACATTTACGAAATATTAAATATGGGATTTCAATTGAATCAAACCAATTTTTTTATGAAATTTTTATTAACTATGTCGAAAAAACAAAATAAAAAGGTTTTATTTCAATATTTCTTTAGATGATGCTATTTAAATTACTTTAATTACAACTTTATATTAATATGTGCCATTTTAAATTTTTATCATTATGAGGAAGTTTTTGAAAATAGTTGCAATGTATTGGAGGAATATAAGGTAATAGATCCATCATATCATTGAATTTTTTGGATGTGATGCACCTGGCATGATGATAGAAAGGTGCTAATATTATAATTTCAAATTTTTGTGGTCTTCCTTGTCTGGGGGATAAATCTACTGTTTTTAAACTCCACATTTTCATAACATGAAGTTTTATAAAGCATTGTGTATGGTTTGTTTTTTAAAACCCTTATCTGACATATCTTCAGCCAATTTACCTCTTCACCAGTAGTATTTTTTTGTATTCTTAGAGTTGCATTTTCTAGTAGTTTTGTCGAAACAAAATCATCTTGTTTCATTTTTTGTAAAATAAACTTTTTATGTTTTCAGAATTGTTATGAATGATGGTATAATAATCTGTAGGAATATACAGTAAATTTTTGCAGAAAGTGGACTTACACCACTTTAAAAGTAATTATATTTGTAATTTCATTAACTATGTAAATTTATATTGACAAAATGATGAAAATTTCGAACAATTTTTTTCGAAAACTGTTTATAGATAAAAAGCTCATAGCAGATTGCATTCATTGTTATCATTAACTAACTTTTTGTCAAAAATGGACTTACACCACTTTCAAAGAAAACGGCTCAATTAATACATTTGTTTACACAGAACAAAACAAGTGTTGCAGGATCTTTTGTCAAGATCCCAACTAAGATTGGATATCAGTAAGTTTCCCCGCATCAGGAGTGCACATGGTTACAGACCAAACAAAAGAAAAATGTTTCGTGCATAACAGAATTAAACTGAAATTAATACTACCTTAAAACTACCTTACAATCTAAATAAGAGGAAAGTAGAATACAGAAATTAGAAGGATAGAGATTGAAAGATCATTAGTGAAAATACCCAGGATTTTGTTGGGGGATACTGTTCCTCACTTGCGAAATGGGGACTACAAGGAAGTCTTCTTGCTTTTGATTTTCTGTCTTTTGTCACAAATATAGTTCTGAAGTCTCTATAGAAAGTCTCTTGTTCAGAAAGGCTCTAGGCATTGCCTTTTTCACCTATATATAGCCACTTTGGAATGTAATTAAATGGTTATTGAGTTAAAAAACAAAACAAAAACATCTGAGATGTAAAAAATTGTGCCAAATAAAAAATCATGACAATTTAGGTGATAGTCAAACTTTTTCGTAGGAGTTTTTCTTTGGTAAAGATAAACTTTGTGCTTTGAAGCAAAATGTAGAAAACAATAATACAGGTAAAAATCTTGTGAGTACCACTTTGATGTACCAAGCTTATCTTTACCAAAGAAAAACTCCTAGGAAAAAAATTTTACTTTCATCTAAATTGTCATAATTTTTTACTTAGAGCAAAGTTTTTACATCTCAGATGTTTTTGTTTAGATTTCAATTGTTTTTAGTAAATTTTTAAATATATTTTTAAATTCCAGATTAATAATATTTTTGAAATCAGATGACACTAAATCACAATATTCATATGTATATAAAATAATGACTAGAAACTAGTAACTTTAGTATCTTCTGATACTGTTTAATTAACTGATGTATCTTTTCCTCATCACAAATCTACACATATACTTATTTTCTCACTTTATCGAGAGAAATCACATCCATTTAATTATAAACTAAAACATCTTATAATATTTGTATATAAAATTTAAAAAAATAACAATATTCATTTTTAATAATCCTATATTAAAATCTTATCTAGTTACAACAGTTTGTAGTGAATGGTGACTTACCCTGTTCTAAAGAAGAAGCAGCAGTTTTAGCAGGAATTCAACTTAGAATTGAAGAAACATGGCCAACTAGCAGGAAAACATCAAATAGATTGTCAAGTGATCAGAGCATGAAACTAAGGCCAATTACTGAAGAAACTAAGGTTGGTTTATTTATTAGTTATACATCCACGAGCCGAATTATCGGGCTAGAGTTGGCTATAATAAATAAATAATTAATAAGACAATTTGGCACTAGAGCTTGGCGTTAGGCGCCATCTCTTACTAAACTTAATAATTATAATTAAATTAAATAAATAATTTTAATAATTTGGAACTGGAGGAAAAGAAATCGGCCCGAAGCGGGACTCGAACCCGCAACTTCTGCTATCCGTGTAGACACATTACCAGTTACGCTACTGGAAGAGGCGATCGGACTGAAGGTCCGGGTAGCGTAACTGGTAACGTGTCTGCACGGATAGCAGAAGTTGCGGGTTCGAGTCCCGCTTTGAGCCGATTTCTTTTCCTCCAGTTCCAAATTATTAAAATTAATTATTTAATTTAATTATAATTATTAAGTTTAGTAAGAGATGGCGCCTAACGCCAAGCTCTAGTGCCAAATTGTCGTATTAATTATTTATTTATTATAGCCAACTCTAGCCCGATAATTCGGCTCTTGTGGATGTATAGCTTTGGAACGGGTTAGTCGTTATTTATTTATATTTTTATTTATTAGTTTTTGTTGATAGAAAAATACAAATAATTATATGTTATTTCATTGTTTATGTGATGATTCATACAATTGTGCATATATACATGCAAACATGCAAGTAAAACTGTAAGAAAGGAGTTCAAATTTATTGATTAGATGTTTTACAGACCATGTTCTAGCAGTACTGCCATTAGCATCAGGTAGATGGACACTTGCCCTGGGCCCTGTGCTTATGGATTTTTGCATTTTGTAAAAATTAAATGAACTAAGTATAGTAGTTGAGGTATAAAATTTTTGAACAGATTTTAAAAATTGTGATATTCTTATGGGAAATTTATGATACAAACTGATTCAGCAGAATTGCAAATGCTACAAAAATATAAGTCTGAAAAGTAAGGATTTTGAAAATGGTTGCATTTTAATAATTATACAATGATAGGCCCTACTTTGTATAATAAAATATTATGCTTCACACCAAAGTACAGTAATAAATGATTAACACATCGGTGTACAACACCAATGTGTTAATCATTGTGAATTATTATATTTGTAGAAACGTGCTGTGATGATGTAATAACCTCAAAATACTTAAAACATAAATAATAGTGCCGTATATAAAAATTATTTCAATTTTAATATGTATTCTGAATTTCATCCACGTGCTTTACATAATTTAAATAGTCCATTAAAAAGCTAACTGTTGGATTGCCCAAGGATGACAGCTGTAAGCTGTTGAAAGTGCTTGCGAGTACATGTGAATTTTTACAAATCACTGCTTGTAACACAGCAACACCTATGTGTTAATCATTGATACTTTGTATATTTATCAATAAATAAATTTCACATTTATTAGTTACTAGCAGGTAGGCCTGGTGTTACTTGGGCAAAAGTAAGGATAGCGAAGATTAAGATTATTACATTATAGTCGAGCTTACCCATTTTCACAGAATGCAAGAATTGGGTCCCCCTGTTTCCAGACTAATTAGAGAATTTTTAGATGGGTCTAAAAATATGTTCGATTTTCCGCAAAAATGAAAAAAACTGCATGTTTGTCTTGCATGTCACTTTCTCTTAACAATTCCATTGTTATTTAACACTTCCATTGTTACTTAACACTTCCATTGTTGATGGAAGTGTTAAGACTTAATCTTGTCCCTCTCTCCTGTGGGGAGGAATTTCAAAAAATTCCTTCTTAGTGTGCGTTCTCATGATGTACCCCGATTGTGTACCAAATTTCAACTTTCAACTCCTAACCGTTTCGGCTCTGTACTGATTATTATTATCAACTTGTCTCGATTATATATATATATATATAGATTGTCATGTCTTAAAGCTGGTTTTTGCCATGAAATTTATCATCAAATTTTATAACATCATGCATATTTTATATTTGTCATTTATGTCTTTACATATATAACAAAAATGATACACATTTTATTGAGCCCAGACCCATAATCAAGGTCTGTAGAATCTTATAGACACAATATCTATCTGCTGTCATCTTTACAGTGTTATGGCTCCACTTGCTTTTCTAAATTTTTTGAAATAGGTTTGCTCAAATACCGTATATCTCGGCAGTTAAGACGATAATTGAATCATAAAAAAAGGCCCCCAAAATCCAGGGTTGTCTTATAGGACAGATACAAGAAAAAATTAGATTGAAATTTATATAAATTAAAACCATTATAAAAAAAAGGACAAACTGTAATTATTTACTAGTAGAGAGTAGGGCATGTCCACAAAATAGAATAGCTCATACAATGTTTTTGTGAATAATTAAGGTCATTACCCAAATGCCCGAATTAGTGCGAACGTTTGCAACAATAGCAAGACAGAAAATAAAATTTGTTCATTTGAAAAATTACTTATAGGACATAATTCCGTATACACTATACAGTATTATTATTCAGATGATGATTGCTGATCTAAACTAAATTCATAGGTGATTGATAGTTTGGGGGTTGTCTTATAGGACAGATATATGCTAAAACTATAAAACTTTGACGAAAATTTATACCTCGTCTTATCTGAAGGTTGTCTTATCTGTTGAGACATACAGTACTTATCCAAAGTATCAGTCTCTTTTTCTGTTTCAACTTTCTTTGCCTTGACTATAGCTCTCTTCTTACTGTCACTTAAATATTTTCTTTTGATCTCTTTACCCATATTTATAAAAGTCACAAAATATAAAAAGTGGCATTCATTACTGAAATGATAAAAAGTGAATAGTACTGTATTTGATGTCCACTTCAAATTTGTCACAAAAATTTCAGTAGATATTATATTATATTATCTGCCAAAAATAACAATAATTAACTTCTCATATAATTTGTGTGTGTGCATCAGCAAAGCCTTTTTATTTGGCTTTGCTAATGCTTATAGAATTGTGTTTGTTCTTAAAATTTGATTAGTTAGTTTTGAATAAACTTTGCCATTTTCCAATAATTTGATGAGGAATCCAAAAATGTAATAAAAATGGGGGTCCATGACTTTATTTTTGAGATAGTGACAATGTCCATGCTCCCTGAAGCAATTGAGCCTGCCTAATGGAATTTAGGGACAAAAATAAAAAACAGCAATGTGTATGCCTAACAGAAAGTGGATGTGAAAAACAAAACAAAACATCTTGGATTTTCTCTTTGTGTTGACAAATGTAAGGATCTCCTCTTCCATGTCCAAACAGTGTAAGGATCATCTTGTCTATGGCCAACAGGTGTGAGGATTGCCTATTTCTTTCTGGCTCTGCCTCAACTGTATTGTGATACAACAAAGTCATGTCCTATATATTAGATGTCCTTAGTTGATTGTAAGAATAAATTTTTTCACAATTATTTATTTATTAATAATTAACAAATATATCATTTTATATATACTGTATATAATTCTTTTATTTCATAATTTTTCATTATAAAGAAAAAATTCTAAAACATCCATGACAAAATATATTTTTATACAACAAATTTTAAAAATACAAAATATTAAAGATTTATACAAATAAATGTATTCTTGTAGTCTTTGTCATCTTTTTTATAATCACAGGAACATGATCCACATTAACAGTCAATCTTTCTTTATAGGCTACTTCCCCTCCCATAATTGTTTTTTCTTTATGATGTAAAATTTTATGTAAGATATCTGTCATGTTTGGGTTATAAGGTGATGGTCCCAGTGGAAGACAGTCAATACTGGATTTTTACTGCCAAAAATGCAGAGTGAACAGGCGAGCAATAATTGCACATGGAGTGATACACAATACTGGCTAATTTACAGTGTTCTGTTATGTTTATATGAGTCTTTACTCAAGTGTAGCAAACAATGAGTTTTCTTATAAGATGTGTGCTTATTTTTATTTGATATATTGTAATATCCAAAGTCTGGAACTTTTACCTGATTGACATAAATATAGGTGGGGAAAGTAGCCTATAAAGAAAGGTCAGCTCCACTAATTTGCGTCATGTTCCTGTGATTGTGAAAAGGATGACAGAGAAGACTACAAGAATACATTTATTCATAGAAGTCTTTAATATTTTGTATTTTTACAATTTGTTTTATAAAAAAATTCATAATTTTTCTAAAAGATGATTTCATGTACAATAACAAATATATACAATAATAATAGCACTTTTCCAGAAATTATATATTTAATATAAAGAATTTCAAACAGTTTATATTTTTAATGATAAGTGTTATGCATAGAATACTGAATTTCATAAGAAGAATAGTAGTTACATTTGAAAATATATAAAAAAGAAATGTATCTTAACTTTTTATATTTAGATTTAAAGTGCTTAAATCTTGAAACTTTGGACATAATCATGTTCAAATAAAAACATTTAATATGTATTCTTTTATATATTTCTAAATGCAGAGGCATTGAGAGACATTGCCAGGCTCAGGAGAAAAATTTACATGGGCCTCAAGTAAATAAATAAATTTTTTGAAAATTTATTTTGAGTTTCTTTTATGGAGATATTATTTTTACACAAAATAAAGAAAAATAGTTATTGTTAAGCATTCTATATTACATTAGTGATTTAGTAGTAATTAGCACTTAAAATGGGATGTGAATTCCGGACCTGGGGAATTTACCCTATCATTCCCCTCTCTTGTTGGCCCTGTCCAAATGTAATAACTGTTCTTAAGTAGTTAGATAGTTTGTATCTATAAACATTTCTAATTTTGAATTAAGAATAGGGATAAATTGCTAAAAAATCGTTTTTGCTAAAATACTGACTTATGTAATAAAAACACCAGTCTTGTTAGACACATTTGATATTTTTTTGTTTGTAAGAAAGAGAAATAAACAGTGGCGTGCGTGACATTTGATGACAGGGAAGCTGTGTTTCTGTAAGAAGCCGACTTCCAGGGGCAATCAGTTAATTGCGCGTCAGTGATGGTCTGGGGCAGTGGTTCTTAACCTTTTTATACTCACGGCCCACCAAATATTTCATGATTTTTTTGTGACCCCCATTTTTTAATAATAATTTATATTTGATAATTTGATAATTTATCTATAATAAATTGATTTTTTTATTATTGCTTTATTTTTTATATAATAAATGTAAATCATAACTTTATTATTTCATTATCTATTTAAATAACATTCAAACTTCACAATTAAACATGAAAACTCATTAATTTTTAACAGAAAATAAAATAAGAAACATGTCGATAAATCGATCCAATGTCGATGCTAAAACTAAACTAAAACTAAAACGCCCACTTGTCGTAAGGATTTTGCATATCTTTTGCAAAAATATTTAAATTTTCAAAGCCTACTATTTTTCCTAATTATTTTTAAAATTCCAAGCATTAATAGTTTCTTAAAATTGCTTTGGAATAAAAGAAGTAAATACTGCGGTGTAAATAGCATATTTACATTTATTTCTTCTGTACCAACAAAGTTGTATGTAGGAAGAAATACAAAATAAATAAATAAAAACTAAATAGGAAAACTTTATCTTTCTTATTTCACTTTTCAATACGATATTTGGATTATACATCAATTTTCTTTTTATTATATTCTGAAGGAAATTTTGCATAATTTGGCGGCCCCCGGCAAACTTCTTATGGACCCCCAGGGGCCGCGGCCCCCTGTTAAGAATCACTGGTCTAGGGTCCATTCGTATTCATTTGTTCGATAAGCCAGTAAAAACTGTAGACTTCTCTAAATGTATTTTTAATATCACAATTACATTCTGAATCGCTAGCCACGATATAAGGGCTAAAATTAAAAATAAATTATAAAAACTTACTCGGTGAAATAAAATGTGCGGTGGATATACATACCTGGTACAATGTATTGTTCGATTGTATTAATATACTTTTAAAGAAAATTATAATTAAAATATAGCTTTGTAAAGAAACGTACATAAAAATAACATAATATATTCTTTACTTTTTAAATCTTAAAACAATCCACTTAGTCAAATATCTTGATACGAGTAGCTAATGGATGGAACTAGTGACGGTCCAGGTAGGTGTGTAGTGAGTGTGTGCGTGCCAAATCCCGAGGGTGCCGATACCGGTCAATGTCAAATGCCTCTTTTGTCGCATCACTAGTATATCTCAAAGGATGCCACAGGGCTGTTGTAAATTTTAAACGTTTTTCACCGTAGCTGTAAAAATCTAACTATGTTAAACTTAATAGTCATTCGTTTTCTAACTAATTCGTTTTAATACCAGGTGTACACGGAAATCAGTTTTCCACTGTACTGAGCGAGTGATTGATTCTGTTAAGCTTTTGTTGAAGTAAAATTCTGGCTCTTTCAACAGGATTTTATTTATGTCCCCATTCCCTAATCTCTTAATTATTTAGTCACTTCTTAAGTAGAAATAAGTCGAAACTAGTTACTTTGTACCTGAATATCTGTAGTCTTGGGAAAACAGTGGAAAGACAAATTTTTATGACAACGGATATATAAATCGTAAATTTAAGGAAAATAAATTCTAGAGCTTTTTTTGGTACCATTGTATGTACTGTACGTCTCATTCATTAAATTTGGTTGTAAATGATGCTGCCAAAGTAACAGTTAATTTTTAACACTGTACTAGAATTGTACACGTTTTTTCTGCATCCCCTTACAGATGGGACATACTAAATCGTAATATCACCGGTTTAACATCTGAAATCCGTAAGTAATATAAGATGGGAGAGCGGAATAAACGCAGAATAAATATATCAAATATTTTAATGGATTTTTTTAAAACTCCTGTCAACTATACAGAACTATCATAAAAACGTGCCAGTAAACTCCTATCGGTTGGGTTGTTATAAATCTAGTCTAGGGTGGGCAACCCTTTTTATAACATGGGCCAGAATAAATTTTACGTTTTTTTCCGCGCCGTAGTAGTTAATTGACGCCTTCTTGTGACTCGTAATTTTTTTAGTCTGCAAATATGAAATAAATAAATAAAAAGTTAATTACTACATTTATTTTTTTTATCGTTTTCGAAAATTACAAAGAATTGGAAAAATAACTAATTAATAGTTATTTTTCCAATTTAATAATCTATTAAAGATCTCGCGGGCCGGATAGAAACTTTTCGCCAGCCGTAGCTGGCCTGCAGGTTGCCCACCGTTGATCTAGTCTGCTTATGATTCACATAATCGGGCGAGGGTGGCCGAATATCTAGCAGGCGGCTAACAGCCCACAACCGCTCCGGGATATAAAGTCGCGTACTCTTTACGCGTGTGTCGCTTCTACCAGCTAAACCGTGACGTTGGTGCTCTGTAAAGCGCATGCACCAATGCCTATAATCTGGCTGCTTGGAAGTTGACAGGCAGGCGGCTAACAGCTCAGAACTGGTCCGGGTTATAAAGTTGGACTTCGTACGTGTGTGTTGCTTCTACCAGCTAAACCGGGTGAGGTTGGTGCTCTGTAAACCGCATGTGCTAATGCCTATATAATCTGGCTGATTAGAAACTGACCCAGTTTCGACATTTTTTCTGCCACCGAATTATTCAAATATACAATAGCAATCTTATCGTTTTTTTTTCACATGTAGTATAGAAATTTGTAAAAGATACATAATGCAGTTATAATAAAATATTCATTTTAATTAATTCAAAGTACGTTAAAATATGAAAATTTATATTTTATAAAATACAAGGGAAGGTCATTGGAAGGTGGAATCGGCGCTTCCATCGCTTCCAATGACGGCACGCCACTGGAAATAAATATACGATATGCATATATAAAATTATATAAAGCATTGTTTTATTTACAAAATCATTTATAAATAAAACAATGCTATTTATAAAATTTATTTTACACATTTCAAGCAACTAAATACATTTTTTTATATTTAGGAATCAATTTGTCAAGATCATAGTGTTCTAAACACAGAAAATAAAATAATTATTGATTCTGAAGGAGATGATCTGAATAGTTCCCATGAAAACTCAAACCATACAACATATTGTACATTTTGGAGAGCTGCTAAAAGTAGCAGTATTCTTAAACAGTGGATGAGTGCAAATGGTAATAAGCCTTCACTTGTGTCTACTACTATAAATATTAAAGAATGTTTACCTCCTATGTATCACAATATGAAAAATATGATGAAGATTATCAAGGTAAGAAATATTATCATCAAATATGTTTATATATATATATACATACGTACATACACATACATATATATATATCATAGCCATTTGCTAAAATTTTCATTTCAAGAAGTGCTAGCACTGCTGTAGACATTTGTTTCTTGTTGATAACTTTATGTCAACAAAGTGATCTCATTGTCATAGATGAAACACTTAATTTTGAACTTGTGAAATATATAATCCCATCTAATAAATATATTTATTACTGTATAGAATACAGTAAAATTTCTGTTATATGTTTTTGGACTTTTAGGTTTTATTTGACAGGTCCTTGCTGCCTTACATAGTCTAATGCTTGCTTTCATTTATTTAAATTTATCTTTCACTTATATATTTAATTTGTCAGGTATAGCTCCATGCAAAAATTCATGTATAACTTATGTTTTCTTTATTTTTATTTGTAACAGGTTGAAATAAAATATTTTTCAATAAATTGGGAAATTTAGTTCTGGGTATATTTATAAATCTTATCCTCCAATTTATGATTGCTGTCTTTTATAGAATTGGCATTTTTAGCTGTAAAAAATATAGGTGGGTGCTGTTCATCCTATGGAAGGGGTAAGAACAATTAGAAGCATTTAGACAGTTTTTAAGTATAGGAAGTTGAAAAGAGTTTAACAAATATTAAGTTAATTAATCTAATGATCCAATACTAATGAATTTTGAAATTTAATTGCTGACAAATTTTATTTGCTTGTAATTTAAATTTTAAGTGAGTAATCATATAACTGTTGAAACTGATTTTCTTCAATCCCTGAAAAAGTTTTTATTCTTATACTTCATAATAAAAGAATAAGTTTTTTTTATATCTTTTGTGGGGCTCTTTTTCCTTGATGCTCTATGCAAATGCGTAATCTGCTTATTAGATAATCCAACATTATTTACTGCAAATAGGCTACACAGATTGAGTGTCAGAATTGTAATGGCCAGATGGCATCAGCCTACTGCCTGTGGGGATTCAGGATTGATCTGGGCATGCAATGCATTAGGAAGTTTTCATGGGTGTATTTTCCATATCTGATATCTAGTACTTATGGCCCTATTCCTTTCCATTTAGCCTCAACATGAGGGCCTGGCGAATCCATGATGAGTAGGGAAAAAGACTTCCTTAGTGCCCACAGGGTGGAAAAAACCAAAAATTAAATAAAATATGTAAAAAAGGTTTTTCGCAGTTTCCATCTCTTAAATGTCGGTACGACAATATTCACGCCAAAGACCGTATAAACGATGCAAAAAGTTCACTGAGTTCAGCGTTATATCCACGTTTGCTTGTCGCAAGTACTTTCGACGAACCTTACTGTCGTCGTCTTCAGGCGAGATCGTAAATTTGCCGAAAAACTTTAAAAAGAAACAAATCGATGCAGAATGGAACGCATAAAGCTTTACCAAAGCCGTTACAAACGTAAATTAAAAATTCAAAAAACATTCGAAAGCCGATCGAGCATCTAGCTCAACGACTAGGGAGGCAGCGCATGCGCAGACCCGCGCTTACGCTAATTGTATATTAGATAACGCTAAAGCGCGTTTAAACGCTTGAATAACGTGACCCAAATATTGGGCAGCTCAATATTTGGGTCACGTTATTCAAGCGTTTAAACGCGCTTTAGCGTTATCTAATATACAATTAGCGTAAGCGCGGGTCTGCGCATGCGCTGCCTCCCTAGTCGTTGAGCTAGATGCTCGATCGGCTTTCGAATGTTTTTTTGAATTTTTAATTTACGTTTGTAACGGCTTTGGTAAAGCTTTATGCGTTCCATTCTGCTTCGATTTGTTTCTTTTTAAAGTTTTTCGGCAAATTTACGATCTCGCCTGAAGACGACGACAGTAAGGTTCGTCGAAAGTACTTGCGACAAGCAAACGTGGATATAACGCTGAACTCAGTGAACTTTTTGCATCGTTTATAAAATATGTAAAAATTGCTATTGGAGACATATCCGGGAATCTGCGTGTTACAATATACAGAAGTGTGAAAACATTCAGCTGTTTTGTTTTATATCATATTTTAATAAGCCATCAACATTACATGAAATGCCTCATTTCATTTCATTAGACAAATGCTGAAATATTTACTCATTTCAACATCTACAGAAACCAGATTAGCATTTCAAGAAGTGATGAGAAAACTAGACAGATTCTGAAACAAACATCTATTACAACAAGTGATAGAGCTTCAAAAAATGGTTAGGTACTTTTTGAAATGGTAGATTTCATTATCTGGCTACAACAGTAGAGGGAGGAAGAAAGACAGAACAGTTAAGAGAGTATGAGCATACATAGTAATAAGTAAAATAATATATTTATAATAATTATATATGTATGAATTATAAGATTTAAATTTGCAAAATTACATTAGAATCTCATTATTATTGTTGTTATATTTTTTATAGATCAATCAAATAAAATATTTTAATACATTAAATTTTTAGGAACAAAAACGAAAATTATTTCATTCACCAGTTTATGAAAGTGAATTGCATTTAAAGAAGCTTTATATTCAAACATGTAAAAGACTTCCTGCTTATGGATGTAAAATGTTTCAAGTGAAAGAATTCCTTAGAGGAAAAACTAAAAAAAAGGTATGGTTTAATTTTTAATTAATATAAGAATATTCTTTAATTTTTACAATTTCTTGTTACCTTTTTTTCCATTGAATTATGGATTTTTTTTAATAATGAAAAGAAATTTATATACTTACCTAAAGATATACATTATATTTAGAGCTGTAACTGTTATCAGTTTAATATTGATATATCAGTGTGTAGGAATATTTTCAATATATCAGAAATAGTTCATTTTATAAAACAATACTCCAATCTTTTTTTGAACTGCAATTTGAAAAAAGGACAGACTTATAAATTCTCACTGTCATCTGTCACATAGACAGATGACAGTGAGAATTTATAAGTTTGTCCTTCCTTAACCTGGAGAATGGAATTAGGTAGATGAAAGTCAAGACCAGATATGGAAAGCTTAGGGAAAGGAGGCCTGATTAACTATATTCAAAAATCACGTTATTTCAATTCAGAAATATTTCCCTAAAATGGAGTTAGATAACCAGCACAACTCTGCTGTTAGCAGGAAAAGTATGATGTACAGGAGCAAGACACTATTAATTTGAGCTGGAAAACAGGGATGAAAAGTCAGTGGAAAAATATATGACTCCTGGTTCCCAGCTTCTGAGTCAGTATTTTTTAAAATGGACTTCAACTCTCCATCCCTGGAGGAAAACATATTTTAAATTAAGTAAATTAAAAATATGATTAAAAATTGCAGCGCTGCATTGTGGCAAGTCACAATAAATAATTGCTTGTTTCGATTAACATTGTTTTACTATGGCAGCAATTCAAACATGGCAATGGACATACTATGCTATAAAATTAACCCATGGTAGACAAAGCATCTTCTCTTTGTGTGATTCACCACTAGTGGTTACATGACATACGATTGTTGTCACTTTTGGAGAGTGCCAACTTGATTGGGTGCTGCTTTTCAGGAGACCTTAAAGTGAAGACAAGTTCAGTAAATAAACTTGGTATCAGTACCAGTTCCATCAATGCACAGAAATAACATAATGTAGCAAAGAATAGCTGAATGAATTACTGAGTGTGCTTGCAAAATGTTGGAAAAGCAACTCTTACAAGGTTACTTTACTACTATGAAAAAGAATATTATACAACATTATTTATATAATATTTGTATCATTTTCAATTTTTTGAGATAATTCTTCATCCAAAAGTAAAGAAAGAAATTCATACTCTACAATGACATTGGCTACATGTAGGAGTAGCCATATTATTGCACTGATAGAAAACTGAGTCTAAACACAGTTAACTTAGAGCTGACACTGGAAGCAATTGGTTTTTTTCTGAATGCTGCACACCAAAACCAATTACTTTTACTAAATGATCTGTACTGATGCACTTAGTTGCACTTACAAATCATTTCATTAACTGAACTCATCTGAAATATTACGTAGCGGTGGATCTGCCATGGATCAAGGTCAAATCCAAGATGGTTGTTAAATGAATTTATTTATTCCTGCAGTTTTAGAGGTCTTTTCTTCATTGTACATCTTCAGTATGAATCTGCTAATATAGTGAATACAAGTGTATTTTGCATATTCAGTATGAGTGTACAAATTATTTTGCTTCTTAAGAAACCTGTCTATCTATATGTCAACTTGTTTGATTGACAGTGGTTGTACTTACTTTATAATTTCTCTTATTTTACAGGTTAGTGTTAATATTCTTTCAAAAATAAATTTTGTTCATATGACTTTCCATTATTTTTGATTTCTTGACATTCATTTTTCATATGGCCTAACATCATCTTGTAACTTTTGTAACATTGGTAAATATAATTTTTAACTTTTGCATACGATATATTGACAGCTGAATGCCCTAATCTTAAATTTAAATTTATTTACAAAATGTTCCTTCAATAAAAATAAGTGTAGCTTTGGGTTCTTGTTACTAAATGATAATTTTAGATTTCTCAAAAATCAACTTGAAATTTATCTTGCCTATCTTTACCTATTTTTGTTTAGACAGTCAATTTTTTATCATAATGTCTCTTCATTTCTAAACATAGAACCCTTCTTGTGTTATAAGTCTAAATCTTACCAATCTAGGTGTAAAAAATTATTTTACAATTGTAATTGTTTTAGCTTTTAATTTATTTTTACATTATGTTCTTTTTTTGGTTTTGTGTTTTTTTCTTTATTGTTGATTTTTGCATTTTAGTTTTTATTGGGTCTGTTGTTTTTAGTGGAAATAGTGCTAAACAGCAAGAGATTATCTATTTACAATGTATAATTAAATGAATTATCTCCAAAAGAACATGTTATTGACATTGGTATCTTGCTTGCTCATGATAGGCCATAAAATTATTTAGATTATTTAGTGTGATGTTTAAAAATATTGTCAAGTAATTTAATCTGTTAAGACACCGGAATTAGACCTGAGTCTACTGGTCTAGACAAATAATGACGAGTCGGCATACAACAAAAAAAAAGGAACTCTTTAATGAAATTGCTGAATTCAATCCACATGGGATGCACAAGACATGAGCCTGTACATAAGGGGTCTATGTGTACAAAGAACTTAATATTAAAATATACACACATAACATATTTTAAACTTTGTATATATTTTTGTATATTTTTCTGTAATTTACTGTGTTAATCTTGTCCCTTTTGGAATGAGGTTAATAACACCAATAAAGAATAAAGTAGAGTTTGAGTGAGGACCCGAAAGTGAATGGATGTGTTTTTATGGTCTCCAATTTTCTTTTGTCTTGCTCACCCTATACTCGACCCCACGACTACAACTGCAAAATAATATGACATATATCCCTTTTCTTTACCGTGTTATTACTTCACTCTCTTTCCACCGCAACACTAATTTCTATGCATACAATCAAACTACACTATCAACTAGAAGGGGTTACTGTGACCCCTCATTACTCATGGGAAGCCTTCATGAAACTGCTAGGAAGTACCAGCATGATGAAATAATTGTCTGTCAAAATAATGTCTCCCTATGATCCTCTGGATGGTCCTTTATCTCTTATTCTAGTCCTTTTTGATAAATCAGGTATTCACAACTTGATGGGGATGGATTAAGTTCACTTTTTAAGTCATCCTATTCACCTGGTTCTTACGTCTCGATCCTAGACAAATCTTCTTTACACTTTTCTCACCCAAGTCGCTTACACTTCTTGGCTGACCAAAAATCCAGGGACAGAATGCTTCTACCGCTTTCCTCTCACTATTTATAATTCCTGGGGGAAAGCCTCCGTTCCCAGGCACGTGACCCACCAACTAGCCAATTGTCAAGCTCCTGTCACCAACCTAGTGTGATGATTCGTGACGAGGTGTAACGGTTTCCGCGAACAGACCGACACAAAATAATAATCGAAACACGTTACTTTTAACAAAGGTACGATTTTATTCTCGCCAGAAAGAACAGAAGCAGGTTCTTTATGGATCCCAACTTTACAAAGAAAGGCTTTTTTTTACAGTTTAAAAAGCGCGCTCAAAACAGAACCCGACAAAATTATACGCGTGCAGATCTTAAAACTAAACTTATCCTACTTATAACTAAAGGGAGGAACAATATATACATGTAGATAAAAATAGTCGAAGATTGAAATACTTGGTGGGATACCACTCTTGAGTCCTGTTTGATTATTTTATAGGCTTCCTGTGTTCTCGGTGAATCTCTCACTCCCCCGTCGTATCCTTTCCTTTTCTTCTGCTGCTCACTTATCCGCCTCGGTCGAGAGCTTCCTTTTCACACCTTCACTCTCCACAGTCCAGTCGAAAAGTGATTCACTTTTCATTCCTCGAGACCCACGGCGCCGTCCCTTCTATTGCTCTATACGTTGTCTCTTTCTTAGAAACGATAATCCCACCCAAAGGGTAAAAAGGAGTGGTGGGGAAAGTAAAGGAGGATAGATAATACAAAAGAAACAAAGGAATTGCTAACACTAACTTATATTACATATTAAAAACATATAAAATACGCGAATAACATGGCCGACGGCCACACTAGGAAAGGGTGGTGAAGAACAAGGGATGGCCACGTGCAATAAACAGGAAAACCTGACAAACAAAAGGAAACGAAAATATAACATAATATATAGATTTTTACATATATACATACACATAATAAAGAGCAACAAGCATTTTAGTCGCAGAGCACTACAAATCTTAGTCACTATAGTCATTACAGGTTTGCTCTGTAATTTAAGCCAAAATTCAAAATACTGTATATTCTGGCGTATAAGACAATTTTTTAACCTAGGAAAATCTTAAAAGTCTGGTGTTGTCTTATAGGGTGAGTGCTGCAGTTGGCATGGACACCCGGGGTATGGATAGAGATAGAGCGGTGCTGTGCCAGAAAAACACGCATCTTTCACTCGTCCAGCCTGCCCTCGTATGTATCCTATTACTGTACCTCTTTCTTCAACTCTCAGATCTCACTCCTGAGGACTGCAGTGAAGTGGGGCAGGCACACGTGTGAGATCTGAGAGGCAGAGAAGGAGGTACAGTAATAGGATACAAGGGCGGGCTGGTATGTTGCGACATCTCGCTTCAAAATTGGGCTAGAATTAATCTTTTTCTTGAAGTAAAAAAAAAAAATTATTGGGAGAAAAGAATTGATAGTGAAAAAAATGCTCACGATGGTCGCAATCAACGATAGCAATTATTGCGAGTGTGTTTTTCTGCTGAATTTTTCCTGTTTGATGACAAACAGCCTTATGTTTATAAGTGATAGTTTACCTGCTAAGTACCTGCATGTCATAAGCATTTGAATTAAAATTACCATATTGAAATCAAATCTGATTTTTTTTTTACTTTTATTTGGTGTGCATTGGAAGAGGGGTAGTCTTATACGGCGAGTATATTCCAAACTCTATATTTTAACAGTAAAAGTCAGGGGTCGTCTTATATGCCAGAATATACGGTAATATAATTATTATTTTTAATATAAATTTAATAAAATACTATAATCAAAATAAGTAATAAAAACCTTGCATTAAAGAGATTATTTAGGGACTTAATTAAATGTTTCTTTGCCATAAACTAGAGTATTCTCATACATGTACAATTAACTAAATATTTTGTTAACTAAAGTAAGTTCTATTGAAATTAATTTGGATAATACACATTTTACTCAGTTATGTGTATTCAAAACATCATCATACTACTATAATGACTGAATCCATGGCAGTCCAATGTAAAGCAATGGGAGTGCTGTTTCTATATAATAGTCACTATTTGGAGGAAACTGGATGGATTTTAGCTATGGATGGACAAAGTGCAAGCAATGTTGCCAAGCCTGGTGACTTATTCCTAGTTTTTGCAGTATTTCAATCCAGTTAGCAATTTGGAAACAATTTTTTTAATCTGGTGACTTTTTTATATTAAAAATTTTTTCAAGGTTCAAATTGTTTTCTAAAAACGGTGTTGAAATCATGTTAGGGAAATTATACAATTACAATTGTTTTGATACAGATCTAAAAGGAGCCCATAAATCATTTTGTAAACTTTTATTTCTTTATATTTGAATTTAAATGGTTAGTGAAAAAAGTGAATATTCTCTGAACCAATGAGCTTCAGGCTTTAATTTATTACTAATAACTGTAGATTATGGATAGAAGCAAGATATTGAATCAGATGGAAAATTATCAGTATTGGATTATATCAGCAGAATTCAAAATCATATCATATCTCTAATTATATTGTTACACATAAAAATTTATATTAGTATACATACAAATATAAACATTCAAACCGAATAGTTTTATATTAAAGCCAAACAATTACTGAATTATATCAGGTATGTTACTACTACTATTATTAATTAAATACTAAGTCATTTGATACTAGACTACTAGAGGCAGGCATTAGAAGCCATCTCTTGCTAAATTTAATAAATATAATTTAATTAATATAGTAATAATTAATTTAGAAGAAAACGATTGGCCAGAAGTGAAAGTTGTTGATTTAAGTCCTGCTTTCGGCCAAATTTTCTTCCTGAACTTTCTGCTATATTAATTTAATTATAATTATTAAATTTAGCAAGAGATGGTGCCTAATGCCTGCCTCTAGTGCCAAATGACTAATCATTTAATTAATAGTAGTAATAATATAGCTCAATATAATTTGGCAATCATTTTGTTTTAGTAATAATGTAATTTGATATTAAGAATATCAAAGAATATCAAATTAAATAAATAATAATGCTAGATTTTCTATCAAGTTGTATTGTTAGCTAGAAGGAAATTCATATTTTGCATGCTCTTTCTCTACTGTATGACAGAATTGTATCTTTTAATAATTTGATAAATTATTCAAGTTATTAATAGATGGCAACTGTCTTAAAGACAATTTTCTCCAATTCATTAATTTCTAGTTAGCTTAAAATATATCTTGTTAAAAAATCTGAAAGTTTTTACCATTTAATTTGCATGTATATCTTCTATTTCTTGATGAAAATGGTAAATTTTCATTCTATATATTTTTGGATTACAATTACTAAGAGTATGCACTATAAATATGTATAATCTTTGTTTGATAAAACCATGTCTTGTTCTATAATGTAGGCTTAGTAAACACTAGTGTTGTATTGTATTCCAAAGACACTTGGCAAGTTTTCGCCTTGGCCTTTAATATGTCAAGTTGACCCTTGACATATTAAAGGCCTATACGAACAAACTAACACAGAAATAGAAAGAATAAACTACAAATTAGCACCATCATATCAAAAAAATGGAGAACAAACTGTTAACCTCAAACCTGGAGAAAAACCAGCAAATACCGATCGAAGCCCAAGGTGTAGTATACAAAATTCCATGTACCTGCAAAAACAAAAAAATATTACATAGGAGAAACAAAAAGAAAAGTAAAAACTAGACTGAAAGAACGTATAGTGAACCTAAAATACAATAGAATAAATTCTGCATTTTATGAAAATTGTACTCTAAACAGCTGTAATATAGACAAAGATAACGTAGAAATACTGCATAAAGAAAAATTAACATACAACAGGAAGTTTAAAGAAACCATAGAAATCATAAAAAGTAAAGACACTATAAATTAAAACTTAAGCCTTAAAATAAATGAAAACTGGCTCAATATATTTTAAATTAAAAATTTCTGGAAAAAGCAATCTTTCAAAAAATAAGTTTTACAGATTTTGGAAAAACACCAGCCCACAAGGTGGCGAATGTCATACGTGGCAACACTAACCATACCAGCGCAAATGTCAAAGAAAGGGGTGGAAGGAAAAAAGGGGCGGAAACAGCTCAAAAATTTTTTACAGTTGCAATATATTTTTAGCTTTTACAGTTGTAATGTATTTTTACAGTCAAAGAAACTTTTTAAATTGTAATGTATACTGGTTTATCCACAAAAGGGTTAAGACAGTTTTAAATTAAGATTTTAAATTATAAAAAGTCTAACCAACAGGTACGTCTATCTATTGTTTGTATATTCAATTTTTGTGTAAGTTCTCTTTACTGTAATGGATAAAAAATATATACTGCATTATAGTTGACTGAAGAGGGGCAAAGCCCGAAACGTGTACACGACAACATACTGTATCGACTAAACTGAATAAAGATATTTGATGGAAAACTTGCCAAGTGTCTTTGGAATACAACACAACACTAGTGTTTACTAAGCCTACATGTATAGTCTTGTTTTTTTTCTTTTAAATAATTAATATATCAAAAAATATTTTGATTATTACAGTTCATTTACCACTTTGAAAATATTTATTTATATATTTAGGCTACCAGATTATTAGGCATTGGATTAGAAAGAATAGTCTTGCTTGATAATAAAACATTATTGCCTGCTAAAATGCAGATGACTAGTGAACTTCAACAGTGGCGAACAGGTGGTGGTCGTTCTCACGATAGATTAGTATTAGAATTTCGAGGCACAAAATGGTCTTTTATTACTCCTTCTCAAATAATGTTGCGTTCTATCAGTACTGTATTATGGGAAATAATGCAAGATATTGATACACGATTTTTAGATCAACATCTTATTGTTACAAGACAACAATTAGAATTAGGTAAGTTTTTATAAATTTGTTTTCAAGTTTAATTTAAATTTTTAATAATATGAGATTTTTCTATTTAAATTATAAAGCTACAAGCATATTAAATTCATTTCAATTTATATTATTAACCTAAGAGAGCAGAAAAAGTCTTGTTCTGCATCATGGAATGGAAGGAGCTACAATATATAAAGATGAACTAGAACAATTACAGGCCCTTCTTCACTTTCCAGAAGAGGTAGCCTTACAATTAACAGAAACAGAATATGAATTATTTTATAAAGTTGCACCAGTTCATTACATTAGACAAGTAACAGTGGATCTTAGTCATTACTCTAGATCTTCCAGTGACTACAGTGTACAAAGTTTGATTAAAAGATTCAATGAGGTACGAATACTTTAATTATTTCTATATTAAAATCTTTTTGTAAAATTAAGTATGATTAGTTGTAATAAGGCCTGTTTCATATTTATCTAGACACTTGTCAAAAGTGCGAAAAGTACGATGTGAAAGAAAAACACGTACACGTGTTTATCAATTAAAATAAATTTAATTTTGCATTGGAAATAAATGGTACAAATTCTTTATAGATTCCCATTGTTCCTCGGTGTTCGTATCATACCCGTAATCTGTGTAATACTGTTTCGTTACAAATGCCGCCCGACAATACTACTTAAATAACGAACGCAAAATTTAATCTGACTTAAACTAATAGAAAGGGATAGAAGAAAAAAAGGGAAGTAAGAAGGATTATAGGATAGATGGGTACCCAATTTCTTGGCTGTTGTTGGACGCAGTTCCTTGTCTCGACTTATAATGCTCGTATGCTCTCTCTTAAAATAACGGTTTCTTAGCATTTTCTTCAAGTGATTGGATTCTCTTCTCGATCTATTCCTTTTGGTCCTATCCCACAGCGCTTGCCAATTTTTCAATCTCGAGGTTTGCAGCCACACGTCTTTCTTCATTCATGTCTGGCCAAAGAATGTCCAGTGGAAGTTCCTTTTCCCTCCAGGCTCGTTGCCGTCTATTGTTTTCCCCTACCTCCTGGTGGGCTACAGGTAAGTCCGAGTTCTTGGAAGTTCGAGACAATGAAACAAAGAAAATTGGAAAGAAAGATAGATTTATAGAAATAGAATATAAATTAAACTAAAAACTATACATAAATAAAGGCGTACAGCCACAAAAGCAACTTAATAATGAAAGCAGTACATTGTTTAAGTTCAATAGACACAAAACAACAGTTATTTACTAAGTTTTGACATAATACAATAAATGGAAAAAATATATATATTCAATCAATCAATCTTTATTATTTGATATAACTTTTGTTATTACAAAGAGGGGGTAAAAGAACATTATTGTTTTAAGGTAGCTACATGAACAAAGAAATTGTATAATTTATACAATGCTAGCTTGGAAAAATTATCACCGAGTATAATTTGATAACAAAAATCAGATGGCAGAGTAGCAGCTTGGGTATCCAAAAAGAAATTACAAGAATCGAGAAGGTGTTTTCTCATATCCATCACTACTGATCCACAAAAAAAACACTCTGAGTCATCCGAGATATTAATTGATTTGCCATTTAGGTTTATGGAGAACCTATTTAGTCTAAATTGTGCACCAAATGACTTTAGTTTATAACTCAAATCAGACAATAAATAAGGCATTGGACTCCACATTCCATTAAGGAAGATTTCACTGTTCCAACCTCTTTCACTCAAATATTGAACATTCCTAAACCAATACAGGTCTCTCAATCGTCGATCACAGTCCAGAAAGAACAGACTCTCACTTAAACACATATAGCTATATGACAATCCTATATTATTTAATAATCCTTTAGCAATAGCTGGCCATGGCTTCAAAAAAGAATTACCATCCATCTTTGAAAGTCTTGTATATGTCAATTTTTGATAATCGTCTTCCGGTAGGTCAACTAGTTTCCTCCAAAATCTAAACAATTTTATCACCAATCCAATTGCGAGGAGAGGTCTTCCCAATTCCATTCTCAATGCAGACCCCGAGACAGATCTGTTAATATGGAACACCCACTTAAAGTAGAATAACTGTATCGGTTCAAACTTGTCCACTAAAAGACCACCCCAAACCAGGAAAGCATAAAACATACTTGGTTCAATCAAAGAATCAAATACAGTCAAACCTGTTTTTATGCGGGGGATAGGGACCGCATTAAAAAAACGCAATAAAAAAAATCTCACGAAACTTCACGAATGGCTGTAAAAAATAGTTTTCGCAACACAATTAAAAAATATTTTTTTTTATGCGGTCAACAGGGACCGCACAAAAAAGTCTCACATAGAAAATAACTCAAAACCGTACGAAATAGAATTTATTGACAACAGATGTCAGCACTTGACTGCATCGTCTGGTCTATCGTCTGTTTTACATATTTTTGTCCAGGTGGTGTTTTGTTGACTTAAAAAGTAAATTATTTCATTTTTCGCATATTCATGCAATAATATTACTATAATAAGTGCATTTATGCTATAATAAGTTTATTTAGCTATAATAAGTCAACGTAAGACATGACGAATCGCACGAGACTAGTCGCCAACTATACCGCACAAATTAAAAATTCGCATTAAAAAAATCGCACAAATAAAAATCGCACATAAAAAGAGCGCATAAAAACAGGTTTGACTGTAGTTTAAAGTAGTTATTTAATGAAGACACTTTCATTTTAATAAGTAACGTGACGAGATTGGAGATCCTAGATCTTGCAGCAGGTAACACCTTGTTTAAATGATAGGAGAATGTACCATGTGAAGAAAAATAAATACCCAGATATTTAAAGTTAGACGCAATTTCAAATCTATGGTTTTCTAAACTAAAACTATCTGTTTTTTTTAAGTTTTCCACCTCTATGAAAGATCATAAGCTTTGTCTTTTCCAAATTAATTGCCAATTGATTATCTTCACAGTATTTCCAAGTAAGATTAAGTCTTTCTCTAAGAATTAGCCAAGAGAAGGATATTATCAGCATAAAGAAGACAGTTAATTTTAACATGAGAAGATAAAGGTATCATAGAACTTTTACCTCTCAGAAGCCCAGGGAGATTGTTCAAAAACAAAACAAAAAGGATAGGACTCAGTGGTTCTCCTTGAGGTAGCCCTCTATTGGACTCAACATAATCAGTGCTTAATGGAAAAGTTTTTATAAAATATCTAGTATTGGAGAAGAGACTCTTAAGTAAGTTGACAAAAAATGAAGAAAGATGAATGCTTCTAAGCTTATACCATAACAAATCATGATCAACTGTGTCGAAAGCTTTCTTGAGGTCAATAAATGCAGTATATAATTTCCCTCGTTTCCTCGATAGTGATATTTGAATAAGACCAGTCAAAATAAACAAATTATATTCAACACCTCTATTTTTAACAAATGTTCCTTGAACAGGTGTAACAATATTAAATTCGTTCATCCAAATCCAGAGCCGATTTGCAACAATAGTTGAAAAGACCTTTCTAAATACATTAATTAAAGTGATTGGTCTATAATTAGTTGGCGTCTGCCTACATCCCTTCTTATATATCATTCTCAAAGCAATTTGTTTCCAAAATAGTGGAAAGGAGCACCTAGACCAAAAGGAATTAAACATATCCAATATATCCAATAGTATTTCTGTAGAAAGGCATTTTATCATTTCATTCCTTATATTATCAGGACCTGGGGCCTTAGATGATGTTAGTTTTCTGATTACAACTTCTAATTCGCTCAGGGTAATAAAGTCATCCAAAAGAGGTACAGTATTATTAAGACTTACATCAATATAAATTACTGTATCTGGTCCAGTGAAATACTCTTGTAAATAGTTTAACCAATCCGAGGGAGATATAGCATTTTCACACGGTTTCTTAATTCGGAACTTATTGACTAGTGACCAAAAATCTCTAGTATTTTTTGTCTTCAATAATAATGAATTTATTTTAGCCAAAAAGATCTTTTTCTTTGCCTTATATAGCGACTTGTAGCTTTTATTTAATTTACAATATTCGTCCAAAAGGTTTCTACTTTTGTTTCTTCGAAACATTTGTAGTATTCGGTTCTTGGATTTCTTTAAATGTAGACATTGTGGATCAAACCATTGTTTCTCAAATGATAATAAAGAAATGTTCTTCTTGACCATCCCACATTGTAAAGCCGAAGTCAACAAAATGTTTAGTAGTTCATCATAGTAACTCTGTGCATCCAGCAAAAAAGTTATTTTAATCGGGGTATACAGCGAGCTAACCAAAGATAGTCATCCGATCTATCTTGTTTCCATACGTAACGAATTTTTGGGAGTTTTAGAGTCTGTACGCTATCCGTTGTAAATTCAAATGAAATTGAGATTGGAAAGTGATCAGAATTGAAAATATAAAGAACTCTAAAATCCAATAATCTATCTAGTAAATAAACATTTACTGTTATTAGATCTATAACAGATAGACCAACTGTTGAAAGAAAAGTGAATTTAGCCGGATTGTCTGAGGCACATCGACCATTTAAAATATATAATCCGTGCGACTTAATCAGTTGTAAAAAGCTTTTTCCTCTTTGGTTCAATGTTAAGTCATTAGATCTTTGAGAATTTAGGACATTAATATTACTCCCAGCATAAAAATTATCTAGTTCCTCGCCTATTCTGGCATTCATGTCACCTAAAATAACTATATCGTCGTCAGGGAAATTCATCAACAAGTCTTCCATTTTTTTTAACAGAAAATCATAAAGATCTATTCTCATATAAACAAGAACAATAATCAAGCTTTGACTAAGTGAACAAGAAAATCTTCCATAGTTTAATTTAATCACCATAAGATTATTGGAGTTAAACAACATTTCCGAGGAGCCCAATTTCTGGGAAACTGCAAGAATAAGACCGCCATAAGGACGACCGGGACCAATTGGTTTTTTAGCAAGTTGTTCATATAGAAACAAATCTGGGTTCAACATAGAGAGAACCAGTTTGAAATACTTAGTTAACCATGTCTCAGTTAAAGCAACTAAATCATAATTTTGCAATAAATAAATGAACTCTTGGTCATTCACTGATAAGTCCAGCGTTCCTTGGCAATTCCAAGACAATGTCTTCATTTCCAAAGTTTTATTTGTCTCGTTAGCAGTTGTTCCACTTAACCTTTTTGGCTGGGTTTGTCTAAAAAAGTATCGATCTTCTGTAGTTCATTCATATCCAAATTAAAAGTAAATTTGTCACCATCGACAGTCAGGCAGTCAGCTTTTAGAAATACTTTTTTTTTCAAAGATTTTGCTTCCGCAAAAAAGGGCAACAGTTTTCTACGCCTTAATCTTGATCTGTATGACAAATCGTCAAAGACTCTAATGCGCAAGAATGACAGCGACGCCTGAATTTTCTTTAAATTTTTAAAGATAACTCTTTTGTCATCTTGACTACAGAGTTTAAACAAAAAAAGTCGAACCCGATATTCAATAACTATTAACTAAAGGAATAGACTCTCCACTCTGTCTTTTAAATAATTCAATAAAGCGGTTAGCATTATTAACTATTTCCTTGTCATCACCACTCAAACCAGAAACAATGATATTATCCTTCTTCGAATCGTTATGAACCGCGTCTATATAATAATTTTGAAGAGAAAGTTTATCCATACATACAATTTTGAAGGACAAAAGTTCATCAATTTCTCCTTCCAGGCGAGACAGACGTTCATCGTATTCCTTATGTAAATTAGACAGCCAGTCAAATTTCGATGACAATTCCTCCAGTTTCGATAGAATAGTATCAAAACGTTCCTTGAGGAGACACAGAATCTTCTGAGGTAGTTGAGAAGGAATATCCTGCGATGCAAAATAGTCCTCCAATCGAGATGATTTCAATGTTGGTTCGCTTGGAGATCGACGGGGTTTACCGGCGGAAGTCGAAGCTTTATTGCAAGGTGAAGAAGGTGGTGTACGAGACATTGGGCCTGGGTTAAGTTCAACTCCTCCAATAGCAAGCAAAAAGGACAAAATTAAAAAAGAAAGTATCACAGTAGAAAAAGACATCTTCTATAAAGTCAATTAATGGCAGACAATAAATTGTAGTTTGAAACAGTAACTCGCAGAGAAAACATGCCAGCAGCCAGCACTGTCAACAGTGCCTCCCGTGAAAAAATATATATTAATAGTACTGTTGCTTTACAGATATTAAAAAAAAAAGAAACATATCAAAAGAAACTGTTTCAAATTTATCTGAACTGTCATTACTTTTCCACAAAATAAACTAAAAACAAATAATATTATGTATGTAACTGAAAATTAGGGCAACCACACTATTACATAAGGATCTGTGAAGGAACTGTAGTTTTAAAAATGGGGAGAATAAAAAATGTATCTTCTTATGAACAGGAACAAATTGATACATAAGTAGAAAAATCGGTAAGGGAAATTGCTACAATTGATAACAGACCAAAATCAACTGTATCAACACTTATCAAGATTACAGAGAAAGAACATTTTAAAAAGGAAGACTGGACCTGACCTAACATTGCAGGCATGTAGAAAAATAGCATTGAGTTGTGCCAAAAAATCTAATCAAGAAGGAAATTAAAGAAGGAATTAGACTTGCCTTGTAGCCATATAACTGTATGGTGGGGTCTGCATATCTCATCTATTCTAAAATATAGGAAAAGCTACTAGACAACCACTTAATGGCTAACACTAATAAGGAAAACTTAATTGGGCATGCAAATACATGAGCTTGGAGCAATGAATGGATTGAAGTAATTGGGACTATTACTGGCATGATTTAAGAAAACAGTCAGATGTTTCAAAAGGGCAGGATGATGGTGGATCAGTGATGGTATTGGACGCTTTTGATTTTAATGGAACAACAGAATTAGTGTTTATAACCCAGAATATGAATTCAGAGGATTATCAAAACATACTTCATAATCATTTAGTGGAAGCTGGACCCAACATTTCTGACCCAAATTGGATTTTCCAGCAGGACAATTCACTCATACACAACTTAAAGTCTACAAAGTCTATAAAAGTTATGGACTGGCATACCAAATGTCCAAACTTAAACCTCATGGAAAATGTTTGGGGTTTGCTGGCAATGGCAGTTTACAAAAATGAGAGACAGTTTCAAAGTATTACTGAGTTTAAAGCTATAATTGCTGATGCTTGGGACAAATGAAGCCTGTTCGTCTGCAGCAGTTAATAGAAACAATGCCAGACAGTGTTTGATATTATTCAAAAACAAGATGGCAATATTGGATGGTGATTTTGTGTGCAATGCTAAGATATAGCATAATGTCTGGATAAATATGAAACAGTTTATTTTGATATGTTACTATTTTTGATATCTGTAAAGCAACATTACTATTGTTTTTTGCCATTTATTTTATGTCAAAACTTAGTAAATAAATGTTTTTTTGTGTATATTGGACTTAAATAATGCATTTCTTTTGTTATTAAGTTTCTGTTGATAGGCATCCAGATAAATATGAAACATATCTTAATTATTGTATTAATGGATATAATTAAAATATAAATATGCATAAAAGATATCATGTATAATACTGTAATATAAATATTTTCTGTTCAGATGCATTGTATACAAATGTTATTTAATATATGAAATCTTTTAGTACAGTATTACATATTTAAAACACATGTTTATTATTTACACAATTGGTTTCTTTAAACATCACTCGACACTGAAATTAAATTTGATCATAATTTGAAATACATTATAATAAACATTTTATTTATTAACACAGATTTCAAGCACTGTGCATAAGAAAAGTTTTTTCTTGTTATATATAACTATTTTTCCTATAAAAACATTTAAAAATAAAAATAAAAATAATAATACAATTAGTATGTAATGAAATTTTTTACATATTTTTAAAAAATTAATAAATGCAAATCAAACAATTTTCCACAGGCATAATTATTTCTAATATTTAAGAATAAAAGGCTATTTGTATTAGAGAAAAATGAACAAATGAAGAAATATAATACTTACAGAATAATAATTAATTAAAGAGAATAAACATAAATCAGAATATTAGCAAGAGATCACAACAATTAAAAAGCCATAAAATAATAATATAAAAGAAATCATAGCTGAAAAGAGCAGTCTCTGCTATTACCATATTTTCAATTCTCATGTCTAACCTTTAATACTAAACTTACACTAATTACAGAAAGATGAAGATAGGGGTGAGAAGTAGTAAAGATGGTGGATAGGACAGAACAAAGACAAAGACCTGGTCCTGCAAATGTTTTTCAGTCCTTATTGTTATGAGGGGCCACATGGAACTTCTTGCACCAAATTAACATTTTCTTCTTTTTTTCTCAGTTCCTGAGTGTTTTGATCACTAATCCATCAGTCACTTATTCAAAAACTCACAACGGGTCAAGTTGATATCAAATCCCAGACTAATTTTGGCCCAGGAATTTCAAAGATTCCCTTTCAAAGTTACAACTTTGCTCGTATTCTAAAGTACCAAACAATTTCACACACCTACCCTCAGTTCATCCTTTCTTCTAGCACCAGCTCAAAGCTCAGACTCTTCTTCACCTTGTATGTCTTCAGATAACCTCTCACTCATTATACTGGTTATTCCAGGAAGTGGCCCTTACCTTCAGGAAGGAAGAATTAAGGATATTAGAAAGTTCTAAAAGATAGAAAGAAGAAAGAACAGGGGAAAAATGTAAAAACAAAAAGACAAAAACAGATTTATGGCATACAGCCACATATCAATAATGAGAAGACAATAGGTACAAAAATGGTGATTGCAAATTGGATTTTTTTCAATAATTAACAGTTATTTTGGGAGTAAGGCATATTTTTAAAATTATTGTACAGACATTATTGTACGTTGTGTAGTGCCTTATATAATCATACAAGTATGATAATTATCATACAGATGGCAACCTTAGATATGATGTTTTTGTTAAGTACACTTGTAGATACAAAGATGTATATCAACATCCTGAAGCCCAATGTATTGATATTAATCCAAACTCTCACCATAATTAATTGGGCTATTATTATGCTATAATTAATAATTAGAAACTAAGTAACTTGGTACTAGAAGTGGACATTAGCACCATCTCTTATATTTCTTATCTAAATTAATAATTATAATAATTTACTAAATAATTTAGAACATTCTAGAAGAAAAGAACCAGTTGAGCGAACCTGTAACTTCTGCTTACCATCTGGTGAACTTGCCAGTTATGCCATCCAGACCTCGAACAAGTCTTCACTTCCATATTTAAATTTAGATATAACCATTTACAGTTACTTATGTTGCTGGCTGGAGTAACTCCTCTGCCCGCAGCCTAATCCTCCACTATGGCACTCAGCTGACATGGTATATATATATATATATATATATATCCATGATGATATATATATATACCAAGGGATGTTGATTATATATATATATATATATATATATCAACATCCCTTTAACACCTTTTTTTAATAATTTAGCCTGGTCCCAACATGCTGACACCATTAACCTGCTTGTAACTGTTGAAATCCAAATAAGGAGACGACTGATTGGTAACACTAACAATTATTTTATTCAGACACACATACAGAGTAACGACTGGAGACAAAAGAAAGAGAGCTTCGGAGAGCCCGCCAATTCTTTTATACAGAGCTCGTGCGCCCTCTGGTGGCTCGAGCTTTATAATCCTTAACACCACCCCTCAATTTCAAAAGGTTTACATTATGAAATTGCATTAGTTACACAGTCTGATGTCTTGAATATGCCCAGATGTTTTCTAAGACAGATGAATCTCTTTGAACACAATGGTTTAGTAAAAGTATCTGCTATGTTATCACTTGAGGGAACATAGCCTAAACTCAAAAGATTTTTGGCTACTAGGTCTTTAATGAAGTGTGCCCTTATATCGATATGTTTTGACCTTTTGCTATTTTCATAGCTTTCAATCATGCTGATGGCACTTTGATTATCCATGTTCATTACTGTTACAATTTTTCTTCCAGGGTTTAATTCTGATAGTATCCCTTGAAGGTTGATAAGTTCAGCGGCAGTTGCTGCAGATGCTAAATATTCTGACTCTGCTGTAGATAGTGCAACAGATTGTTGTTTTTTGGACGACCAGGATATAAGATTATTATTGTAAAAAATTGCATAACCACTTATGCTTTTCCTGTCATTTTTGTCTCCTGCCCAATCTGCATCTGAAAATGCAATCAGCTTTTCATCTGTGCAAACTGAATAGTTTAAGGTTAGGTCTTTTGTTTGTTTGAGATATCTCAGTATTCTTTTTCCTGCCATCCAAAGTGTTCCAGTAGGTTTATCAAGATGTCTACTCAAGTAGGAAACAGCAAACATAATGTCTGGACGAGTAGTGTGTGCTATGTACAATAAGCTTCCCACTAATTCTCTAAATGGAACTCTCAAAGTTTCTTCTGAAAGATCAGCCTGAAATCCATGTTCCATTGGAGTTATAACACCTTTGCATTCCTTCATTTTGAATTTTATTAAGAGTTTTTCGATAATACTTTCTTGTGATAACGATAGTGTATTTTTATGCATAGTGATGTCTATTCCTAGAAAGTTCTTTGGCTCTCCCATTAATTTTGCACTAAATTCTGTTCTTAAGTTGCTTATTAGCTTATCAGCTTCTCCAAATAACAAAATATCATCTACGAAAACAATCAAATGTATACTATTTCCAATATATAAGCAAAAATCATAGTTTGAACGAGTTAGTCCATTTTTGACGGCAAAGTTATTAAAACACTCATTCCAACATCGAGGTGCTTCTCTCAATCCATATAATGCCTTTTTTAATTTTAAAGCTTTGCTGTTTGTTATTAGACCTTTTGGAGGCTTAATGTATACATCAACTTTCAGTTCACTGTTTAAGAATGCAGTTGGCACATCAAGTTGGGTTATCTTCCAGTTTTCATTAATTGCCTTTGATAGGAGTAATCTAACTGTTGATATTCTTACTACTGGTGCATATGAGTTGTTAAATTCTTCTTCCTGATATCCTTTTGCAACGAGACGTGCTTTCTTTGTTCCATCTGATTTTGTTCGAAATACCCACTTGGTTTCTATTGGATCTTTATCTTTTGGGAGTGTTGTTTCAGTCCAGGTACCAAATTTCAGATGAGCTTCCAGTTCCTTTTCTATGGCATCTTTCCATTCTTTTCCTGACTCAACTGCCTCTTCATAGGTTTCTGGATCTTCAGAATATAAGCAGTATGCGATATGCATTTCGTAATCATTATATTTCTGTGGTAATTTTATAGTTCTTTTTCTTATTTCCTTTTCTTGTGTTTCTTGTTCACGTTGATTTATCTTTTCATGATCACTATTAGTTTTGTTGTCCTCTTCTTTGTCTCTTGCACAGAAGTCATCATCACTTTGAGTTTTGTAGTATATTGGCATAGGAGTTTCATTGAATTTTACATCTCTACCTATTAGGATTTCGTTTTCTTTTGGATCCCAGAGTCTGTATCCTGATCCACTGTATCCTACCATTCTGACTTCCTTGGCACGTGATTCTAACTTTGTAGATTGTGGTAGCTTATATAACCAGGCTTGACAACCGAATACTTTTAGTTTTGATAAATCAACCTTTCCATACCATATTCTTGAAGGAATATTTCCATTGAGTGCTGCTGTAGGGGATCGATTTACCTGATAAGCTGCTGTACGAATTGCCTCTCCCCACAGGTGTTTAGGTAAATCACTGTCTTCAAACATAGTTCTTGCTTTATCCAAGAGTGTCCTGTTCATTCTTTCTGCCAATCCTCCTTGCTGAGGTGTGTAGGCTGTTGTATATTCCATTCTAATTCCTTTGTTTTTGCAGAAGTCTTTCAACATTCTAGAGGAAAATTCACCTCCATTGTCCCATCTAATACGACTTACTCGTTTTTCAAATTGAGCATGTATCTCTCTGACGTAGTTCATTATATTAAGTGCTGCTTCTCCTTTGTTTTTTAAGAGATATACTACAGTAAAATGTGAAAAATCATCTGTTATTGTTTGGAAATATTTTTTGCCATTTATAGTGTTTGGATTTATGGGTCCACATATATCTGTGTGTAACAATTCTCCTATTCTGTGTGATCTGTGTTCAGTCTTTTTGAATGGTAATCTTGTAGCTTTGCCCTTCATGCATGGTCCACAGGGTTGGTTGGGACATGGCAGATTCATTAATTTCAGATCACGGTAGTTTAGGTGGCCTAATCTTCTATGCCATAAGTCATTGGCTTCCGTTTTGAGGCATTGTGTATTATTTCTTATGGTGAACTCTGCAATAAACAAGCTTCCTGTAAGTGGACAGTCCATGTAAAAATCTCTGTGCATTATGACAGCTTTTTTTCTTTCAAAAATAACCCTTTTTCCAGTGTCATTGATTTTCCTTACAGATAACAAGTTGTGGGAAATCTTTGGTACAATAAGAGCAGTCAGAACAATATTTTTATTATTATAAGATAGTTTTATCTTGCCTCTCTTTTGTGCTAGAAGTTTTTCTCCATTTGCTACATTTATGCTTATTGGTTTGGTTAGACTTTCTATATCAGTCATATAGGCAGCCATATTCTCTTGAACTAGGTGTTCTGTTGCTCCTGAATCCAATACAAAATGTATGACACTTTCTTGTCCAATATTTGCATCATGTTCTGTGTCGTTAAATGCCACAAAGGATATTTCCTTTTCATGTGATATCATATTTGCTCTCTCTTCATAATTTCTCTGGTTACTTCCATTATTCTGATAATTGTTTCTCCAATTATTTCTACTTTTATTTCCACCTCTTTTCGCTTTCCCTCTGGCACCATGGCCCGAGTGAGTACTATCTCCTCTTTTAGGGCAATTATATTTTAAATGTCGACGATCTCCGCAAATAAAACAACCTTTATTTCCCACTCCTATAAAACAAGGGAGACTTTCAGTCTTCTCTCCATGTTCCGAATTTTTAAATTTAAGTTCAGCATCTAATAGCCTACTTTTTACGAATTCCAAAGTTACGCTAGTCGTCATTGTCTCAAGGGCCGTAATTACAGTATCGTATTTCTGAGGCATAGTTAGAAGAAGGTGGCTTACCTTGTCGCTGTCTTCCATTATTGTGCCGGTTGACTCCAATTCCCTTATGAGTCCGTCAAATGTTACGAAGTGATTCTGCAAGTCATCATCTCCACACTTAAGTGACAATAATTTTCTTCTTATATATAGTTTAGAAAATGTACTTTTTCGTTCGAAGACGTTCGTAAGAGATTTCATCATTTCTTGAGCTGTTTTCGAATCTTTAACGTATTCTAAATGTCTGTCCGTTAGACACTGTATGATTATGCTTCTGGCCTTGGCGTCTCTTTCGATGAATCTTTTCTTTTCTGCCTCAGTTATTCCATTAGTCTCTATTACTTGTTCACCAACAAGATCTTTTACTCCTTTTTCTTCTAAAATAGTTTCTACTCGAAATCTCCAGTTAGAGAAGTTTCCGTCCCGTAATTGCGGTAAGGTGGTCGCCATATTGCTTTCCATTGTCTTGACGTTTAGACTGATTCAAAAAAAAATTTCTTTGTATACTTTCTTCCTTAACGTATACGTATTTGTCGACTACTTTGTTCTTCTGGGCCCATAACCTGTTAAATTCCAAATGAGAAGACGACTGATTGGTAACACTAACAATTATTTTATTCAGACACACATACAGAGTAACGACTGGAGACAAAAGAAAGAGAGCTTCGGAGAGCCCGCCAATTCTTTTATACAGAGCTCGTGCGCCCTCTGGTGGCTCGAGCTTTATAATCCTTAACAGTAACTTGTTTGACTGACATCAGCAAGTTACAATCAATGGAAGTTTTTGAAATATTCCAAGGTCTAGAAAGGGCAAATGCATTAATTTGAAGGAGAAAGAAACGTTATCCAAAGCATGGCAGTATCTAGTTGATAACTTGATAAGGAAAGAGAAATATTATAGGCTTGACTTAAAAAATTTTTGTTAATAACATGTGTAATTATTTCATTTTAATTTTCTTTATATTTTTTATTTGTTTTAATGTTTTCATTTTTAAAATATGTAAATTGTTTGTTTTTCGAATTTTGTAAATTTAAAAATAGCAGTTATATTAAAGAAAAGAACTGAGTTCTACCATTAGAACTCAGTTCTTTTCTTTAATTTGTATTTTAATATGTTTTTAACCTGAGGCAGACCTCTGAATGGGGTTGTAAACATTTGTTTTGATTAAACTAGTGCTGGAAAAGTGTGTAAAGTATAGTGTGATTAGTATATTTATTTTCAATTTTTATACAAGTGCCTTCCAAATAAAAATGATTGCAGCAATGTATTTTATTAATGAAATTAAGTTTAATATTTTTGCATAATTATATTTTATAGGTGAGTTCCTGGGTATCTCATATTATTATTTCTCAACCTACTCATGAAGATCGCAAAGCTGTATTATCTTGTATATTAAGAGTTGCAATTTGTTGTTGGAATCTTGGAAATTTTAATTCAGCAGTTGAAATATTAGCAGGCTTGAAGTAAGTAAATTTAATTATTTTAAAAATAATAATTATTATAAATGTCTTAGATCTTATTTATATTATGCTCATTATATTATATTAAGCTCTAATCTGAGTGTAAAAATATAGACAGAGCTGTACTGAACAGTTTTGGCATCCAAGGCAACCTCATACCTAGTGCCCCTGATTCAATGTTAATTATAAAAAATTGTAGTGCTCCGCCACTAATTGTTCATTTTTTTTTGTATTTGTATATATTGTATATATTTAGACATAACTTTGCATTACTGTATCGGGTTATTATTATCGCGTTATTGTTGTATCGGTTACTATCATCGCGTTATTATTGTATCAAATTATTTTATCATGTCTTTTTTGTATCGGGTTTTCTTTTTTTTTTTTTGTTTCGTCATTCTTAGACGACACGCGCCCCCTTTTCGAACCACCTTTGGGGGATGTGTGCAAAAGGGGCCCTTGGATCGGTTACCAAAGGATCACGTGGGAGATGGTAGCCGAGAACAGTATAAATAGAAGGCCCAGGTGTGGAAGGGCACCTTTTTTTCCTGATTTTTTGGAGATCGAACTTCGTCTGCCTGAGCTGAACCAGTGTCGAGCACGTGAGTGAGGATCGGGAAGCCCTCTGAGAACAAAAGAGAAGAGGACAAGAATCGAACTCCATTGGAGCCGTATGAAAGATGAACGAATTAAGGTGAATTAATACAGACTTAGGAAGGTCCAAGGTATCGTCTTGAGCAATTATTTCATTTCTCCACGCGGGATAATTGTCGGCTAGACTCTAGTGTAGTTATGGAGTCACCGCGTGTTGTTGTTCTAACGACAAGGAGAGCGAAGATGTGTATGCGTACTAATTGTATCTAGACACGTGTGGTTGGAAAGGAATTTCTGTATAAGTTATTTTTTGTTCCTGTTTTGATGTTAATTACAAATAAACATGTTTTTCTGTAAGCCGACTTCTTTCCCTTTTTTTTGTAGACCAATAGACCTCGGTCTAACCTTAGGGTCCTAACAAAATTCTATAGGCTCGTTTTGGTGTTGCTTGGAGCACTTAAGTTATGTCACTGTATACAGATATATTAATATAAGATTCAAGTATTATTGATTGATTGCAATTAGTTTTTGATATATATTATGTTTAATTTCAACTTAATTACATTATTTAACTTTAAAAATATGGCTGAATTTAGTTAATTGTAGTTTTTAAGAGTTTTTGATAGTCTTCTAATAGATTAAAAAATTATTTCTTGCTTTAATATTAATTATAATTTTACATTCAAAATTACATTCTATTCATTTTTCAATGATTTTTTCAAAATATATATAAAATTTACATATCTATACATTTTTTAATTATTGAAGGCAATAGATTTATCAAATATTTGGTAAGTATTTTGTTTTCAGTGATAACAATTATTCAAATTATTTTATAGTAGTTTTGAATTTACTTTGAACACAAAATGAAGAATTTTCAGTTTTCAGATAAATTAGATTTAAATGTATTTTAAATTAATTAATAGAAATATATTTCTCTTTCAGATCAGAAAAATTAAAACCATTTTGGCTATCCATATCTGATCAGTTAACTGTTCTAGATATGTTGACTGATGCACTATTAACTTCAGAACCTTCACTAGAATATCAAGAAGCAGTTGAAAGAGCACTTGCTATTCCACACAGTAAAGTTATTCCATTTTTTGGTACATTTTTGAGAGATTTGCAAGCTGTTTTACATGGTATGCCAAGTCTTATTGTATTGCCAGCATACAATACTCAAAATCTAGAGGTAATCAATATTTTAATGTAAAAAGTAAAATTATAAAATAAATAAAATTTAAGAAAATTAAATCTAGATATTAATTTAAAAACTTTTACATTAATAATTACAAAATATCTCTTTAACTTTACTATTAGTTTATATCAGATTTTCATGGTGAAGATCACTTTATGTCAAGAATTGGAGTAGGAGGCATCATTAATGTTGAAAAAATTACTCATGCTCATCAAATATTAGATGATATACAAACATTTCATATTCATGCTCAGCAAAGACTTCAGACTATGATAGAAATAGCAACAAAGGAGATTAAGTATGTAAAAATATAATTTAAATTTTAGTCTTTATAAATTAGTGTAAACTAAAAATTTATATATTATATATTGGTATTATATATGTCATGGTAAATATTTGAAATTTTGTGCAAATTATGAATAATAATAAAATGAGATATAAGGTGTGATCAAATGAAAAGGTACCTTTCAAAATATCATGAATTAAAACTACACACAAAATACAACAAAAATCAGTAAAAGGAATAAAAATTATTTTTTTAATGTATAATAAAGTAGATAATTTTTATTCCTTTTACTGGTTTTTGTGATATTTTGTGTGTAGTTTTATTCTAAACAACTAGTTTTTGCTGTGGTGAATATTTTTTTATTATTATGAATTACATGGTACATGAGACATTCATTCTTTTTGTTGTAAATAGCCACAAATGTATGTGATATCACTACGGCAAGACACTGGGCACAATATTGGTCACTTAGCAGTATCACTACTTATTAGATTAGTTGTCTCTCAGTGGTCCACGTCATGTAGGAAAATCGAGCTGCCATTGATGGACATTACAATGAAGAACTGTGAGGTGTGATACACTTCCTATATGTGGAGCTTGCTGTCTTCTACAAGGCATTTTCTATGCTTCTTCGAAAGTTTGGCTGCCATAAACTTTTGCTGATAGCATTTATGGCCTGAGCCACCTGTTGGTCTTTATAGCTCAAAACTGGGTACCACATGACCTGATGCATACACAAACTTAATCTGTCACCTCTATTGGTCATGCAATTTTCAGGTGGCTATGTGCATTTCTTCATGGTGCTGCAATTTCACTTTTAAGGAGTGTAATGGTGTGATAGCCTTGCTATGACATTTATATTAAACTTATATAACTATTTATACCTAATTTCCCAAAGGATATTAACAAATAGTATTTAAAACTTTAATTAAATAAATTCTTAATAAATAAAATTTAAGTTCTAGTTCAGTTATATCTTATTTATGTTAAATATTTTTTCAGTTTTTTAATGTAAATGTTAAAATCATTTCAATTATAAATCCATTTCTCTGTAAATTGATTCTATTCTACAATACATTAAAATAAAAGGAATGAAGAATATAGTTTAAACATATCCACAATAGTTAGAACCTGAAACTGATTTACAGAATAAAATGAGAGATTTTTGATGTTTTTTCTGATATACAATAAATTAAAAGACTATTTTTTTCCTCTCTATTTGATGTTATATTAAATGAAATTTTTAAATATCCAAATTTTTATCAAAAGTTTAAAATCACATAATTTAAATATGCCAAAACAGATTTAAACAATAAGTGATAATAATTATTTGAAATTAATTATTAATTTGTTTCTTAATTATTTATTTAATATTTAGTTGTGGAAAAATGAAATTAAATAAAATTATTGTTATAATAATTTATTTGTAAATAAAAAATGCTGTTTATCATATAATGTCATCTAATATTTAGTACACTCAAACCTGTTTTTGTGCGGTTTTTTTGTGCGACTTTTTTATATGTGCAATGTGTTTTGTGCAATTATTTTTGTGCAGTATACCAATTTGATTGAAATTCATATACTGCACACAAAAAATCACACAAAACAAATTGCACAAATAAAAAATTGCACAAAAAAAGACCACACAAAAACGGGTTTGAGTGTAGAGATCAGAAAAATGAGTATGTTAAAAATTTTTCTGTTTTTTATTTCAAAAACTGTTAGAATATCTTTATCTATGAGATATAAATAATTATGTACACTATTTTGTATAAGTTATATATATATTAGATTTAACAATCATCAGCTATTATCTGTTACATATTTCTATTTTTCAAAGTTTCATCCATCCAAAATTCACTTAAAAAACATTTTAAAAAAATAATAGATTTTACCTTACAATATTTTCTTTTAATAATTTTTATCTTTAAAGCATTGTATATTTGAAGTTTGCAGATAAGAATTAATCTTTATAATGCTAAAATAAATTCAAATAATAATAATATTATTTTTGTTTTTTCAACAGTGACAAGAATGGACTTATTGAGCAAAATGATGATTTTTATGAAATAGATATAGGTGCATACAGACCCATTCAACCATTGAGTTATGATCATGGAGTTAGTTTTGTACCACTTACAGAAAAGTCTGTTGATTTTCATAATCTTCAATGTTTACATCATGGAACAACTGTGATCCATCTGGAAGAAGAAAGAACTCGTTCAGTTCTTTGTTATCTAAAATTAGAAAGAAGTAATTCTTTATTAACATGGTGTAAACCAGCTTGGAGTTCTCTTAGACCAAGTGGATCTCAAGATTATTCCCTTAATTTACATATTGAAGAACCAGTATCACCTGGTTTGCTTTTAAAGTATGACAGTAATGAAATAGCAATAAATAATTTAGAAGAAGGTTTTATTGATTTGGGATATGTTAAAGAAATTACACTTGGACAAAGCAATATTGATATAGGAGCTCTTTGTCGTCGACATGGATTAGAAGAAACTATGCTTGATCAAAACTGTATTAAACTTTTATATGGAACTAATCTTTCTGATAATAGGACAATTGAATTCTTTGCTCCGAAATTAGTTGCACGGATATGGTATGAAGGTTTACGACAGTTAATACATCTTTTAAAAAGACAATATCAGCTTTGTGATAGAAGGATTCATTGGTTGAAAGAACAATACCTGTATTTATATTTTGAAGAACAAGCATGCATTGGTCCAACACCAGCTGAAGCAATTAAGGTGAAATTTTTATTTCTTTAATTAAAAGTAGTAATTACTAATTATGATAATTTCTATATAGAAAATAATTACTGAAATAATTATGTCTGAATAAGTTTTTTATAATTTAATAACAATGAAAATTCATTTTTCTGTTTATTAGAATCATGCTTATTGTAATCATGGATATTATTGATCATTTAATGTAATCAGAATTAATATGTACAGTACCAAAACACTATACAATCAAACCTCAGTTTACAAACTTAATTCATTCCTAAAAGTTGTTTTGAAACCAATTTGTTCTCAAACTGAAACAAATTTTTCCATAAGAAACAATGTAAAATGGATTAATCTGTTTTTGACCCTCAAAACAAAGCCTTTTATTCATCTTTTTAGCAGCATTTCATGCATAAAAGTGTCTACAGAATGCAATATGATTTTATCTATATTCTTTTAATATATATATATATATATATATATATTAAAAGCAAAGTGTTTCATCATCACAAACTTAAACTAAAACACTTTACAAAAAGTGCTATAAATAGAGATTTGACTCTGCCGGGATGAATATTGTTGAGACCCTAAAGCTAGGCTGAGGTCTACTGGTCTACAAAAAAAAGAAAGGAGTTGGCTTACGGAAAATATATTTATTTATATTTACCACCAGCACGGAAAAATGAAAAACTCATACACGAATTCCTTTACACCCTCACGTGTCTAGAGTACGATTAGCACACGTACAGTACCTTCACTCTCCTTGTCCTTACATTAACACGTAACAGTTTTCACACAATCTCTACACTAACAAGAATGGTTCCTTAGAAGCATTGAACTCGCGGTAACTCCGTACCTATAATGACGTCTAATCGACAATTATCCTGCGTGGAGAAAAAAAATGTTTGTTTGAGACGATACCTCAGACCTTCCTACTTCTGTATTGATTCTTTCCACTTCGTTGTTTTCTCATACGGCTCTGATGGAGTTCGATTCTCGTCCTCTTTTTTTCTCTTTTGTTCCCAGAAACTTTTCGATTCTCACGCACGTGCTCACTTTATGTCCCTCGACGACACCGATCCAGCTGAGGCGGATGAAGTTAGACTTCCAAAAATTAGGGGAAGAAGGTGCCCTTCCCAGCACCGGATTAAGCCTCTAGCGGGCCCTAGACAAATTTTAAATTGGGGCCCCATATAAATAAGTTACTTGTAAACAAATCTTAAATAATGTCACTTAAAATTTTTATTAATAATAGAGAATACAAACACTAATACAATGATAATTGTACAACAAAAGAGTTTCTGGTACACATGATAATTGTACAACAAAAGAGTTTCTGGTACAATGAGAAATGTACAGTAAGACTCCGCTTAATACGGGGGATGCGTTCCTAGACGACAAAGCGCTAAGTGAAACAGCATTAAACGAGACCATTTTAATATAGAGTAAATAGGGATATGGGAACACGTGACCAAAAACTAAGCAATTTTACTATAATTTTAAGTTATTTTTATATAAATTTTCACATAATAATATATGTCAAATAACATAAACTTGTTTTTTGCGATGAAGTCCTGTAGTTTCATTGGTTGCTTTCTTTTTCTTTCCTTAAGCAAATGTCGGTAGCAGAAGATCGCATCAAGAATGCCTCGTTTTGCTTTGGCACTCCTATCAAAATCTGGATCATTCGCTACAATTTGATTAACGATTTTGGTTATCATTTCCAAACTTTTCCTAAGGAAATCTGTAGCAAGTTCTTTGGTTCTTCGTCTTCAGAATCTCTATTTTCCAGTTTCACACGAATTCCTTGTTCTGCCAGTTCTTGAAGACGTCGTTGGTAAGGCTCTTACCAGAAACCTGTAGTAACTCCCCAATATCCTGCTCGTCTACATATGTATCGATTAAGTTGACAATTTTGTCAACCTAACGATACAGCGATAGACTCTTCTCGATGAAAATTCTTGAATACCTGCAGCCATAACTTCTTCCACACTCCGCTCATGCATTTATCAGTTAATTCTTGCCAAGAGAAGTCGGTATTTCCTATGGCATCTATGATGTTATATTTTTTCCAAAATTGAACAAAACAAACATAGGTTTAAGGGAAGTACAGCGCTAAGACGAATTGTCACTTTTTGCTGATTGATTCGTGTTTCAGAATAATCGTATTATATACGAATCAATGAAATACCACGTGAATCAGCATAAATTTTGAGTGTTTTTTAGGCGTCAAGCAGACTGCATTATATCGAATCAGCGATAAGCGAAGTCTTACTGTATATAATTTTAGCCATTAATTAGCCTTTCAAATATTTAAATTTTTGGTTTTTGGATTTTCATTTCAGAAAATTGATCAATCTAGCCATTTGAGAGTGTCTGTTTCTTTAGTAAGCATTGTTTCGTTTGTAAGCATTGACCCTTTCCTGTCCTATTGAATTTCTTAAGTAATTTTTAACTCGTTTTAAAACAGAGAAAGATTCTGCACTGAAGCCCTCTGAATTACGGGCCTTAGACATTTGTCTAATTTGTCTATTGGATAATCCAGTCCTGGACCTTCCACACCTGGACCTTCTATTTATACAGTCCTGTTGCCTTCTCTCACATGATCTTTTTGTGACCAATCCAAGGGCCCTTTTTGCACGCACCTTTCAAAGGTGGTTCGAATAGGGGTCACGTGTCATCAACGAACAACAAGGGGAAAGCCCGATACAATAATAACGCGATAATAATAACCCGATACAATAAAAGTAACACAAAGTTATTACAATGATATATACAATATACACATACAAAACCGAACAACCAATAAGTGGCGGAGCACTACAATATAACCAAATTAGTCAAGACAGACAAGTACTTTATCCTCACTTTCCAAAATATATTTCAATTTTTTTCATTTAAATTTTAATTAATTAATTAATTTTGATTTCATTTTTAATTTTAGTTTCAATTTTGGTGTAAAAACCAGAGTTTTAATTATTATTTTATTATTTTAAATTTTAATTAACTGGCTACTTAGTATTAATAAATATTATATTAACCATTAATATTATAATATAAACATAATATATTAATAAATTTTTGTTATTTAATTTGAGTCAAGTACCTTTAAATACAAATTATTGGATGCCATTTATATTATGGAAATGTAAATTAATGCAGTTTTTATTAATTAATTTGATATAAATTGAATTGTGATGTGTACCAAAAACTGGAAGTAGTAACTTACCCTCATGCGCATTGAAATCTAATTTGAATAACAACAACATTGATGGCTTGTGTTATGACATCTAATGATGTGAGGCAAACCTTGGTGCCACAACTGAATCAGTAGCAGGGGCAAATTCTCTGGTCTTGCTTATCATGTGCTGCATGCTTAATTAAGAGAAAGTTTTGACTGTCAATATACTTTTTATATGAGAATGGAGAATGTGAAGACAGGTACAACATGAGTTACAAGATACAATTTTAATAATTGATAATCTTTATTTCATGTGAAGTAAGACAGATTTTTTTGGAAGTCAGCTAGATTCTGTCAGAATATTTATCTGATTCAATTTTCTTATATTTATGAATATAGTTCTGTAAATTTGGAAAATGGCTGAAGTTACATTCTTTAATTTGGGATATCCACAAATTTAATTTTGACTGAAATTCATTTACACTTCCTATGAATTGAAAAAGAGTTCTTTGTTCCCCTTCAAGTTCAAGATTGGGTTTATTCATTTTGGTTGTTATATCAGTAAGTGTGGGATTACGAAGAACCGCGGTGTTAAAATTCGCAAATTTAGGTGAGTTTGATTACCACAAAAGGAGGAGGCAAGCGTAAATTTTAAGAAATATATATATTTTGTAAACAAGGTGGACAAAAGTTTGTGCTAAAAATAAATTTTTTCTCCCAATTACCGGAAGTAGTTGACTGCCATCCCGTGGCAGACTGTATCATCTACTCTCGAAGCAGGGATCAAACATGGCACTGTACCATTAGTCAGGATCGCCTAAGATTTTACCATTTTATTTATTTTAAGAGTAAATGTAAGGGTACTAACAATTATATTTATCTTATAGTTATTCTAATTGCATAATTATGTCTGAATATGAGCCAGAGAAAAAGAAAAAAATGGACATACACTTACAATTTTCAAGAAGATTGGGAAGAGAAATATGTTTTTATTTATTTTAAGAACAAATGTATTTGTTTGATTTGCAGTTCAACAGTTGCTATTGGAAAAAAGTGCAACGTAGAACGACATTTTACAACGATTCATAAAAAATATGATACTGAATATCCTATTAACAGCAGTTTAAGAAAATCTAAAGTGAAAGAATTGAAAACCACATTAGTTGCCCAACAATCTGTATTTACTAAGTCCGTGACTAAATCAAGAGCTTCTACAATTGCTTTAAGATTGCACATATACTTGCAATGCACAAAAAACCCTTTGACAATGGCAACATAATTAAAGAAGCAATGCTTGCTGCATCACAAACATTGTTCAAGAATTTAAAAATAAGAAGGAAATTATATCAGCTATTGAAGATGTTCCATTATCAAGAAATTCAGTCACTCGTAGAATAGAAGCAATGTCTGAAAATATCAAATTACAAACAAAGAAAGATTTAGAAAAATGCATTTTTTTAAGTTTACAGTGTGATGAATCAACAGACATCTGTAATATTGCTCAAATAAATATTTATCAGTTTTGCCACTACAAGGAAATACACGTGGAAAGGACATATACAAAGTTATTAAAAACTACATTAAAGAAATTAACATGGCCCCTTCAAAAACTTGTGTCCATTACAACTGATGGAGCACCTGCTATGATTGGTTCTGGTGTTGGCTTCATCTCATTACGTAAGAATGATGCTGAGTTTTCAAATTTTTTTCATTATCACTGCATCATCCATCAACAGGCATTATGTACAAAAGTGTTGCATTATGAACATGTCATGAAAGTTGTAAAAATTGTAAATTCTATTCGAGCCAGACCACTTCAGAACAGATTATTTAAAATACTGACTGATGAACTTGATGCTGAGTATGGAACTTTAAAACATTCTGAAGTTAGATGGCTTAGTAAGGGAAAAGTCTTACAATGATTTGTAGATCTTCTTCCAGAGATAAAACTGTAGAATCCAGAAACGAAACTTATGAAGAACTTAATGATCATGGTTGGTTGTCAGATTTATCCTTTCTTATGTATCATCCTTGTATATTGTCAGGTTATCTTATTTTATTGTTTATTTTCTTGTCTATGTTCTGATTGTCGTCAATATCAATATTGTAAGTTGTAATTTTTTTATTCCTGTACATGAAATGTATTTAAAATTGTAAAATATTCCTTTATATATATATATATATATTTGCTACTTTTTGGGCATTATTGGTATGGAAGCAGTGTGTTGGTGGTGGGGGCTATATAAGGTGTGAGGGACCGGCAATGGATCATTCTGGTTCCTGGTGTTCGAAAAAAGAAGGATTTTTCATGAGTGCTGTGTGAATAGGAGTGAACTGGCCTTCCTTCTCTTTGTGTGTGTGAGGAAGTTCCTAGTTTTGGTAATCCATTTCCATCTGAGGGAGAAATTTGAAGTACAATATAATATTCAGACAAGTGAATCGGTTGCTGGTTTATAACCTCACAAAGCGAATAGTTTTTTTGGAACCGATTGGATTTGTTCAACTCTTTGTCTTCTCACCGAAGGACTTTTGTTTTGTGAACCGCCATGTGCTATGTATGTACCAACTTTGTGGAGACATTGACATTGTATATATAATTTTTGTACATAAAGTTAGTTTTAAGTGTATTTCTTGCTTGCCTCCTCCTTTTGTGGTAATCAAACTCACCTACATTTGCGAATTTTAACACCGCGGTTCTTCGTAATCCCACACTTACTGATATAACAACCAAAATGAATAAACCCAATCTTGAACTTGAAGGGAAACAAAGAACTCTTTTTCAATTCATAGGAAGTGTAAATGAATTTCAGTCAAAATTAAATTTGTGGATATCCCAAATTAAAGAATGTAACTTCAGCCATTTTCCAAATTTACAGAACTATATTCATAAATATAAGAAAATTGAATCAGATTAATATTCTGAAAATCTTGCTGAACTTAAAAATAATTTCGAAATTAGATTTTCTGATTTTTGTAAAATTCATCCAATTGTTTCATTTATTTTAAATCCATTTGTTGATATTAATATTTCTGAAATATCGCAAATTGTTTATATAATATTGTTTATATATATACTGTAATATCGCAAATATCACAAAAGATTGCAAGTATATTGAATAAAAATGTCAGTATTTTAGAAATGAAAATAATTGATTTTCAATCTGACCTACAATTACAAACAAGAGTATCACAAACTTATTTTTGGATACTTGTGGATGAGAGAAAATATCCACTTGTAAAGGAAACTTTTCAAAGATTAAACTCCTACTTTGGATCAACTTTGTGAAAGTGGCTTTTCGACAATGAAATTTTTAAAATTAAAGTTCAGATCCAGAATGACAAATGAGCATCTGAATGATTGTATGACTCTTGCTGTAACACCTTATGCACCAGAGTACAATAAACTGGCAGAAGACATGCAATGTCAGTCTTCACATTGATTATTAATAAATAAGTTTTGTTTATCCTGTATTGTATTTAATTTGTAGTAGATTAGTAGTAGTGTAATATTATTGTGTTTTGTTTTACCTATTGTGGCTGATTTTTTCAAGAAAAAGGTCATTGTTCTATGTGTGGCTTGCCTAAAATTTTTAAATTCTTAATTTGCTCCACATAGACTAAAGGTTGGGCACCGCTGATATAAACTATAACTACATGCTTAAAACTAACTATAACTAATTAAAACTAAGTGAGGAAGAATTTTATAATCAGAAACCAATGATAGGATAGAGGAAAGTGGGTACCCAAATACTGGTGATGATCTTGAGGTGATGGATTTTCAAAATGTTCTCTTTCTTGGAGTTGTTGGGTAATTTCCCAGTTCACTTCAATGGCAATTTTGGGACTCAATAATCTTTCTAGATTGAATTTTTTTTGATTCTTTCATCTGACTTCTTCTTCTTTATGCACTGCCGAAACACAGTAGAGAATTCACTTCTACTGTCTTGTCTTGTCAGAGTCCCACAGAATGGCTGTTGTTCACACACACAGCCCTCAGGGCCACATTCCTCTTTTGTTCTAAAAGGATTAGTCAGTATCACCCAAGAAGAAAGGGTTGAGAAGGAAATTTCTAGAAGGGACAAACAATAGACAAAGGAAAGAAAGGAAACTGTACAAAAATTAAAATGAAATATATATTGATACTATGGCGTACATCCACAAGAACAATTACGCCAATAATTTATTCTAACATGTAAACTTTTTTATCATTTGTGTTAGCTTTTACATTGACAACTAGTGGCTAGCCGTTTTAAGTCAGTGTGATGCTTGTGGGAACTTGATTGCTTGCTTGTGCTGCAGCAAACAAGTGCACTCACATGATGTCATTCAAAGCTTTTAACACAGCCAGAAGCTTACAGTACCCAGTCAGCATATATGTATTATATGGTTTTAAATCTAAGTTGTGAATTGTTGTGAGTTATGTATGTTGTTGCTATACATTATTTTATTCACACCAAATAACGTTTCTGCCTATTGTTTAATGCAGGGGTCACCAAACTTTTTTCACAGCGGGCCAGATAACAGAGAATTACGAGTGTGGGCTGTATAACTATTTTGTTCAATACAGTATACTGAATACACAAAAAATAAAGGAAACCAACATATTTATTTACCAATACACAAATGCAACCACTGCAGCAAGCTCGTAATTTGCTTTTCTCAGAAACTTCATTGCAGGTACAGTGGTACCTCGTACAACGTACGCCTTGAATAACGGACGCTGCGAACAACGGACTTTCTGTTTTCCATTACGTGACTCGAGCAACAAACTGGCTGCAAACAATGGACTTTCCTGCATAATTGGTGACTGCTCCATGGATGCGTTCTTTAATAGCAGTCACTCTGCGTCTCCGCTACTACAGGAGTGTGCTGCTGTTCTGTTTGTAGGCATTTAGGAACGACAGTGAAAGAAAGAAAGATGGCGGCGCTCGCACTATCGATAGTATCGTGATGGAGGAATATATAATTCTAAAATATGAGCTTTAAAAGTCCAAAGAAGGGTCCCAATTGTAAAATTTAACCATAAAATGGATTATTTGTTGAAAGAGCATTCAAAATAGCCTCGAAAAAAAACAGTACAAAAATTGTAAAGACACTTACATCCCCACGTGCACTAACTTGCGCTTTCACAATTTCTAAATTCTCATTCATAAAACCACACAATGGACCCGGAAATGAAACTATCTGAGCCATGGGGGCCACCGTAAACTACTGCTACAAGTGGCCATTTTTGCTGTTTGATGGGCGTGCACTCCCACCTGAATTTAGGAACGCGTTCCGCAGGAAATTTTAAATGGATGTCGCTCACACAGAGTTACGCAGATGAATAAAAGAACGCACCCCATGTTCATTTTTTTATGATACAGTATGGTTATTTTATGCTGTGGAACAAATTAGATGTTTTAACATATATTTCTATGGGAAAATGCATTTCGTATAACGGACGTTTCACTTAACGGACGTGCACCTGGAACGGATTAAGTGCGTTATATGAGACACCACTGTACTTACACAAAACGTGCTCTGATATCCAAAGTCACCGAATTTTTTATTTCACTGATTTTCCTAAAAATTATATTACTATCAGATGCAAAAATCAGATTGGACCACTTCTGGCATTTTTACTTACATTTTTACACTTTAATTTTTTTCTACATAGTAAGTTCATCTACAATCTATGATATTTCCATATAAATAATTATATTTTAGATCATTTGTGGCACAGTGTGGCAATGAGCCAGATGAACTGACCTTGCGGGCCATAGTTTAGTGACCCCTAGTTTGATGCTAGTGATAGGCCCATTATTCTTATTATAACTTACAGCTTGCCCAAAAATTTTGGTCAGTATTCTCCTAATCAGTAGTCCTGTTGTTGATTGGTTGGACCCAGTGTCATGCTGTCCATGGAATTTTTATTTTCTAAAATATAAATACATATTGTGTGATTATTTTTATATTTTAACATACTTTGAATTACTTAAAATTAATATTTTATTATAACCACATTATGTATTTTATTACAAATTTCTATACATGTGAAAAACAATGATAAAATTGCTATTGTATATTTGAATATAAATTTGTATATGCATATTCCAAATGGAAGAGCTATATTTTCAAATATGGGATAGCTTCCATGACGAAAATATATGAATGGTGTAAAGCAGCCAGATTACACACATTTGTGCATGGTTTTTACAGAGCACCAATCTCTCATGGTTTAGCTGGTGGATGCTACACACGAAAATATTAAATAACACTTCCAATGATTCCATCCATTAGTCACTCATAGGGAGCTATTTGACTAAGTGGATTGTTTTAAGATTTAAAAAGTAAAGAATATTTTATGTTATTTTTATGTATGTTATTTTACAGCTATATTTAATTATAATTATATTCTAAAGATTTTGTCTGAAAATCTTTAGAATTTTTAGATAATTCAGTTTTAGATGTTAATAATTTTAAATAATATGAAAATCAATTTTCCGAAGCAAGTTTTAATTCTTTAAGCAAATTTTAATGAAGAATTTTTTGATTTATCTAAATTACGTAATGAATTGCAATATTTATATTTGTGTCCAGACTATATTGGCAAGTCACTCTTAGACATAAAAAATATTATAATTAATGGCAATCTGAACAAAGATGTACTAAAAGAATTATATGATTTAATATCATTAATTTTTATGGTACCATCTACGAATGCATCTGTTGAGTGCAGTTTATCAACCATGAAGCAAATTTGCAAGGAACACACAGTCGGAGGAAAGATTGTCATCACTAACATTGCTTTCAATGGAAAAAGAGCTTTTAAGTACTTTGATGCAATCAAAGACAAGCAATTTTTATGATAAAGTAGTAAACGACTTTGTGGAAAAAATTGCCCAATAGAGTTAGTTCATAAAAAATAATAAAAACAAGTTTTTATATCTTTATTTTATGTCAATGTTTCTATTTTAGAATTAAAATAAATAAACTGTTTATTTTTGTCATTTCTAGTATTTGTTTAAAATTTTTATGGAAACTGTGAGGCTCCAGAACAGTTGAAACTAAAATTTAATTTTTACATATTAAAAGCGAAATGCTATTGTCAAGCCAGACCAAATGTTATGTTAGTTATGTAAGAGGGAGGAAAGACAAGAAAACTGTAGTTGTTAAAACAAATGCAAAGATGACTGACATAATGGATCAGGTGAAATGTTGGCTGGAGAAGAGGGAGCTGACACGAGCACTAATAAATAGTCGAAAAATGGGAAAGATTAAATGGTTTGTTGTGCTACAGCACTAGTATTATTGTAAATTCTCCTTTTTTGTGTGTGTTTTGTTTGTTCTGTATCAGGTCATATATTGTACTAAATTCATTCTCTTCCATTTTGTATCGCGACATCACATTTTAATGTGGTGCATATTGTGTATGATGTATCTGCTGATTGGGTGAGGATTGGACCATGTGTGAATGACGTACTCCCTAATGGCGGGAGGTATAAATCCAAATGTATCATCATGGAAAGCCATTCTTTTTATTTGGGATCTCCTGCTTGCTACATACCTGCCATGAGTGAGAAAGAAATTGGTCACCAGTGAAAAGATTTGGATGCTAGGAAGTTGGACTAAGTAAAAGACAATCCAATTCCATCCATGTGAATTTAGCAATCATCAACAAGGAATGAGTGCTCAGTGACAAAGGAACTAATAAGGACAAGTGTAAGACATTTTTTTCAACATCTTAGCCAATTGTGGTGTTCTCATCACACGTGTAACTATTCTCGTAATTGTACAGAGGATATGAGAATCGGGGTCAAAAGACCACTAAGTTCGTTGTGTATATATTTTTATTTTTATGTATATATGCATTTGCCATTGTAAATTACCATAAAGAAACCTAATAAGTCTCTTGTATCAAGACCTACTATGTTGTAATTACACAGAATAAATTTTATTTCCTCATCCATTAAAATTCATGTAAAGTCCTTGTTGTTTTTCCCTGCCTTTACCCTACCCACATACCTAGTATACAAGTATAGAACAGGTTAGAAAAACATCACGTGTGATCATTAAAATTCAAAAATTGACAGAAAATAGGAACAATGGGCTGAATTATGAGCACATGGCTTATAGTTTTATCAACAAACTCTGGTCAGAGTTGACAAAAAGGTATTGGACAGACACCATGAAATGGACCTTTCTTGTGACCGATCAAGTCTTGGTTTTCACCTAGAAACAAAAGGGAGACCAATCAGGAAGCAAGGAAGGGGATACAGGACCAATCAAAAGGTGAGATTTGAGGGAAAAATCCTATAAAAACTCCAAATCTCAAGATCGAATTACTGATTCTCACCTAGTGTAATCACACCTAGTCTGTGTCACATCTATTGTTCTAACTCGTCCCAAAATCGAAGGACTCATGACTAAGCCAGCCATCTCATCTACATCATCTCTGCCCCGGGGCCTCACCATTGCCATCTCCATTGCCCTCACCATCACCGTCATCATCAATGGTCAAGTAACTCCATAAAATCAATGGTCATCGCCCCTAGCACCCAATCTTCAAAGCAGACTATTTTGTTCATAGTGTAAGTTATTTTATGTCAAAGATAAACTGTTTTGTAAGGACATGTGTCATCTTTGCCTCCAGCATCACCACCCACATACGATCAGTCCCTAGGCTTTTCCCTGACATACAATTAACTGATTGTCCCAAAAGTCTGCTTTCTTACAAAACAACAGCTTCCTTATCAAATTTCTTGGCATGCCACTGGTATGCATGCAACTACATTTAATAAAATGTACAATATAAAAGATATCTGAACATTCATTTTAGTATCAATTGTAATTTCATTTTATGCTATGGCTTTGATATTTGCTATTAATCACATTTATCTCTACCTGTTGATTCTCAGTTATGCTTATCAGAAATATTGCAAAAACTTTAAATGCATTTTTAAGAAACTGAAAGGAAAAAAGTCCTAAACATTATTGTCTTATTTTCTCTTCATCACAAAATTATCTCCATTTCCATTTTACTATTGAAACACATTAAAATTCATTACAAGCAGACATTATATTTTTAAAAGTAAATGACAAACTGTAATATTCATGAAACTACAATAGGGAATAAGAATTAATTTAAACCTGTTATATGAATTGAGATTCTTTTAATTTTAAATAAAATTTATTTGATATTTAGGTTTTTGGTGGACGTAAATGGACTCTTGGTTCTTTGGGTAGCAGTTGTTCATCTATGGATGTATCTTTGCCTGGTTTTAAACGTGCTTCTAGTTTTGGTGTTGGAACAACTAAGTTAAGAAAAAAGAAATCTACAACATCACTTGCAGCAATTAGAGTTAAGCATCTTTGTTTTTAATAATCTATTGTTAATATTAATAAGAATTAAAATTAATTTTCTTCATAACATTTAATTTAAAAACTGATAAACTATTAGATAAGTTTGATATACTCATCAAGATGAATTTTGAAAGAAAACAAATAGCCTACACAACAAAATAAAAAAACATGCAATAAAGAAATAGAATTAAAATTTTATCTTTTAAACATTAAAATTACTATATTACTAATCATACTTATTCATTAAAATTTTTATTTTAGTATGGCTAATTATATGAGATAATCTTATCAGAAAATAAAATATCCTAAAGAATTGACAAAAATAAAATTAATCTATTGACTTTTAGTTAATAAAATTTTTCTGTGTTTTTTGGACTTATATTGTTGTTATTAAATAGTAAATGAAAAATTTCTTGTCATTTCATGTAAATATATGAAATAAAAGTGATCAGAACTGTAAAAAATTTTAGATTTGTTAATACTGTATATAATTATTTAAAAACCTTTATTTAATCAATTAACTGAATTTTACAGGAGTTGTGTGAGGTCAACTGCCTTCAAACATTTGTGTGGCATCTCTAGATCCTAATTTTTATTCCAAAATTGTGAAATTATTGGCAATCAGAAACTATGATTATATCTTTTATTTCCATTATGTCTTTCTAACAATGTGAGATAGTAGAGGATAATGAAAATGCTATTTTTATGTTTATTTTATTGTAATTTGATGCAATAAAGCAATAAAATAAACATATCAAATTTCACATTGCTGTAAATTATTTCAGGTTTTATGGTTTGATATTTGGTTTATTTGTAATGGGAGAGGGATAGGTTGTTTTAAGGAGATTAAGTTGTTCTGTAATTGCCTAAAGTAGAAAGTACATATATAAATAACTAATTGATTGATGAGTTTTTACTCAAAGTCTGCATTTGCTATTGCCACAGTGGTTTTACTTGTTTTTTGTTCAGTTTTAACTGTTTTTTTTTTTTAAATATAACTTCTTCAAAAACTGGAACCATACATATAGAGTCGCAAATCACTCCTAAACTCAAATTTTCCAGCAAATAAACATAAAAAACTTACAGTCAAACATTTTTGGCCACAAATTTATTGGCCTTCTTCAGGAAAAAATAAACAAATGTAGTATCGAGGATCAACAAAATGTTCCCGACGTATAAAAATGGCAAGTGTGTAGAGGATCTTACAAATTTAAGCACACGACGAATTATCGATAACTATATATTCTTTATAAACTTTGGATCACAATATCTACGGTTATACAATTACGTTTTCCCCGTTTCGCGACATAAATTAGATGAATCAAATCTTATAACAAGCATATACCTGACAAGTACAAACAAATTTAGAACTATGCATAAATATATATATACAATAGGTACAAACGACATTAATCTACAAAGTATGCCTCGATGAATTCCTCGAACAAGTCCAACAGTTCTTCTGTCCAGTCAGTGATCTGGTCAGCGAAAAAAAGATGGCTCCACACATGGAGCGTCTCCATTTATATTGCCCGCCATCCAGGTTACAGCTGTGCCACTTGGTAAGAGTCGACCAATCCTAATTCCGCTTACAGGCACCTGGCAAAGGGTGATATGGCAACGCAAAACAATTAACTCGCGCGACGACATCTTAAATTCTGATACGGACAACGGAACTCTTTTATTTATATATATATACATATAACTACAATAGTGATTAATCACTACATATCTCCCCCTTTTAAATCAATGCCCGAAATGCAATTTTCGAAAATCAATCTTCCTCTCCCTTAGGTTGTATGGCCTTGTCCCACACACCATCTCCTTGTTTTGGTGACCTGACGAATCACTGTTATCGTTTACACTCCCCCAATCTTATGATGCTCCACCAAGCACATTTCAACACCCTCCTCATCTTCATCTGATTCAACACACTCAACCTCCCTCACACACAGGTTCCTTCTATGTTTAGGCTGATCCAACCCACAGCATAATTTTAGTCTATCAACATGCACAGCATCCATGTCATGTTTAATACACCCCTCTACTCTATACATTGTCGGATTTATCACCTTTATTATCCTGAATGGCCCCAAATAATTAGGAGAGAACTTATTCCTTTTTCGCCCCTTTTGCCGAACTCATACCTTTTGCCCCTCACTGAAAGACAATAATTTTTTTCCTTTGTTACAATAATCTCTATTCCTTCTTAGCTGGTAAACAAGCCGACATTAGGCAAAGTCCCTTAACACGCGCAATTTGGTTAGAAGGTATGACTTACGTTCGTTGATAGTCATTTGACTTGTGGTGCAACTGAAGGCAGGGGTTTGCAGGTCTGTGCTGAAAAGAAGGAAGGCAGGCGACTCATTCAAGACGGAGTTATAATGCTCATGATGCGAGTTGTTATAAGCGAAGCAAGCGGGATCAATGAGGTCATCCCACTCCAAGGTAATTTCGCTGGAAACCTTGGAAATCATTTCAATTATTGATTTATTAGCCCGTTCGCACATTCCATTAGTACATAGGCAATATAGGTCGTAGTTATATTCCTCCGTATTCCCAGCCATTCACAGCAATCGGCAAACAGGATGACAAGAAATTAGTCACAATCACCTCGGAAACTTCGTACCTACAAACAACTTTGTCGAATATCAAATTACTAATGGACCATGCAGTTTGATCCTTAATTCGATGGGCCTCCATGAAGCGTGTGCATATGTCTACTATCACAAGGATGAACCGATTGCCACATTTTTGTGATGTTGATGAGGCCAATAGCCACCTTTGAATGATATCAATAGCCACCTTTTGAAATGGGATGCTCGCTTTTTCATTTTCTTGAAGGGGGCCTTACCTCTATGAATGTTATAACGTTGACACTTCTAACAATTTCTGATTACCACCTCGACTACATGCTTCAATTCTTTACAAAATACCCCTCTCTACTAATTTAATTGTTTTAAATACCCCCAGTGCCCTGCTAATTGATTCTTGTGAATTGCCTTAATTAAGCTCTTAGCTATGCTTTCCCCCACACATATTCTGTCCGCATGAGTTTCGCGGGTTTTCCAATAGAAACGTCTATACAAACAATCATTCTTTATTAGGTAATTATCAAAATAATTTCCAGGGTTATCACTCTGCAAAATATCCCTTTTTATAGCTCCAAAAACACTATCGCTATCTTGAGATACGGATATCTCGCTCTCGCGTGGAATTTCTCCTCCTTTTATGTGACCATCCAGATAATTGATGCCATTGACGTTCCGTGAAAGAAAGTCGGCCGCCTTGTTTTCTATCCTCTTAATATGGTTTACCTCTATATTGAAGTCAGATAACTCCATTACCCATCTAGTCAACCTACGACTTCCATTGCAAATGTTGCTTAAGAAAATAAGCGACTTGTGATCTGATAGGATTATTGTCTTCTGACCAAGAATCAGGTGCTTAAAGTGTCTCAACACCAACAATATGGCCAGACATTCCTTTTCTATGGTGGAGTAATTGCACTCCACACCTTGGAATTTCCTACTATAGTAACCTATCGGTGCTAGACCACTACTAGTTTTTTGTTCTAGCACTGCCGCGGCATCGGTGTGTAAATAAAAGTCCTTGAAATCAGGATGAACCTGGTCCGCTTGGATGTGTCGGGCCCCGTCCCTCACCACCCGGTCGCCCCATTGTGGGCCTGGCTGAACCCATAATGGGCCATCTATAAGAGGCCCTCTTAGTGCCTACAGGGCGGAAAGAGTTAAAAAAAAAAAAATCAGGATGAGCCAAGATGGGAGGGTTGGATATGGCCCCCTTTAAACCCTCAAAACTTGTCTGGCAAGCCTCACTCCACACAAATCCCTACCCTTCTTGGTGAGCTCCGTAAGCAGAGAGGCTACCTTGGAGAAGGACAGGATGATGTTCCTAAAAAACCCCACCATCCCGAAGAAGCTACGTACTTGCTTAACGCTAATAGGTGGTTTAATTCCCTTTATAGACTCAATGTTGGTAAGGTCTGGATGGAGTTATTCTCCCTCTATTTATGACATGACCCAGATACCTTACTTCTTATGCTAAAAGTTGACACTTCTCAGGATTTAAACGCAACCCCTCTTCGCTTAATGTTGTCAGGACTTGCTTAAGTAACTGTAGATGATCATCGAGGCTCCTTGAAAACAGGATGATGTCATCTTGAAAGACATAGCAACTAATTCCTATATATCTAGCTAGAATTTTGGTCATTAGAAACTGAAAATAACGTCCGCTATTCTTGCCGCCTTGGGGCATTCTACATAATTGGTATTTGCCCCACGGGGTCGAAAAGGCAAATACGTGTCTCACTGCAGGGTCTAATGGAATCTGAAAATACTCCGCTTTTAAGTCGAGCACAGAAAAAAACCATTCCCCTCAAGTTGAGAAAAAATGTCATCAATTCTTGCCATGGGGAATATCTGTGGCACGGTCATATCATTTATCTTCCATAAATCTAATGTTAGTCTGATCTCTCCAGATTCCTACGGAATTACATGTAAGGGTGAGTTCCACACCAATATGCTTTCCTCACACACGCTCGCTTGACAAAGCTCATCTATCTTACACTGGAGGGCTGGCAGGTACCCATATGGGATGCAGTATTGCTTAGTATTTATGGGTCGGTTGGAGGTTAGTTCCACGCTATGTACAAAATTTTTTGTGCTGGAGATCTCAGTGATATTCTGCACAGTAACGTCTGGAAACTTATCAAGGACTTCAAACACCCTTTCCTTAGTGCTCTGCTCAAGATGGTCCAGGTTCCATACATCCTTACTACTTGCGATACTCTTTGTTATATTTATATTGAATTTATAGTTATATTCTACCCCTACTGGCCTTATCTCATGCCCTAATTGTCCCAGTATCCCTGATTGTTGGCTAATGATGTCCATTCCTATAATGAGATCGTAACAGGCATTCTCAGGGAATGCGATACTTGGGATCTTCACCTTGCAAATGCCTCCCTCATCCAAGACTATCCTTACAGCCATAGCCTCATCACTCGAGATAATGGTTCCCTCCATACCACCAATAAGTGCCTCATTTTTCACAATACATTTCTCATTCCTTAGTTTGACCCAATCTATTAGTTCCTTTCTTATTACGGTTCTTTCGGCCCCTGTATCCACTAGTCCTCTCAATTGGCGTCCCATCAATCTACAATTAATGACCGGTAACCCGCAGTTATTTAACATTATCTCATTGGTCAGTGTTAGCTGTTTGTGGCAGTCAATTGCCTGACCATTCAATTGACCATGTCTTAGTTTAAATTCCTATGCTGATTACAGTATCTCAATTTATGTCCACGTTTTCCACATGAGTAACAAGTCCTACTTTCTCCCCTACTCTCCCTCCGATTTCCTTCTTCCTTTACTAACTCACAGACCGACTTTAGCGACTCACTCAATTGTTTTATTTGCCGTTCAAGTTCGTCTATCCTATTGTCCCTCTTGACCAGGTCCCCTTCTTTATCCATGGTTACACATATCTCGCTAACATTTGTTCTTTTACCACAGGCATTTTTAATTTCTTCCTCAGCTTCAGCCAAACTGATTGCCTCATCTAAAGTTCTCGGGTGCCCTTGCATTACTTGTTTCCTGATCTCAGGACATAATCCTCACATGAAACATTCCTTTATAGAGTTATCTCTAAGAATCTCTAAATTAGGATTTTGGGTTATAGCTCTAGATAGCAAGGACTTGACCTTAATTCCGTATTCACAAACCCTTTCATCATGTCTTTGGGCCACCTTAAGAACTAAACTAAAAGCATCCTGTTCACGTTCCTTGCGGCTGAAGCACTTTATTAGGGCTTCTTTCAACTCACTATAACTAGTAACACCCTGTTCCTTTAGGTCAAAGAAACTGATAACGGCTCATCTTTTAATCCTACCTGGATCACTGTTATCTTCACCGGTTCTTCCCAATTTGCCAAACTTGCTACATTCTCCACTGTCTTAAAAACATGGCTGATATCTAGCATGTCGCCAGGAGGTTTGAAAAGCAGGGAATCATCTCCATAAATCCTGTCACAATCGGGATATTACTGACTTCCGTCGACCCAGATTGTTGACGGCTGCAGGTGACTTGTTCTTCCATCATGACGACCCTTAGCATGACAAACAACACAGCTAACCAACGTGTGCACACCTTAACTTATTAAATTCACAGTGGAAATACAACAATAATATTACAATCTTGATCCTTTCACAAATAGGTTCACCCTTGCTCTTGAATTAATCCTGTGTCGGACGCCAATGTAGTATCGAGGATGAATGAAATGTTCCCAATGTATAAAAATGGCAAGTGTGTAGAGGATCTTATAAATTTAAGCACACGACGAAGTATCGATAACTATATATTCTTTATAAACTTAGGATCACAATATCTACGGTTATACAATTACGTTTTCCCCGTTTCGCGACATAAATTAGATGAATCAAATCTTATAACAAGCATATACCTGACAAGTACAAAACAAATCTAGAACTATGCTTAAATATATATATACAATAGGTACAAACGACGTTAATCTACAAAGTACGCCTCGACGAATTCCTCAAACAAGTCCAACAGTTCTTCTGTCCAGTCAGTGATCTGGTCAGCAAAAAAAAGATGGCTCCACACATGGAGCGTCTCCATTTATATTGCCCACCGTCCGGGTTACAGCTGCCCCATGTGGTAAGAGTCCGACCAATCCTAATTCCGCTTACAGACATCCGGCAAAGGGTGATATGGCAACGTGAAACAATTAACTCGCGCGATGACATCTTGAATTCTGATACGGACAACAGAACTCCTTTATATATATACATATATATAACTACAATAGTGATTAATCACTACACAAATTTGTCGGCCTTCTTCTGTTTCTTTTTTTGATTTATTAACATTTTTTTATCATGATGGCAAGAAGCTTTCCAAAAAAATAATTAATTTACTTAATATTCCATATAACATTACATTAAATCAACATACAAATACTGGATATGCATTGTATTACAAATATTTATTAATTTATTTTCATATATGTTTCTAATTTTTAAAAAAAATTATTTTTTAACTATAGTTTTTGAAATTCTCTTTTAACAAATTAGTAAGTAATATCTAAAGTTGTATATCAGAATTGTTATACAGTGGAACCTTGGTATATGACTTTAATCCGTTCTTTGATGTTTGGACTTATACCAAATAGGAATATAGGACTTATATCGAATATACAAATAGGACATATACCAAACCAACCTTTCCCATAAGAAGTAATGTAAAAATGATTAATCTGTTCTCATGTAAAAAAACCCACTTGATATGATATATTAATGGGGTTGTAAAATAATTTAAACACTGTTTGAGCACATTAATAAAAAAATAAATTTTATTATAGATTTTTAAAGTTATTACAATATATTGTATTATATTATTTAAATCATTAAATCAAAATCAAAAATCAAATCAAACTCTCCTTAATACTAATAATCTGTTTAGAAATTGATTAAACCCCTTTCGCAACGTTAGCAAATTTAATAATGTCTTTATTTTTCATGATTGTCGATATTGTCTTTCTTGGAATATGGTGTGCAACAGTTAAATCTCGAACACCCATGCCACCTTCATATTTCTCAACAATCTCTTTTTTCAGTTTCATTGTGATTCTAGTCATATTTTTAGTTTTCTGTTGCTTTTCATTTGCCTTTTTGCAATTCATGATTAATAAAAATAATAAAATTTTACTTACAAATTAAAATTAGAAGAAATTTAACAAAGTTATAAACCGTGGGACTGCGAACGTCTAGTCTGGTCTAGTACACTGATAGTGCTACTTGTTTTTAGATGGCGCACATAATTGAATTAAGTCGTATACCAAACAAAAGTCGTATATTGAGCAAAATTTGTTTCGTCCAAACAGGACGTATTCCGAATTGGACATATTCTAAAGCAGACATATACTGAAGTTCCAATGTACTTACTTTTATATTAACAAACATTTTTTAAAAATTTTTTAAATTATTTTTTTATTGAAAGCACTATTAGAATATAAATAATATTTTCATTTTATAATATTATAGGATGGTAGTCCAAAATCACAATTCAGTGCTTCATCTGAACCTCAGCCAGATGTAACTTTACGAAAACAAAGTCCTACTACAAAACATCGTCGTTCTGGTGTTAAATCTAGTCCTCAACTTCATGGTGATCAGGTATTAGAATGTGGTTCAACCAGTCCTCAGCATGGCAGTAGTCCTCCTTCTGCTTCTTCGTGTGAAAATATTATGAAGTTGTCATTAGGGAGTCCAGTTATGCATTCATGCTTATCAACTAACCCTAGGTATCAATTAATCCTGTTTACATCAAAAATGATTCCAAATATAAAAATTCAAATATTGCTAAATTTTCATTATTATTGTTATAGTAGAGAACGTCTTTGTCAAAGAGCATCTACTGGAGCAATTACTGGAACTAATGGCGATAGTCCTCCTCCTATTCTTTGTCGTCCAGCCATTACTCATTCTAGTCAAATGGATTTTGTTGAATTTACAGAATTATTTAGATCTTTTTTAGTACGCTCTCGAAAAGATTTGAAAGATCTTTTTGAACAGATTGCCTTAAAAACACAGGGAAAATCTCAGAATGAAGATGGATCATTATATATTGAAACTACTATTTCATCATCATCTAAAATGCTGGGTATAATTTATTTAATTTTATTTGAATTAAATTATTGGTTAATTGAATTTAAAAAATACAAATATTCTTCATATAATAATACAAATAATTTTAGGAAAATGTATACAAATAGTTAGTAGAATATTAAGATTAAAAGTAATTGTAATGAAGTACTTGCTATTGGAGTAACAGGTTTTCATTAAACTGTTGCGGAGTACTCCAGTTGGAGTAACTGTCAATTTACTTTCATAATTAACTAGTTGGTGGCGATTTTAAGCACTGATTGGCTTTTATCTACATAGACTAAGTCTGTTTCAACGAATAAGATATTTGTTACCTACCCCATATTTTTAAATTTAAGCACAAAACTCCTCTATTCCATGTTAAGTCTATGGGAGACCTTTCTTTTGTTCATTTGACAATAAAATCCTAGTTAGCATGCCCGTTAAGTTCTAATTGGTATATTATAGCTAAATGACTATCCTTTGACCAATAAGCATTGACTTGGGTTTGTGGGGTGGGAACTTTCTTGGAAAAAGTTATACCAACTTCGAGCTACATTGTCAGCTACAAACGTAAACAAACAATTATAAATCGTTATTCTTATCTACTTTTAGCATGAATTTAATAAATTTTTATGTATATTTATCCTATTTAACAAATAAGCTTGTTTTTTAAGCCATTCAGCCATAAATCTTTCAAAAAACAAAGTACTTCCGGTTATGGTGGTACTTCCGTAATACATAAGATATACATGTATAGTCGTTAATATTATAAAGTAATAATCGCTTATTATAGTCTACTATTAGTACAATAAATTAAATAACGTATAAATAGAATCAAATACACATCATCAGTAATAAAAGTGTATTGACCTAGATTTAGAAAGGCCACCACCCCCCACGCCGATCGGCGTTATAATCTATAGGCCGTATTATTTCTCTACATTGATTTAGAAAGCTGCAATTTTTTTTATTTGACAGAAAATATACATGTCTACGTAACGTATGTAACAAATTAATAAAAAATTTATAAAAAAAACGATTTTTTAAATATTCTTAAAATCTTAAATTTTATTAATTTTTTTAAACGTACATAATATTTTGAAGTTAACAATCGTAAAGTGTAATATGTACGTGATAGAAAACTGAAAACAGATTATATCTACTACAATTTTTAAGCGAGATATCGCAAATTGAAAACCACTTTAAAAACCACAAAACCTGTACGCAACAGCGGTGTAAGTTTTCGGATTATCGAGTGAGCAGCTGACAGGTTAAGATAAAAAGTAATTGTAATGAATTAATTGATTTTAATCAAAAATGCTTTGTTTTCATAATCTTTTATATAAAGTGAATGATGGATTTGAGGCTATTAAGTGATAAAATCCAACAAGTGAAATAAGGAAGACCATATGTTTTCTAATAATAACAATTGCAGGGCTTAAAGTGATTCTCTTTTTTAGCTTTTTTAGCTTTTTTTCATAGCTCCTCTCTTTTTTAGCTTTTTCTGAGAAAAACGCACTTTTTTAGCTTTTTTCACTTCCCATGTGAAATTTTTTTTTTGTAAATGCGCTCAGGAGCGAAATAGCAACCAGCACTTCCCCATATGCCTTATGGACCGTGCGCGACATGTTAAGGCACTGTCGTATACACATGTAGTGTACTACATTTATATAGACTAACAAAACGAGGAGCTTTCCAAAGCTTGATACTCTGCACATGCTGTAGGAATTTGCACATGGGTTCTCCTTGCTTGTATCCTTGTGAAATACCGATCTCCGCAGCGCTTCGATATAATCACGCTGCATTAAGACATAAGTACACTTCTAGTTCGGCGTTAAGAGTGATTTTTATACAGCATTATTTTTAGCATTTGTATTTATTTAAGCGCAGTGGACAAAAGAAAGAAATAGATTTTATTTAATACTAACAGTAGAAACTCATGTTTTAGCAACGGAAAATCGTATAGAACCCAATACTTTCTGAAGTAAGTTGCTAAGCAAACTTCTTCCCAACTGCCTGCTATTCTTTAGCTTAAACGATGACATTTACTCGTTTTTGACTACCGTAGAAAAACCGAAAAAATAATTGTTGAGCAACAATAAATTTGATTTCTACTGTTATTATTAAATAAAACGTTGTAGGACACTCGTTTCAAAGCTTGTATCTTTCTAGCACTCTGTAAAATTAAAGATCGAGCGAATCTCGTGCCAGGAAATACAAGATTTTAAACTAATATCCTAAATATTAATAACTTCTGTAGAGACAATCTTTAGACAAAGACGAAAGTTTGGTTTTAAGTGGGTGCTTATATATTTGGCATGCACTATGGTTTTCTGCATTCTAACAGTGTCCTTCATTTTCCATTTCGACAAGCTATAAAACTCTTCATGCACGTGCGCATTCAAACAGCTGCGGTTAATCCGGCACCAAATTAAAAAATTAATTTGTAAATATTATTTAGTCGAAAAACCGCTATTTTCACTTTAATCTAGCTTTTCGATATGCTTCTAGTCAAACTCATTCAAAAAATTAATTTAATTATAATTTATTGAAGATTTTAATGTTTTAATATTAGAAAGTAATTAGCATAAATTACATGGTGTCATGTCTCATCTTCGCTCCCGTTCAAGTTTATTGTCCTATACACACGCCGATGTTTGCTTTTACTTCTGCTGGGGTTTTATTTCAACCTCGACCATTTGGTTACGCAAAGTGGGGAGACGAGCATCATGTGATCGCGTACCTGACTTTTTACAAGTTTCCTTACCTCAAAAGAAACTTATATTTTTTCTTGATTTTAATTATTATTAACTTTTTTGATGGATTCTTATATCTTTGTATTATCTAAAGTTGCAGATATAAATGCGTAAAACTTTATTTAAAAAATTGTTTTTCTTATATTTTAAAATTCAAAAATAAATTAAATATCGGCAGTGGTGTGCCGTGACATTTGATGATAGGGAAGCTGTGTTTCTGTAAGAAGCCGACTTTCAGGGGCAATCAGTTAATTGCGCGTCAGTGATGGTCTAGGGTCCATTCGTACGTGCGAATGACAAAAATAAACAATTTATGTACTTTAATTCTAAAATACAAATAATACACACATAATACAATTATAGAAAAACTTGTTTTTTTTTTTATTTTCTATAAATTAACTCTATTCGGCAATGTTTTCCCGCAAAGTCGTTAATTACTTTATCATAAAAGTCACTCGTCATTGATTCCATCAACGTATTTAAAAGTTCTTTTTCTATAGAAAGCAACGCTAGCGACGACAATCTTTCCTCCGACTGAGTGTTCCTGGCGAATGTATGAATTCGCTTCATTGTTGAAAAACTACGCTCAACAGACGCACTGGTAGATGGTATTGTAAAAATTAATGATATTAAACCATATAATTCTATTAGTACGTCTTTGTTTAGGTCATCATTAATTATAATATTTTTTATGTCTAAGAGTGACTTGCCAATATAGTCCGGACACGAATATAAATATTGCAATTCACTACGTAATTTACATAAATTAAAAAATTCTCCATAAAATTTACGTAAAGCATTAAAACTCTCTTCGGGAAATTGTTTTTCATAATATTTAAAATTATTAAAATCTAAAAGTGATAAAAATTCTAGAGATTTTATGTCGGCAAATCTGTCAATACAATTTTGTATCAATGTATCCATTATTTCATAAAACAGACGTCTATATAAATCCTTTTTAGACTCAATATCAGTATGTCTCATTCCTCTTTTTGGTTGAATTTCTAAAAAAGTTTCATCTTTTTTCAAAGCGTCCCAAATCAAATCAAAATCATTTCTTTTCTGTCGTAAAAAATCAATAAAGTGATTTATTCTAGTAATACAATATGCTATATTAAAATTTTTTTTTGTAATATATCAAAAAGGATATCTGAATGTGCAAATATTTGATGAAAAACTAGTAATAAAAAGTGAAAATCAAAATCTATTAAATAATGGTATAATCCTCTTGCGGCAATTGTAGTATCAGAATCCCATTGTTCTGGACTTTCAACCATATTCAACAACAAAAGTTTTAATTCTTCTTTATACTCCATAACGCAGTTTACAATCCTGCTATTGTAATTCCATCTAATAGGTGTGGCTGAAGGAAAACGCTTATTGACTTCTAGGTCTAAGGCGTGAGATCTTTTAGAAGATTTAGAAAAAAATGAAGAAAATCCTGTCATAGTTTGAAAAAATATTTTACATTCTTTTATATATCCAACAGATTGAGAGAAAACTAGGTTCAATCTGTGAGCATAACAGTGTACGAAAATAGCATGTTTGGATATTTCTTTAATTTTAGCTCGGACACCATTATGTTGTCCGGCCATTACGGCAGCACCGTCGTATGTTTGTGCCACTAATTTTTTAGTGCATTGAAATTCGTCTAAGTAACTCTTAATGTGAGTGAATAACGAATTTGCGTCTCTGTTCTCACTCACATCAGTAAAGCCCACAAATCTTTCTTCGACGTTACCGTTTTCTTTCACGTAACGAAATACAGTCGACATCTGGGCTCTGTGGCTAATGTCCGTTGTTTCATCTACAATTATAGCAACAAATTTTGCGTTTTCAATTTTTTTTTTAATTTCTTGCAATAAAACGTTTCCTAACGAATTAACGAGCTCATTTTGAATTTTGTTCGATAAGCCAGTAAAAACTGTAGACTTCTCTAAATGCATTTTTAATTGATTATCTGACGTACTTAATAAAGAAACGAGTTCAATATAATTACCTCTGTTATTAGATTCAATACATTCCCTATGCCCTCTAAATGCCAATTCTTGCTTTGCTAAAAAGCATGTAATATCTATTAATTTAGATACAATATATCTATTAGCCGTAACTATCTTGTTATAATTTTCAATATTAATTTTATATTGTTTACTAATGTTAAATTCTATTCTATTTTGATTTCCAAATTGCTTCAATTTTACGAAAGAATCGATGTGACATTTACGATTTTCGTGTCTTTTTCTAGCTTTACTCAAATTATTTAAATCGTCAAAGCCATTCTTATTCCACACACTAATTTCATTTGAAAATAATAGGCAAGGCCAACAAAACAATTTTTGCATTTTTATGCATCCACAAAGCCATTTTACGTCTTGATAAATTTTATCGTGAAAATGTCGAACAAATTTTTTTGTCGAAGTACTTATATTTAATTTAGGCGTTGGTCTTTCTCTTTTAATAATGGCTTCTTTTTCATTATATTGTCTTGAGCCAAAACTTTTTTTAAGTAAATTTTCAATATCACAATTACAGTTTAAATCGCTAGCCATGATATAAGGGCTAAAATTAAAAATAAAATTATTAAAACTTACTTAGTAAAATAAAATTTGTGATGGATATACAATTATACATACCTGGTACAAAATATTCAATTGTATGAATATACTTTTGCGAAGAAACGTATATAAAAATAACATAAAATATTGTTTATTTTTAAATATTTAAACAATCCACTGAGTTAAAATTGCTCCCTGCGAGTGGCTCACGAATGGAAACAGAGACGATTTTGGTAGGTGTACAGTGAATGCATGCATGACAAATCCCGAGGGTGCCGATACCGGTCAATGTCAAATGCCTCTTTTGTCGCATCACTAGTATATCTCAAAGGACGCGACAGGGCCGTTGTAAATTTTAAACGTTTCTCACCATAGATGTAAATATGTTAAACTTAATAGTCATTTGTTTTCTAACTACTGCAATTCGTTTTAGTACCAGGTGTACACGGAAATCAGTTCCCCACTGTACTGAGCTAGTAATTGCTTCGGTTAAGCTTTTGTTTAAGTCAGCAGGGTTTTACTTATGTCACCATTCCCTAATCTCTTAATTATTTAACTACTTCTTAGTAGAAATAACTCGAAACCAGTTACTTTGTACTCGAATATCTGTAGTCTTGGGAAAAAAGTGGAAAGAAATTTTTATGACAACCGATACTTAGATCGTACATTTAAGGAAAATAAATTCTAGAGCTTTTTTTGTACCATTGTACGTCTCATTCATTAAATTTGGTTGTAAATAATGATGCCAAAGTAACAGTTAATTTTTTAACATTATACAAGAATTGTACACGTTTTTTTCTGCATTCCCTTACAGATGGGACATACTATAATCGTAATATCACCGGTTTAACATTGAAACCTGTAAGTAATATAAGATGGGAGAGCGGAATAAATATATCAAATATTTTAATGGATTTTTTTAAACTCACGTCAACTATACAGAACTATCACAAAAACATGCCAGTAAACTCCTATCGGTTGGGTTAAGTTATAAATCTAGTCTAGGGTGGGCAATTTTTTTTATAACACGGACCAGAATAAATTTTATGTTTTTCCGCGGGCCGTAGTAGTTAATTGACGCCTTTTTGTGACTCGTAATTTTTTTAGTCTGCAAATATGAAATAAATAAATAAAAAGTTTATACTACATTTATTTCTCTTATCATTTTCGAAAATTACAAAGAATTGGAAAATTAACTATTAATTAGTTATTTTTCCAATTTAATAATCTATTAAAGATCTCGTGGGCCGGATAGAAACTTTTCGCGAGCCGTAGCTGGCCCACGGGCCGGGGTTGCCCGCCGTTGATCTAGTCTACTCGTGATTCACGTAATCGGGCAAGAGCGGCCGAATATCTAGCAGGCAGGCGGCTAAACAGCCCACAACCAGTCGGGGATATAAAGTTAGAAGCTTTATGTGTGAAGCATCCACCAGCTAAACCGGGTGAGGTTGGTGCACTGTAAACCGCATGTGCTAATGCCTATATAATCTGGCTGATTGGAGACTGACCCGGTTTCGACATTCCTTCCGCCACCGAATTATTCGAATATACAATAGCAATCTTATCGTTTTTTTTCACATGTAGTATAGAAATTTGTAAAAGATACATAATGCAGTTATAATAAAATATTAATTTTAATTAATTCAAAGTATGTTAAAATATGAAAATTTATATTTTATAAAATTCAAGGGAAGGTCATTGGAAGGTGGAATCAGCGCTTCCATTGCTTCCAATGACGGCACGCCACTGAATATCGGATATGCTAAACTATAAGTACAGTGTGTTTTACATTATCATTGCGAACAGATACAGCCAATTGTTTTATAAACGTATTTATTATTTGAAATTTTATAAATTATTTAATTTGATGCAACGTAATCAATTAATTACTGTGGCATGTTAGCATGGGCGTAGCCAGGAAATGGCATGGGTAGGCACCCCCCCAGTTAACCTGGTGCTCCTCCCCAGAAAATTACAGCCCGGCCCCACGCAGTTAACTTGGTGCCCCTCCCCAGAAAATTACAGCTTCTACTAGGCCCCCCCCCATAACAATGCGTTAATTAATATGGAGATGAGACTCGATTCAATTACTTTTTCATTTCAGACATTAATTAAAGTGTTATTTTAATGTAATTTTATACATAATGTATGTTTATTATAATTAATAAATCTATATAGGAATAATATCTGTGTCTAATAAAACAAAGCGATTATAAAAATGAAAAGCGTTCATTCCATCTCGATCTTTTGTAAGCGAAATTTTATGATTCTAATTTTTAAAAAATGAGATTTTTATTTATAATTTCTGTAATTTGATCTATAAGAGCAAAAAACTGAACTTATCAAATATCAACTCTCTGTAAATAATTTCATCATTTACTTATTAATGTCAGATTTGTTAAATTTAATGGGATTGTATTATTTTTCAACTGGAGGGTAGTAGAAAGCTTTGTATATTTTCTTCCGTGAAAGTGATAGACTCTGCTGGTTCCCTACTGTGAAGGACAACAAACTGCTAAATGTTTAATTACATTGTTTTCATAAACTCTCTTCTCTGTCAGTTTTGGGTCGAATGACAAACAAATTGTTTTATTGTATTCAAGGGAATAGATTTGGAGACTAGTATTACCAGTAATGAATGCTGTAATTTTATTTTTAATCATTTAAAAAATATTGATAAAATTACCAAATAAATGATTGGGTCACAATTACTAGTGGTATTGCTATATAACAGACGTGGGCAAATGAGACTCCGAGAGCTGCATGCGGTTCTTTTTGAATTTTATGTGGCTCTTGCTGAAAGAGTTAATTTCTGCTTTTTATTATTATTTTTACAGTTTTATTTCCACAATTTTGTGAAAATATGTTTATTAAAAAAATTCAATACTTGTTCTATATTATATAATAAAATCCAGGTACAGAACTGAGCAGTACAGTGGCTCCCATGCATTTTGCAAAACCTACATTTCGGCTCCCACTGAACTTTTGCTTTCCCACTCCTGCTATATAATGAACATGCAACCCACTGATTCTACCAGAAGTTGTTTTTTTTCTTCTTTAATTACATTTTTTTTATGAAGAAATCAAAAAATGTACCTTGAAATAAATGGCATTTGAAATTTGGCATGTTATATGGAAACACATTCTGGTAGTTATGTTACTATTCCATTTGCTTTGCTGTGTAATGATGGGAATTCTGTACGGGGCACATGAAAACTTAATGCGGGCCTGTTCTGGCTTAATGCAGTCTTACTGCTCACTTTTCTGGAGTATAAACTCAGCCTAACTATTTTCATATTTAATCTTATCAGTCCACTTAATAATCAATCTAATATCATATGCAATGTTATTGATACAAAATATGTGTTTGTTTGTGTGTTTTTTAATAACGCCTGTTTTCGTTCATTTTAACACTATTAGCTTTTTTTCAGTGTGGACTCTCTTTTCTCACTTTTTTTTATTGCCATGACTGCTTTAAGCCCTGCAATTGTATTTATTGTAAAACACACATATACTGACAGATAGATTTGGAAGATGCACACCAAAATATATATATATATATGGAGTACATGTACCCTCTTGTAATTCTTGAGCTTTACAATCCTTAACACAACCCTTCAATTTAAAAGTTCACATTTTGAAATTGCATCAGAATAAAACATTAACAGTCTAATATCCTGAATCTACCCAAGAGTTTTCTAAGACAAATGAATCTTTTTGCTTTTTGAACACAATGGTTTGATAAGACTATTTGCTATATTATTACTTGAAGGAACATAGCCTAGACTCAAAAGTTTTTAGCAACCAAGTCTTTAATGTTCTTATCTCATTGTGTTTTGATCTTTTGTTCTCATAGTTTTCAATCATGCTGATGGTGGCACTTTGATAATCCATGCTCATGACTGTTGTGATTTCTTTTCCAAAATTTTATTCAGATATTATTCCTTGAAGGTTAGTTCAGCAGCAGTTGCTGCTGCAGATACTAAAATATTCTGACTCTGTAGATAGTGCTTTTTGGACTATCAGGATATGAGATTATAATTACAAAAAATGGCATATCCACATTTGCTTTTCCTGTCATTCTGTCACCTGCCCAGTCTGCATCTGAGAATGCGATTAGCTTTTCATCTGAGCACACAGAATAGTTTAAAGTTAGACCTTTTGTTTGTTTTAGGTATCATAGAACTCTTTTTCCAGCCATCCAAAGAATCTTAGTAGGTTTATCAAGATATTGACTTAAGTAGGAAACAACAAATAAAATATCTGGACAGAGTTGTATGTGTAATATACAACAAACTTTTTAATAATAATCTATATGAAACTATCAAAATTTCTTCTGAAAGATCAGCTTGAAATCTATGTTCCATTGTGGTTAAAACACTTAAATTCCTTCATTTTGAACTTTACTAGCACTTTTTCAATAATATTTTCTTGTGATAATGACAATGAATTTCTATACCTAGTGACATCTATTCCTGAAAACTTCTTTGGCTATCCTATTAGTTTTGCACTAAATTCTGTCTTTAAATTGATTATTAGTTTGTCAGCTTCTCCAAATAGCAGAATATCATCTACAAAAAGAATTAAATGTATATTATCTCCAATATACTGTATAAGCAAAAATCATAATTTGAACAGCCAAATTAGGAAAACATTCATTCCAGCATCTAGGTGCTTCTCTCAGTCCATATAGTACTCGTTTTAATTTTAGAGCTTTATTATTTGTTGTTAAGCCTTCAGGAGGTTTGATGTACACATCAACTTTCGGGTTCCAGTTTTCATTAATTGTCTTCAACAGGAGTAATCTAATTGTTGATATTGTACTGTACAAGGATATGCTGAAATATATCTTGTTATAAAGAGAAGGGAATGTAACGAGGACCTTACAATGTACGGAGTAAATCGGACAAACCAATCTTCCTCAATTAGTTTTATTAATCGTACGGAATAAACAACTGATTGCCTGATTCCTACAGACGACAATATTCTTACCAATTATAAGAATGGCAACGGTTCTGCGATCGGACTAGTAATTACAAAAAAAAATTATAAACTAATACACGATTAAACTAGGTAGTTTTGTCTAAAGGTTCCGTGTTTATGTTCAAATCTTGTGTAGTTTCTTCCATTCTACACTCTAAAATAGCCTACGTTGACTGCACGGTATTTGTAGAATAGGTGATAGTTAAGAAGTTTTAGGAAAACCTAAAGAAAATTGTTGAACTGTAGTTTGCCGGATGGCCTGGCAGTGCCAATCGGCTAGATAGAGCCAAAAGGCTTGAGTAACCGCTGATAGGCTGGACGATGCCGAGATGTAGATGGCTACGCCGATCGGTTAAGGAGCCACGTGTAAAGAGACAAATGGCTTTGTTCTTTCGTTTCACCAGTTACCCTTGTTGCTCCATAGTTAGTGGTTCGTATTTCACAAAATTATGTATACAGCTATGGTAGAGTCCTCTGTCAACAGTTTACAGCCGATCACAATGATACGAGGCCCATGATTAACACAGTTATGGTCGAGTACCCCAGTTTGCGTAACAGCGGAAAAATAGTTTATAAGAATACAATACATAGCTTGATGTATAGATATTGAGTTGCTGATTCCAGTGATATAATGCATATAAGGGCCTACACAATAGGAGCGAAGACTGGACCACGTGGTTCCCGGAAGAGAACAATAGTCCTTGTTCTAATCTTCGTAGACAAAACGTTATTACTCTCCGTATGAGAGCTCTCAATTTATATAAAGTTTGATAATGGCACTTACGGTGTTCCCTGTTGACCCTTTGTACTGACGATAATCCTTAGTATAATGTTTGGAACCCACAATCGGCCCGAAAGTCTTCTATGATGTTCTTGTTTATATTTTCATAAAAAAAATGTCCGACACACACAAAATGCATATCATCTGAAAGTTCTCCTTCAGGCGAATTCAGTGGTGTATATAAATCTTATCGTAACCCGAAAACGCCTCCGATGGAACAATCGATGGCAGGAGCACAAATACACACAACCTTCGTGGTTCACGATCCCTATCAGCCCCCTATTCATGATATTTTTATATAATGTATTTGCTTGCATATAAGATGAGGTTTTTTTCATTTTTCACTGATTCAAAAACCTAGGTCATCCTGCACGCGTGAGCAAAGGATTTTTTTTGCATTTTTTTTCCAATAATCTTTGAACCATGTATTTGCATTTTTTACTGGATGCTCACCCTATGGTGTATAAAAACAAAAGTATTTTATCTGGGTTGTTTGAATTGTTCTTGTGTATTGTTAAGACTAAAGATGAATAGCAATAGGAAAAGCAAAGCTTTTGAATTTAATTCCAAATTGAAATTTTAGATCTGTTTCGTGACCCATGGTATCCTACTGTACCATTCTGACTTAAATGGCATATGACTAATTTGAAATAGTGGTTGATTATATAATGTACAGTACCACAATTTGCCAAAGAAATTTCAGAACCTTTGAGAAGATTTCTAAATAAAAGAATGTATTTGGAAACCAAATACATTCTTTTATTTAGAAATTTTATCAAAGAAGAATGAAAATGTTACTAAATAAAAGAATTCATTTAGTTTCCAGAATAAAGTAGCTATTTTAATAATAATGACATGGTATCTAGTTTTAATTTTATTGATGTAAAATTTTTAATATATTTATTAGTTTTAGATGTATTTTGAAAATTTATTTTCTAAACTATTGCATTCTACACAAAAAACTGAATATTTCCTTGAATGAAATCATTTTCTGCAGAATTTGAGATGAAATATTACTTTTGAAAATAATTTTTTAAAATTTATTTCTGTGTTTTGTTATGGAAAATAGGTTGCAAATTATAAATTTAGCATTATTTCTCGTAAGTTAAAGTAGACAGGAGATTTTTACATTTCATTTTTAAAAAGAAAATATTATTATCTGAAGAATCCTTGTACTTTAAGACAGGAAAGCAGTATTTATTTTATAAATTTGATTTTATTGACAATTTAGGTCTTCTTACAAGAAATACTCCACTTGATTATTGTGATAATAATCAGAGAAAAAAAATCTGTGATGCAATTGCTGCAGCAAGTATAGTATCAAATTGTGCAGGAGTGGATACTTCAAAAACTCTAATGTTAGGACTTCAAGATTTTAAGCAGTTTTTGGCAACCTATCAAGGCGAAGATTTATCAGAACAAGATATTGCTCATATTATTCAAGTAAATAATGGTTTGTCCATCTAATTTTAATTATTGTCTGTAATGTTAATTACTTTCATCAAAATCATAACAAATAACTGCTTTGTTGGAGCTCACTCTAAATATCACTTTTTTCCAAGCACTTTTGGGCAAGCAAGCCCATCGTCAGAAGACACATAACTTAGCTATCAAGCTGATTTACTTATCTAAATTTGTTTATATAATATCTGAATGTTGTACAGTCTAAGATTATTAACACACATTTTTAACTACCCTATCCCTACTAATAAAATTATTTGACACCTTCCATACTTCCACACATGCAACATTTCATACCCCCTGCAAGAATTGCATTTTCAGATCAGCAAATAATGATAAATATAACATGATATAAATATATAAATATAACATAAAATCATCCACTTTGGAAACATACAAAATTTTTTGTATGTTCCAATGTTGTAAAAAATATTCTTTATTAATAATACTTATGAGCCAATTCCAAGCTTTTAATAATGTTTCAATGACTTTGCCATTAAGTACTTTCCTTCTCAAACTCCTTTGGTATATCCATGTTTTCTTTTCAACCTTCAAACTTGTTTCTTTCCCTCTTATTTTTCCTAACATTCTCACACCTTCCTATTCTATCTTGTTTACTTTATCAAGGGCTTCTTGATTTTGTGCATGGTAGTAATTTTTCTTGTCCTAATATCTTTTATATACGACTCTATTCTAGTGGTGTGATGTATGAATGAAAATACCATTAGTTGGCGAGGGCAAATAGAGCGAATAAGGAATCATGCACAGCAGATGGTGAAAAAATGTATTTATTTACATGTAAAAGATACAGATTCTGATAAATTCCAACTTTAAAACAATATAACAAGCAGTCACTCAAAATCCGAAATGTTGGCAGGACAATTGCACAATGTTGCAAAGTATACAAATGATACAATTTTGGGTAATACAACTGGAGTTTCCTTATAATTAATGCTTAAAAACTAACTTATGTTAAGGGGAAAAAAAGAGTTCAGAGGGTATAGGTAAGAAATAGCAAGATGGCTGATAGAAAAGAATAGAATACCCAGTTATTTAGCTTCTGTTGGGGGCTTCCATGTGGAACTTTCTTATATTCACTTTGTGATTCCATCTTTCGTTTTTTTATATCCAAGATTCACTAAGCCTTCTCTCCAATATGTTCATAAACTTTTCTTACTCCAGTTTAGTTTCACACCTTTTCTCAGATACTTGACAGCACTAAGCACTATCTTCTTCTGAAAACCATCAAAAAGTCACTCCCCACACCACTCGGTCATTGTGTGTGCTACCATTGACACCATCCACTGTCACCTCTGTTTGGAGTAGTGTCAGTTCCGACAGGATTGTACTGCAACAGAATGGAACAGAGTCGTCTACAGTGACGAATCCAGATTCAGTTTGGGCACTGATGATGGACATCTTTGTGTCTGGAGGCCCTTTGGTGAATGCTTCAATCCTGCCTACACTTGGAGTGACACACTGTCCCCACAGCTGTGTGATGGTCTGGGATGCCATCACATATGATAATTGGTCACCTCTATCCAAGGGACCATGACAACTCAGTGATATGTTAGTGACATCTTGCAGCCACATATGTTGCCTTTCATGGCAGAGCTCCCAAGTGAAATTTTCCAACAGGACAATGCTCGACCACACACAGCAAGGGTGTCACAAGACTGCCTTCAGCACATTGCCACACTTTCTTGGCCTGCCTGGTTCCCTGATTCCCCAATTTGTCACCAATTGAATGTCTGGGATACCATGTTGGACAGCCTAGGAGTTTGGCTGAACTAGAAGACTACTTGCAGCAAGTGTAGTCTGAGATACTGCAGACACCATATGGCATTTGTATGCATCCATGCCTACCCATATCACATTGTGTATTCACACTAGAGATGGCCCAACAGGGTACTAGAACCTCCTTTCATTTGTAGTTTTTCATGAAATAGATGGTCTTTTTGCTTTCATCACCATTACACTCACACATGAAAAATTTTGTTCAATTCTGACAACTCCTTCTTGGTGTACTAATTTTTATGGCAATGAGTGTACAGCAAAGGGAAAGTATGGTAATTGATCAAAAAATAACCTTCAAGGTTTTTACAGTTTAGGACTTGGGACCTTAAAACATTAAAAAATGAAAAAAATTTGGGGATTTTTTCCTGTACGTATGGATGTTAGAGTGTGTGTGTATGTGTGTGGTGTTGGGGAGCATGATTTTGTTCATTCTCTTTGAAGCTTCTTGTGCCTTTTGTCAAAAATTTCTGAAATTTTGCAGGAAGGTTTGGTTATTAGGGAGAATGATGCTATTAAAGTTGGGAGATAGAGGAGGTCATGTGTCATTTCTTGAATAGGATTGGACTTACAGATAATTTTACTTACTATTAGCATTTACAATTTTTTATAAAATTCATCCCATCCTCAAAATTAAGCTTTTTGCTATTTTATAATAATTAAAAATATACAAAGTTTTTTAAATAAAGTATCATATCAGATGGTGCCAAACACAATTTTAAGTGTTGCCAGAAAAGTTAAGCAACATGTTGCTGGATTTTTTGATTGATGATAAAGGGGAAAGAAAGAGAGTAGCAAAGTGGGATATATGTTGTTCCATTAAGTAATGAGAGAGAAGTGAATAAAATCATATGGGAGTTACAAAAGATTACTACAAAGTAGGATGGAGGAGCATAGAAATGATATCAGGACAAGAAAAATTGTTACCTTGAACAAAATCAAGAAATCCTTAATAAAGAAAACAAAGTAAAATAGGAAGGTGTGAGAATGTTAGAATAAATAAGGGAAAAATTGGGTTTGAAGATTGAAAAAAGCATGGATATATGCAAAAGGAGTTTGAGAGTTTAATAGCAAATACTCTGAAATGTTATCAGATATTTCGAATTACTCATAAACTAGACAAATTAATAAAATACACCTGGGCTAGCTCAATCAATTGTAAAACTTGCATCTGGGGCAAAACTATTTTTTCCACCCATGATTGCTAATATCTATTAGCAGTCAAGGGTGGAAAAAATAGTTTTGCCTCAGTCCAGCATTAAAATCTAATCTATTAGCAAAACGATTGCTAATAAATTGCATTTCAGTGCTAGAACTTTTGTATGAACAACTTTAAAGTGCATTTACAGGTCTTTACTCTATTCAGCTACTATTTTTATTTACTTTTTTCCTCCTTTTGAAAATTTTTGACAGCTCATTTTGCTCCTTGAGGCAGTTGCGTTTTCATCTGTGGCTATATGCAATTTTATGATTCTTTGTCTTTTTGTTATTCTGCAAATGCTTCCTGTTCCTTGTTCCTTTCATTTTCTAGAACAGGGGTTGGCAACCTTTTTTGGTTGTGGGTCAAAATCAGCCAAAATGTGTGTATTAAGAAGATGTTTTGGGTCAGTGGTATTTTCATTTTAAAACAATCTTTCTTGGTGAATAATAAGATAAATTTTATTGAAAAAATAATTACAATATGCTTGAAACTTTAAACATAAAAATTAAAATTCTAATTCTAATTATTATAAAAACAAACTTAACTGAATGAACTTTATTTTTCTCTTTGATATCGATGGCTCCCCTGATGCTGAACTTGTGACGTCAATTTAGTCAAGTCTGGCTTATAGTTAGTCATCTTAATATGAATACAAGCATCTGAATTGGTAGTTAAACTGCTCTTGTTCTTACTTAAAATAAATTTCATGTGTGAAAATATTTGCTTGCATTTATAAGTTGAACTGAATGCAGACAAAATGGCAAAGCCAATTTTTTCAGAGATGAAAACTTCGTAGGAAGTGAAGCCCAACATGTTGATATCATGGAAAGATCATAATCTTCTAATTTTTCCAAATCAAAGTGGGTCACTTGGTGACCTGTGGATCATAGGCTGCTGAGGCCTGTTCTAGAACCTTCTAATCCTCTTCATTCTTTTTCTTGAAGGTGAGAACCACTTCCTAGAATTCTACTACATGTTGTGAGCAAGGCTACTTGAGGGCAAATGAGAGTCTAGCTCTCAGGTAAGCATTAGTTCAAAATTATGCCACTACGGCAAACAGCACCAATCGTGGCAACTGGATTTGTCTTTGTGTCAGTTTCATTAACAGTTGGAAAATGGAATGTGGTATATACAATTTGAAGTATAAACATAAGCAAAGTTTAAGCAGACATATTAAAGAGAAGCATGAGAAGGACTATAACAGGAATGATAAAGATATAAAATTATTTAGATGTAGTATGTGTTCAGGTGAATTTTAAAAAAAGAAGTATTGTTAATTTATATACTTGGAATTTAATGATATTAAAATTTAATTATTTGTGCTTATTTTTGGGTTTATTTATTATAAAAATTACATCTTGAGATATGGTTCTATCTTCCCTAATGGGATGGAAGAATGTTAAATATGTTATTATTTAATGTTGAAAACTACTGTATATAAGGAATTATACTGCAATTATGTAGTATGTTGTAATTTGTTTAGAAAATAAACATTTAGAAATTGCATTAATTCTATAAAACTACCAAAACTTTTGTTTATATACATTTTTAGATTTTATGTTAAGCTTTCCTCAAGGCTTAAAGTAGTACTGAAATAGTTAAAAGTGACCAGACATATTTATTTTAGAGATTGTGTTCTGATTTCAAATATGTACTGAATTTTAAAGTTGCACTGATTAAGAAAAAAAAGTGGAATAGTTCCCCTAGCAAACATTATGTTCCCTCCACCTATAGTTGGCTGTGAATGAGAGGAGGTTTTAGTCTTGAATCCTTTCTTTTCTTTAACTATCCTAAGTATGCTTTCCAAAATAATATTATCCAGACAATATGATGATTCTGTATGTCATGTGAGTAATGAATTTATAATTAATGCAGATGGTTATGTTTTTAGGATATATACTTATACATATTACAGAATGTTTAATTACTACTAATGATAGCACTTCTCTCAGTGGGAAAATATCAAATTTTAAGTCCCTTTGTGTTTTATTTTATTCATAATCTTACAGTATTAATTTTTTTAGAATAATTTATTTTTAATTAAGATGTCTATTTATAGATTTTTTTTTCTTTTTACTTTTAACTAATAATTTCGAACAAAGCATTTACAATTTATAATTATGAATAGAAAACACAAGTATTATACAAGTATGTCACAAATCATACTGTTTAAATTTGTCTATGACTATATTTTAAATCACACTCACTAAATTCAATTTTATTTAACAGATAACAAGTTCATCAATGTTGACAGTATGATAAACAAATGATAAGGCATGTAACTATGACCTGAAAGTGACTCAAATCCAGTTGCCTCAATTGGCACTGTTAGCTGTAGTGACATAATTTTGAACTAAAGTTTACTTGGGAGCTAGACTCTTGTAGTCCCTTCATTCTGTCCTGTCCACCATCTTGGTTACTTCTTGCCCCTATCATTTGCTCTTTTCATTAGAGTAAGTTTAGTATTTATGGTTAGTTTTAAGAAATATTCTTTTTGTAATTATTATTCCTGTTTATAGATTGATTACTTGGTATTGCATTCTGGTTGTCATGGTCATTATAGCTTTGTAATATTTCTGATGATGATTGGGCTCATTGTTACTGCTGGCCTACCCATCCTAGAGTAGGCATTTTTTATTAAATCTGTACACCATTATACAGTGCATAAATAAATTGTTTCTTTGTTGTGACTGTGGTACATTTATTTTATTTGGGTGTTTGCTTTAGTGGGCTAACAATAACCCCTTTCATATCTCACACACCTCACCTATCAAGTCAGTGTCACAAGTTAGTGTCCAGGCAGACACTATACAGTAGCTAGGATCTAACCTGGAAAAGCAGTGTGTTAAAAAACTGTTTGGCTATTTATATATAAATAATAATGAAGATTTATGCTTAATGTAATTAAGTATAATTTAAGTTAATCACATTTTTAAATTATATTTCATTATTGAAGTAAAGATATCTTTTTAAAACTTTTTAAATCATCTAAACAGTAAATAGGATAAAAAGTTAATATTTCATGATAAAATATTTATAGTAAATAACATCACTGTTCCAGAAAGAACAATGACACAAATGCCAAAATGAATAATTTTTTTAGTAAATGCAAATAAAGAAAATTTTTTATACTTGAGGGATTTATTTCTAAAACATTCTGAATCCAATATTAATTTATTATTGTATTTTAAATATGTTTCCCTAATTCTCATGGCATCGCTCAACATTATAAGCCTATCATTCAGCAAAGGCACTTTATGTAGGAAAGCTATTTCAATTTACTTAACATTAGTCTTTTTAAAAGTTATATTGTATGTTTACAGATTAGATTATGAAGTTGTAAGAGGTATGAATTTTAACAAATAATATCATAACAATGAACAGTTAAAAGTGATAATCATAATAATTGTAGAATTTAGAAATACAGTGTTTGATGATAAAAAATTATCATAATATTTTGAGGTCATTTTATTGAGTAAAAAGTTGTGTATACGTGCAGAAATTACTTTAATTGGGGAAAGCATAAGGATAAGTATGGTAAGTTTTCTTAGTTTGAAAATAATTCATGCAATGTAAAATATTAAAAGTTAATATGAAAAAATTGCAAAATATTAAAAAAGTCCACCATTGCATTAATCTGCACTTTTATTTTTAAAAATATTTTATATTAAAATGTTGTGTTTTGACTTAAAGTCCTCATTACATATTATGCATTTTTTTATAATAAAATAGCTTTTTTTCCAAGACTAGCAGGTTGCACAATTTAACACAAAGCCAAATACTTTAACTTAGATTAAAGTGTCTGCCTGCACACTAACTCATGACACTGGTCCTGAGTATATTTTTTATGATGTTGGGGATGTATGGAAAACCAAGGTGGGAATTTTATAGAAGGACAGAACAAGTGATTCATATTCAACATCTTGCTAATATTTACAGTTGTCATTTTTTGTTGATGTGAAAATGCAGATCTTGCAGAAACTACATGAAATGTTGCACATGTGAATGGAAGGTGTCAACATAACTTTTCTTGATAAGAGCTAGCGAATAGTTGGAAATGTGAGCACATAGATAAATGACACAATTTAAATTATTTATCAATAACAACTCCTATAAAATCGACTATATGTATTTTCTTCCAGTCAAAACCTAATAACCGGTGCAAACCAATTATATTTTCATGGCAAACGTTTTCAGACACTTCACTGTGACCTTCCTCAAGCCTTCCTGTCTTCTTAAACGATTTTCGAACAATCGAACTCTTATTTCCGTTACGCACGTGCCAACCGAACAAATCGTAAAATCGAACAAGTCTGATTCAAACCGTTGAAATAACTTTCGTAAAACTTCCAAATTAATAAAGCTTTAATCAAATAACTAATCCTATGCTAACTAAGACTGCACCACCATTCCTCTAAAAACAATCCTGCCATCATTTCTATGTTGATGCCTTACGTTTCCAAATTTATCAATTTCACCAAAGCGCTTCTCCATTACTTTGTTAACACTTCCCATTCATTCACTTATTCCGTCTCGTCTTTTTGCAGTAGGGCCTGCCAAGCCATCGATAACCTCATTTCATCCTTCGCATTTATTGGCCTTGACCACTGGAAGGCCTTACAAATTTCTATTTGTTCCAACCATCTAATTTGCTCAGTATGAATAGTGGTAGCCAACAGTTTCGCAGCGTTAAAGTCCGGGATGATTTCTGGATCGGATGCAAAAACCGTCAAGGAGGTGGTAGTTCTCCCATTCGCAATGTCCTTCTGGTGCTCTCTCACTCTAACTTCTATAGTCCTTTTGGTGGATCCGATGTATACCAACTCTCTATTGAATCGATTATCGGCTAGTGGGATAGCGTATACCCCCGGAAGTTTGCCCCCATTCGGTCTGTCCTTATCATTCCGTAGTAGTTGCAGCATAGACAGGCATCTCCTGTATGCTATGCCGAACCCTTGCCTTTTTGCAATCCTTCTATATAAAGGTTTCAAGAACGGGTTGTACGAAATTGGTACGATATTCTTCTCATTATTCCCATTATCAGATGGATTCGGACCACTGGCATTTACATAATTCTTTTCTAGTTGTGGTACCAATCTGCTGTAGCCATGCTCTTTTGCCACTTCATTCAAATATTCGATTTCCTTCTGTAATGCTTCCTGGGTGGTGCTACGTCCCAAATACGCCCAAACTATTTGCATTTGCAAAGGTGCACAAGCAAGGGAATCAAATAAGACTGGTGGTGGATAAAGCAGCGGCACCCACTTGTAAGATAGAGATGGCTATGCATAACCTTCTTACACCCCATTTAAAAGGATACTAGTATTCAGTAACAAGTGCGGCAGAATTGGTGGAGGAAATCAAGAATGCAGACCGTCCAGAACGCATCTCAGTATTGGATTTCCATGCACTTTACCCATCCATTGAATTACCACCGTGTTTTGTGCTCTTAGGGACTTTTTACTCCAGCAAGTGAATGATAGTGAGTTGCACGATCAAGTGTTAGAGCTAGCGCATTTAATCTGTTATGGATCGTTGTTTCAATTCAGAGGAACCACGTACGCACAAGGTAAGGGAGTACCCATGGGCAGCGCCGTATCGGGTGACATTTGTGAATTGGTTGTGAGAAAATTGGAAGAGACGGTAATTCCAAGGTTCAGCCAGAACATCTTGATGTATAGAAGATATGTGGATGACATCTTAATATTATGGAGGAAAGACACAGACGTCAGTTCATTCCTACAACAGATGAATGACAACAAGTACGGCCTTACTATAGAGTTGGAACAACACAGCAATAAAGCAGTGCACTTTCTGGACATAGACATTCAAGTAGCGAGTAACAGGTTGCACACAAAGGTATACAGGAAGACCGCAGGCAGTGTAAATTATATAACAGCGGATTCTTGCGACCCGTATGCGTATAAGAGAGCGGCATTCAGGTCCATGGTTAAAAAGGCGCACACCCATAGCACCACCCAGGAAGCATTACAGAAGGAAATCGAATATTTGAATAAAGTGGCAAAAGAGCATGGCTACAGCAGATTGGTACCACAACTAGAAAAGAATTATGTAAATGCCAGTGGTCCGAATCCACCTGATAATGGGAATAATGAGAAGAATATCGTACCAATTTCGTACAACCCGTTCTTGGCACCTTTATATAGAAGGATTGCGAAAAGGCAAGGGTTCGGCATAGCATACAGGAGATGCCTGTCTATGCTGCAACTACTACGGAATGATAAGGACAGACCGAATGGGGGCAAACTTCCGGGGGTATACGCTATCCCACTAGCCGATAATCGATTCAATAGAGAGTTGGTATACATCGGATCCACCAAAAGGACTATAGAAGTTAGAGTGAGAGAGCACCAGAAGGACATTGCGAATGGGAGAACTACCACCTCCTTGACGGTTTTTGCATCCGATCCAGAAATCATCCCGGACTTTAACGCTGCGAAACTGTTGGCTACCACTATTCATACTGAGCAAATTAGATGGTTGGAACAAATAGAAATTTGTAAGGCCTTCCAATGGTCAAGGCCAATAAACGCGAAGGATGAAATGAGGTTATCGATGGCTTGGCAGGCCCTACTGCAAAAAGACGAGACGGAATAAGTGAATGAATGGGAAGTGTTAACAAAGTAATGGAGAAGCGCTTTGGTGAAATTGATAAATTTGGAAACGTAAGGCATCAACATAGAAATGATGGCAGGATTGTTTTTAGAGGAATGGTGGTGCAGTCTTAGTTAGCATAGGATTAGTTATTTGATTAAAGCTTTATTAATTTGGAAGTTTTACGAAAGTTATTTCAACGGTTTGAATCAGACTTGTTCGATTTTACGATTTGTTCGGTTGGCACGTGCGTAACGGAAATAAGAGTTCGATTGTTCGAAAATCGTTTAAGAAGACAGGAAGGCTTGAGGAAGGTCACAGTGAAGTGTCTGAAAATGTTTGCCATGAAAATATAATTGGTTTGCACCGGTTATTAGGTTTTGACTGGAAGATTTACATGTAGTTCGGTGTTTTTGAGGAGTTGTTATTGTATTTTCTTTGTTTTGTGTCTTTTTTCTTTGTGTTGACTTGGCAGTATTGGCTGGTTACTAATCATGTTACAGTATATGCTTGGATCACGAGACATAATAAGAGGTGAATGCAAAAATGGAGTCCAGAGAAAGAGTTTTCCTGGAGACACAGATGGTTATGTAATTGGAGAAAAATTGTTTGGATTTTGTGTTGGAAGTAAGTAAGAAGAAAAAGAATCCACTGGAAGACATTGGACCAAATATCAAGATCAAAATGATAGGATTTTTTAAAATCATGTGGAGCAAGCTCAAGAGGCCAATGGAAATGTAGGTCATCAATGGACTTTTTCATGACTTGTAAAGACAAAAATTCATTTTTGTATTTTTGATTAGGTATTTAACTAAGTATTTTTTTGTACTCAGAAGATAGATAGATAGTAACTAGCCACCCTCTTCTGAACCTGTTCTCCATTTAACCACATAAACCTCCTTCCTTTGTTTCTTTTTCTTTTGTGTTGCATCTTATGGTGTTGCACATCAATTATATATTACATTGGTATTTTTGGTTGGAAACACTATTTACTTGCACATTTTGGAATTTTTAATTAAGAGAAACTGAATATAAAGTTGTCTTCACTTAGCATGTGTTCAGGAAAGTATTGTCAATTTAGTTTATTAATTTTCATAATAAAGGTTTTGATATATATTTGTGTGTACTATTTTTGTTTGTTAAATTATATTTGTTTATTTTATCAAACAATAAAATATTTGCATTTTATTCTATGTATAGTTATCAGTTTTGATGATACCACATACACAAAAGAAGTAATCTCACAGTGGTCTTAGACTGTACAACATCCAGATATTATGTAAACAAATTTAGGTGACTTAGCAAGCTAATTTACATGTTTATATTCTGACAGTGGGCTTGGTTATGTGAAAATGCTTGGAAAAACTGATAGTTAGACAGTCCAACAAAGCAGAGTTTTATATTTTAAAGAAATTTGAAGTTATTTTTTATTATAAAATTATAATAATATATTTTTTATAAAAAATCTCAAGAGTTATTTTCTTTTATTATTGTAAATTAGAAAAACTATTTTTTTAAATGAATTAAATTAATCTATTTAGTTTTAATTATCATAATTTTGTATGTATAATTCAATATCATCAATATTGAATTATACACCATACATTATACACACATCAATATATACACCATAGATAATTTCTAGAATAGAAATAAAATTGATTTATTCTGAAACTGTGTCTTTTTTTTAATTTTTTACTTCACAACTGGGTGCATAGGTAGACACTGGACATCTTTAATATCACTCTTTATTCAGGAATATTGTATACACTGATAGGCATTTTGGTCATATACCCCTCTTCCATTGGTTTTTTTTAAGACATTTAGTAAACAGGTGTTAACTAATACACATCCTTTTTTAAAATACATGTATTTACACTTAAAATTTCCCAACAGTGCCCCAAACAGTTAAAGATGTCCAATGTGTACCTATGCACCCAGTTGTGAAATAAAGAAGAAATAGAATCTTTGTACAAAGCTACAAAAAACCAAATAATCAGCAAAAATATTGGAAAGTGCTAAAGCTTTTGCCTGTGTTGAATGGTACAGGCTTCTTCAGGCTAACTAATCCTGCAGCTGTTGAAACAATGGAGATTGCTGAGCATGTGTGAAAAAGGGGGGTTACATAAGAAGGAGAGAGGGGGAGAAAAAAAATAGGTTTACAGTTTGAAGATTAGTTAGAATGTTCAACATGGGCAAAAACATTAGCACTTCCAAATTTTTTTTTTGCTGATTATTTGGTGTATTTGTAGCTTTGTATCAAGTTTACCCAAGTTTTTTAGAGTGGTTGTATTTTAATAAAATCTTTGCATAATCCTCACCTGTTGTACATGCCGTGTTCCTGGAATGGACATTGAAAACATGACGCTTATCAGTACGTAGTTTAGAACAATGGTCAGCAACCGGTGGTCCGCAGACCATCAATGGTCCACGAGAAAATTTGGGTGGTCCATGGAGAAATTTGGACATTGATCAACAGAAGATTATGCAAAGTATTACAAAAGAAATGCAAGATGCTTAGTTACTTTTTCACTTATTGGAGGTTTTTTTATTCGAATCTAAAACCAAATACAAAGCAACTGCTATCAATAAATAATGAACAATAACCAATATTGTGAGTGAGATTGTCATCCTTCATAGAAAAGCACTAAGAATCCATAAACTTGTTTCAAACAAGCAGCAATGAACTTTTAGGCTTGCATTAATTTGTTATAATTAAACACACGAGTTTCTTATTAATATAGTAAAATTAAACTTTTATGATCTTTATTATTCTACAGATTTTGTATTGTTTAAATAAATTCATGATAGTGGTCCGCGGGATTCAAAATTGTGAGTTTAGTGGTTTGTGAGGTGGGAAAGGTTGCCGACCGCTGGTTTAGAAGATGCCATTTCAAACATTAAACATTTTTTTTTTTTTTTTACTTTAATTAACAATTCATTGTAGATATAATTATAAAATAAGTAAAATGGAAACTCCTAAACTCCACAAGTGTCAAAAATACAAAATGGCTGCCAAACAGTAAATATTTTAATGATATTGTTTTGTTTCTGTAATAATTATAATAATGCTATAATATACTTGGAAATATAAATAGGTGATAATTTTAATATTTACAATATCCAGTTATCAATATGATGTGACTTAGAAGACAACATAAACATAAGTTTTTGCAGAATGTTCTGTAAACAGTAATTGAACAAAAAAAAAATATCAGCTAAGATGGCCTGACCATTAAAATTTATCAGATTTTTACTATGTAAGGAAATATTTATAGTGGAACCTTCTAAGTTGACCATCTCTATCTATATCATTTCCATCTCTCCAAAATGGCCATTCTTACACAGTCCAGAATATGTCTTATAAAAATATGCAGAGTTGAACACACGAAATGTTGATCACTTCTATTACTTGTATTTTGATCAGTTTTGGCCTATTCATACCATAGAAAATAATCTCTATATATTGACCAATTATAGGATATCCAAAAATTATTCACTTCATTAGATATGTTCATAAAAATTATGCCAGTAGAGATGAAAAAACCCGACTGCAGCAGCAGGTAATAAAGCAAATGAGAAAATTTTATTTTCCCTCAGTAAATCTTAACATGTGCACTGTTTGTTGCATAATGTCTAGTCTGTATTCAAACTCTCTCCAAGTGCTTCTGATCATGTCAACTGGAATTGTCCTGATTGCCTGTGTGATGCATTTCTTAAATTCTGCCATGCTCTATAGCTTTTTTTGCATATACTCTATCCCCGAAGGAAAAAATCAATATGTGCCAGATTGGTTGAGTGAGGAGGCCAAGTGATGGAACCTCCTTGGCCTATCCATTGATCTGGAAAAGATGTATCAAAGTAATGCTGGACTTCTTTTGTTCAGTGTGGAGGCACCATTGTGTTGGAAAATCAAATTTGCTTGTTGGTCTTCCAGTTGTGGAACAGTAAACGGTTGAAGTATATTGAGGTAATTGCTGCTTGTCATTGTGTTTTTGGTGAAGAAAAATGGGCCAATCATTGCCAATCAACTATTCACTTTAGGGTTATTGCACTGGTGTTCCAGAAATACATGCAGATTTTCAGAACCCCATATGCGTAGTTATGTCTGTTGACTTTTTCCAGTATGTGAAAAGTGGCTTCTTCATTCCTAAATATACTGTCCACAAAATCTGTCAGACCAGTTCTCTTGAGCAAAAGGATGGCATTTCTCCAACATTGGAGATCTCCTTTTGGTAAAGAAGAAAGACAGCTCTAAAATGGTAGAAAGAAATGAAGAACAAAAAGTATAGGGAAAAGAAATGAAAAAAAGAGAAAAAACAAACTATGGCATAATGCCATAGAGTTTTTCTCTGCAACACTGGTACTGCATCAAGTAGACTCAGGTAGGCCAAAAATGGCAAATGAAAATGTCAACCAAGTTCCCTTAGTTCCAGCAAAGTCCTTGAAAATTCATTTGTCATGCAAGTTTGGAACTGAATCTTCCAAGATCTATGGTCCACGATATCATGCATACAAATTGCAGATTGTTACATGATCTATGGTTGAGGATGCATGCATACAAATTGCAGATTGTTCAGCATGTGACACCTCATGACCAGCTGAAAAGAAAAGATTTTATCATCACCATGCTGTCCAAAGTGGATGACCACCACTTTAGTGACAACATTGGTATTCTCTGATGAGTCTTGAGAAGGCACTTTTGACTAACCTCTGGATGGGAAAGTAGATGGTTTTACAAGTTGTGTTGGTAAGGTGAGGATTGTTTGATGAGGAATCTTTCTTATAGGAGAAGCTGAGAAGATTAAACATAGAGTAAGACATTTTGAATTTTGGAAGTTCTTTTGTGAGAAGATGACATCCCTATTTCAGTCAAGATTAAATAAATTGTTCTGTAACACTGGTATCTATTGTTGTGACAGATTTCATCAAACAAAGGATTGAAGTACCCCTTTGTTCTTGTTCAACTATTCTTCTATCCCTAACTTTTGCCCTCTGTTAGTAAAATCCTTTCATATATTAACATTTGGATTATTATTAATTAATTTTAATTATTTAGTTTTCTTTTTTATCCTTAAGGTATGATTAAACCTTTTGTGTTGTTTGTATGCATCTTTATATTTTTGTTTAATATTTTTGTGTCGGGCATGCTTCTTGACTGTCATCATGGATTGTGTTTGTTGTAGTTTGTAAGAATTTCGGTGTGAAGTAGAAAAAAAATTATAAATATTTTATTTGTTGTCACAACTCACTAAATAAAATCAATTACATTTTACACTGTGGTTTAGAATTATTGTAACCTTCACTTTATTGATTATTTTGTTGGCAATTCTTTTTGAATTCACATCTAAAGTGTTGCAGAACAGTCACTGGACTCTACTTTCTAAAGGCAAAGTACATACATTGCTTTCTCTGCAGATGTCATCATTTTCTGGCAATGAATGCTGGAAAACATTGAGAATGTCAGTGTTTCCAACATAAAGAAAATATTATTTGAATTGCTTATTAGATAGATAGAATAGGGAGTGATATTGATCATTGTATCTGAGAAATCAAAATAATCCTTCTTTCAGTACTTCTATTGTCATAGCTATCTTCAAGAATTTAAAGTAAAGTAATTTAAAGTAATTTAATATGTTTGCAACCTCCAAAATCATATTAATAATGCTGTGTAAGACATATATTAAAAATTATCTTTGAATTACGTAGAAATTTTCACAAATAGAAAAAGTTTATTAAAGTTTGCTGGAAACTGCATATAACAACAACAATAAAAATGCTTTGAACTGAGTTGAAAATTTTAAAAAATGAACTTAAAAGGTAATTTTCGTGATTTAAATAAAACGTAATACAAAATATTATTGTAAATTTTTATAATATGATTTTAAAAAGCAAAGATGATCAATACTCCCATCACTCAATCTGATTCTTATTTTAGTAATGAAAAGTCCTGCTAACGACAATGTTCTTTCCACTTCAATTGATATGAGTGGAATCGTGTTTAATACATTTGAGAGAAAACAGATGTTACGTGTTTTTTCTCCTGTAGCCTGGAAGATTTCTAGTTCATTTTCGAGATTGTAGTACTTCTTTTGCTCTCTAGTATTCTTGATTCTTGTCTGCCTTGACCGCTTTAATAGAAACATCATAGCCCAATAGTTCAGCAATTCGTTTGGCTTTAATAATTAGGTTTATGAAGAAAAACTTCATACTTGTTTGTATCCTTGCCCAATTTGCACAACTTGGTGTTACAGCTATGCAGTTATTGAAGCTACTGGGTATGGTTAAAAATTAAGACAGCATAAGCACAATTATTCCAGATATTACAGATTCTGATAAGTAAAAAATTTTCAGAGTCCTTCCACAGATAAGCTACATATTGATTGTTGACCATTAGTGACATGCTATAACGAGTAAAAATTTCGAAAACTAATAAGTAGGTTTAAAATTAATAAATACAAATGTATTCTGACAGTTTATGAGTTAATTATATTTTCTATTGGCAAAATTTCTTCAACCTTAACACAAAATAAGATAAAAGTGAATTTTTAAGAAATTTGTGGAATTTCCTGGGATAAGAAAAATTAAAAATACAACCAGGATTCCGTTTGAGAAACCCTAGTATAAATCATTCATTTTTGTAAATGATAAATGTTATGTCAAACAACATGGCAATATTACCTTTAATCCTTAGTTACAGTTTCATTTTGATGCTATGGTTATTTCTTTTAAGTTTATGGGGAGAAAAATTAAGAAAAACAAAAAGAAATGAAAGCAGTTTTTTTGGAAAAGAAGGAAAAAAAATATTAGATAAATTAAAAGGAATTAAAAGAAGTGATGTTGTCAAGAGGTATGGAGTTAGCTCTAATACTTTCTACATTTCTTAAAGGCAAACAAAAATTCTAAAAAGTACAGATTCAGATGCCCTAGAACCAAAGAAGAAAATAATTTATATTGGAGACAATGAAGCGGACAAAGTAGTATATAAGTGGTTTGTTGATGCAATATTTAAGAATATACCAGTTAGTGGTCCCATGCTTTGTTAATGTGTATCATCCTTTGCATTATCATTTGGCATTAATGATTTCAAAAGAAGCATGGGCTAGTTGCCTAGATTCAGAGAGTGGTACAATATCAGTTATAAAATAATTTTTGATGAAGCAAATGGTACACCATATGATATAGCAGCATCAAGGAGAGAAGAACAGTTGAGAAACATCATCCAAGAATACTCTTCAGAAGATATATCCACTGCCAATGAGACAACCTTGTTTATAAACTGATACATTTTTCAAACTATCAATCAGTGTTTGGTTAAGAGGACTCATGTTATTTCTATAGGATCTGCTTTGTAAGTGGGGAGATCACAAATTTGCTCATGAGGGTCTTCTTCAAAATGAAATTTTATTCTGAAGAAGACCCTCATGAGCAAGTCTCCAGTTAACAAAAGAAGTAAGTGAAGTTGCAATCTCCCCACACACAAAGCATTCACATTGCCAGTTACAGCACCCAGACCTCCAAGTGACTCTCTGCTTCCAGACATATTTGATTCTTGATATAATCATCCATTATGTCACTCACTCAGCTATCACTGGAAGAAAGCAAGAAAAACAGAGTTGTGGGTTTAAATCCCACTCCGGACCAATTCTTTTCTTCCAGACTATTCTAAATGATTTAATAAATATTAAATTATTATAATTATTAATATTGATAAGAGATGGTGTCTAATGTCTACTGCTAATACTTAATTATTAATAGTAGCAAAAAAATAGCCTGATTAATTATGACAATTGTTTGGTTTATTATTAATACATTGGTCATAGTAATGTTCATATGTATAAGTAAATAATTTTTATTCCTTTACTGATTTTTGTGATATTTTTTGTGTAGTTTTAGTTAAACGTTATGAACAAACACATTGTGATATTTATTTCTATCGCAAAATTAAACTTGTTTTAATTGGTTATCATGCGTACATGTTTTCCTTTCACATTGCACATCTTACAAAGTAATTGACCAATTTTGGTTACAAAGAAATTTACAAAGTAGATGATATTAAAATTGTATGAGAAAATAATTTATGAAAAACAAAAAGATATTAAACTTAAAGTAATGTTTCCTTTTCTCCTTAGAGTAACACAATGCATCACAAAACACAATTTTGTTTAATTTCTCTCTGTTTACAAATTATAGGTACATGCATAACCAAATATTTTGAAGCATGGTATTTATCAACAAATGTTGCAAAATAAATAAGTTCATTCATGTCAGCATGAAAACTTAAAAAGCAAGTTATCACTTGTAAATATATATTATTAAAAATGTATCCATTAGGTGTGTATATGTATATCATTATATTGACTTTAATATTATATGTAATAACAGAGTCTTTGGTGAAACACTGTTATTATCATGATATTTGGACAATATATAATTATTTGATATATATAAAAATTACAAAAAAATACATTGAAAACATGATTCAATATATGATAAAAAAATATATATATAAAGTTATAAAGTAAACATCTTTCTTATATATAAAAAACTAAATAAAATGATGAACGAACAATTGAATAGACAACAAAGAAACAGAAGTTACCATACCTGCAACACAAACAGCTAACACTGCTATGTGATTGTGAAAAGCAAAAGTGAATTTCAAAAATTCAAACTAACTGTTTTATAGGTCAACTGATCGCCACCTGGCCGAAAATATGTAGAACAAAGGCTGGAAAATAAGAAGTTGAAATGTACTGATAATCTATCATTTATTTATTTTCATTAAAAATCCAATTTAAAGTATGTAACAGTATATCATTATACTGAGAATTTTAGTGACCTTAGGAGGGTTAAGACCTCGGGGATCCCTTTGGGGGCCCTTTTGTATTCTGGGGCCCTACACAGTCGCTTAGTCCACTTATTGCTTAATCTACCACTCTGCATATGACAATTGTTCCATATAAATTTGTGAGAAGTGTTGAGATCCTATAACTTTTATTATATTTCTTAATATAATTTTCTCTATATTTAAAATTATGAATCAACAATTTTATACAAAATTAAGCTTTTATTGCATGATTTTAAATTTTCTGTTTAATAATTTTAAAAATTTATTGTTAGAAACACGAACCAGATCCAGTTATGCGAAGTCGTTTGTACTTATCATTTGAAGGATTTGCTCGTTATTTGATGGATAAAGACAGTTTTGCTTTTGTTCCAGAAATAATGCTTCCTAATGAAAATGTAAGTAATTAAGTAATTTACAGAATTTGTATTTTTAATTTTTTTAGTTAAATTTTATCTTTATTAGTGTGATTTTCTATTTCTTTTAAAAATAATATGGAAAATTAATGCTTCATACCTGAGTATATTAAGTGCACCTACATATGATTTTGTTAAAATTTCAGCAATTTTGAAAGCCTGTATGAGTTGATTCAAGATTTTACACATTTAAATATACTGAAATAACTGAAATAATTTTATAAAATACAAAAAGTATATTTTATGTGATTTTTGGAATAAAGTTTATAAATAAGAAACTTAATATAGTAAAATGTTTTAGCTTTTACTGTATTTACTCTATAATATCTTGACTGTATCATATATGTTACTGGCAAAACCCGATTTTACGCCAAACTAGTTTGGCGTAAGTGTGTCAGGCCAAACTAGTTTAGAATTATTATTCAAGTATATTAATTGTTAAATATATTAATGCTTCAAATAAAATTAAAAGGCAATCAATTAGATGAACAATATTAATTCAAACATAGTCTACTTAATTATAAAAAACGGGGTTAATGTTACTCTATGTATTGAAGGTGGCGGCTCATCTCTGAATCCAGCAATCAGAAGACAGGGAACAGTGGGGACGCATGTTCTAACTTAACCTAACCTATTCTTCTCAATGTCAGATGTGGTAGCTGTATATACATAATGTGAATGTATGTCTCTTTAATCCAAATAAATAAATCTGGTAGACTTCCTCACAGCTATTGCTGTGAGGAAGTCTACCAGATTTATTTATTCGGATTAAAGAGACATATATTCACACTAACCTATTCTAATAAATTACTATAATTATTAAGTAGACTATGTTTGAATAAATATTGTTAATCTAATTGATTGCCTTTTAATTTTATTTTAACCATTAATATACTTGAATAATAATTCTAAACCAGTTTGGCCTGACACGCTTACACCAAACTAGTTTGGAGTAAATTCGGGTTTTGCCAGTAACATATATATAATTAAATAAACTATCAACAAGTTGCTCAACTTTTCTGCTACATTTAAAATTTTGGGGCACTATCTGTTATCATATTTTATTTAAAAACATTTTATATTTTTGATTATTATAAAATGGCAAAAAGCTTAATTTTGAGAGTAGAGATGGGTTTTATAGAAAATTGTAAATGCTGATAATAAGTAAAATTGTCATTAAGTCCAACCTTACTGGAGATACATATGATTCCCATTATCTCCCCACACTAGTGTTCAAAATTGCTGACCTGGATGGCAGGTCAGGTTCATTCGAACAGAAGTCCCTGATGCATACACAATGTTATTTTTCCATGGAAGAATAACGTGCACGCCAGTTCTAAACTAGTTAGGAACTTGTGTAGGAGCAACTTAAATTAAGAAATGAAATAAGTTAGCTTTAAAGAGCTGAGAAGCAAAAAACAAAAAAGGTTGACAGGTCGTGACATACATTGTGTAAGATGGCGAATTAACTTTCGGTGAAAGTATGAAGCCTTTCGCTGTTAAAATAAAGTAAATTTATAAAAATATTTGCTAGTACTTTGTTTCATCATAATTTCACAATTTCTGCAAAATCCTGGACAAAATTAATTGTTAACCTGGATAATGCATCCAGGTTAACAGTTAATTTTGTCCAGGATTAAAAACCAGACTGTCTGGGTGAAAACCGGCCTGGTGGCAACACTACCCCACACCTCCAACTTTAATCACCAAAATTTAATAGCATCAATCCCCCTTATATGCAAACCTGCCTTTTGCACTTTTTGTCGAAAATTTCTGAAATTTTCGACAAAAAGTGTGGGAGTTATTAAGCTTCAAATAGGGTGAATAAAATCATGCTCCCCACATTCATACATACATAAAAAACCCCCTGCCCTTTTTTGCATTTCTTGATATTTCAGTGTTCTCTAAGTCCAAAAGTATAAAAATCTTGGGCGACATTTTTTGACCAATAGCCATACTTTCCTTCTGACTAGGTCACAAAAGTATCCAGACACTGATAAAATGGAACAGTTTTTTAAAATTTTAACTCATTTCTTGCATGAAATAGAAAAAAAAATGACACATGTAAAATCTTCAGACTTTTTTTACACTAGAAAAACTATTTACATGTGCAAAAAATATTGATCAAAAACAGAAGTACAATTTTATTTCAAACCCTGTCTAGATACTTTTGTGATGTGAAAATTTTCACATTACAAAAGTATCTAGACAGAGAAAATAATGATAGAAAGTGTCGGGTCATTTGCTTAAAACATGTTTACAACAATTTGCCACAAAAAATGAGTTAACATATTTGTTTCATACTTGAGTTGTTTTATTTTGTCATTATGAACAACGAAACAAACAAATTAACCATCGTTATTAAAAGACTCATTGTTAAGAAATAGCAAAATGGGAAATCTGTGCAAAACCTTGCAGAAGTTTTACATTTCAAAATCCACAATTCAAAAGACCATTACAAAATTCTTTACGACAAATAGTGTAGTTAATAAGGCTTGAACTGGACAAAAAATGTACCAATATCTGGCATGAAAAATCCAAACATAGGTTGGCAAACGCTTTCGATGCCCCTCTTGGGCTCTTCTTCAGGACAAATTTGCTGTAACTGGATTCTTACAATCAAATATTTTAAATTAGAGCATGCTTCACTTCTAGACGTTCAAATATGGAAGGCAATCTCATGCTGTTTCAAAAAAAAAAAATTATATAATTTTAACTAGTGGAGATATGATGTGTGCATCATATAATAAATTACGATTTGTCATCCAATAAATATTGCCAAGCTGTTGAGAGATTCATTTTTTCTTTAAAATTGATGCAGGTTAATTTGTGATCTACTTTGAATATTTCCATCACTTCCAAAGTTCTTAGGTGTTCCTGATGATGGGTGGTGTGGATAACTTGTGCCTTGTTAAAAATTGGGGTTATGTCTGGGTTTGTCACATATGTAGATAATGCTGCTGTACATTTGTTGTGGGTGATATCTGATTTATGTTCTTTTACCCTAGTGGCTAATGGACATTTGGTGGATCCTAAGTAAATCAATTGCCTCTGCCATCTATTAACAGAATGGTATATATTCCCAGAAGCCTGTTTGGGTTATGGGCATCTCTTCCGTTTCTCAATAAATTGTATATAGAAGGGTGTAGTAATTAATCACTATTGTAGTTGTATGTACATATATATACCGTATATCTTGGTGGATAAGACAATAGTTGAATCATAAAAAATGGCTCCCAAAATCTGGGGTTGTCTTATACGACAGATACAAAAAAAAATTAGATTGAAATTTATATAAATTAAAACCATTATAAAAAGACAGATAAACTGTAATTATTGAGTAACCGTAATTAATAAATATAAAGAGAGTAGGGTATGTACCCAAAATAGAATAGCCCATAGAATGTTTTTATGAATAGTCAGTCATTACCAGAATGCCCGAATCAGTGCGAATGTTTGCAACAATTGCAAAGATCGCAAACAATCGCAACAATCGCAAACTGCCAGATGCATAAAAATAAAATTTATTCAAAAATTTATAAATAGGACATAATTCCATATACACTATTCAGTGTTGTTATCCAGATGATGATCGTTGATGTAAACTAAATTCGTAGGCAGTTGATAGTTTGGGTGTCGTCTTATAGGACAGATATATGCTAAAACCATAAAACTTTGATGAAAATTTATACCTCGTCTTATCTGAAGGTCATCTTATCCGCCGAGATATACAGTATATATATATATATATATATAGGAGTTCTGTTGTTCATATCGGAATTGAAGATGTCGTCGTGCGGGTTAATTGTTTCGCGTTGCCATATCACCCTTTGCCAGGTGCCTGTAAGCGGAATTAGGATTGGTTGGCTCTTACCAAGTGGCGCAGCTGTAACCTGGATGGTGGGCAATATAAATGGAGACGCTCCATGTGTGGAGCCATCTTTTCCTTTTTGCTGACCGGATCGCAGATGGGACAGAAGGACGGTTGGACTTTGAGGAATTCATCTAGGAGTGCTTATGACCTCATGGTGTCCACAGATGAGTACTCTGTAATTTAGCATTGTCGTACCTATTGTATATATATATAATTTTTTTTCACGTAGATTAATTTTGTCCGAACTTGTCGGGTATACCCTTGTAATAAGACTTAATTCATCTAATTCATGTCGCAATTTGGAGCAATTGTAATTGTATAACTGTAGACTTGTGTATCAATAATCCTAAGTTCATAAAGAATATATAGATATTGTACTTTGTCGTGAGTTTAAGTTTGTAAGATCCTCAACACACTTGTCATTTTATACGTCGGGGACATTTCGTTGATCCTCGATACAGCAAGGGTTTCTTCTGTATGTAATTCTAATTCCTCTTTTCTTTGCAATCTCATTATATATTGTTTTTAGTTGTGGATTGTACGTTACTGGGATTCTATCTGTGTGTTCTTCTTTATCAACTCTTCCTGGTGCTTTTTCTTCATCTGTCATATTGTTTATATGAAGGCGTTTATTGCATAATTTGTTTATTATGGTGCCATAACCATGATCTTTAGCAACCTTTCTAATATACAATAATTCTTGTTGTGGAAGAGTGAGTGTAAGCCCTTTCTACTAAAGCACTGAATGCTGCTATTTTGTAAGAGTATGGGTTACAGGAATTGAAGGGTTTGTACGTTTTCTATAAACTCTAGTTTGTATTGTCCCTTTCTTAATTTCTATTTCTATATCCAAGAAGTGGATTTTTTCTTCACTGTGCTGCTCCAATTCCAAATATAGATCATAAGGGTTGTTGTTCATGGCTGTCTTAAATTGCCTTAGGTCTGGTAGTGTTTTCCAGAGGATTACAATATCATCAATATATCTTTCATATAGAATTATGTTTGGGAGAAAGGATGGTAGGGTTTTGGTTTCGACTGCCCTAATTACCATTTCACATAACTTGAACTGGACATCCTGAAATATTTACCTCAAGACAGAAACATGTCATTATTGGGAAAGTAAAAATCCATGAATAATTGCTCCTAAGCTTGCTGTTGAGGCTTCTGTTGAATGTAGTGTATATGTTATGGACAAAGTGATTAATACGGGCATTATGAATAATGCCCATATTAATCACTTTCACAATGCCCGGTCATTATGAATAATGACCAACAAAATCGGGCATTGTAATAAATTTCAATAATTTATCAAATTGACCGGTCATTATGAATACTGCTATCATCTAGTCGGGCAAAGTGATGATAATACATTGAGGAGTGATCATCCAAATTACATTAGCCAATCAGCACTTGCATCTGAGTAGTGCGTACATATTGCATTTAGCACCAAATTTGGCAGTGGTTGCGACTGTTTGTGCTGTCGACGGATTTTTCCCAGAGAGGAGCTGCCGGCTGGCCGCCAAATGTTTAACCTTTTAACAGTGGAACAGTCAGACCCGGCGCTACCAGTTAGTTGTGGAAGTAAATCGTGGGAAATTTTTTAAGAATTTTCCCACGCGTTTCTCTCGTTTCCGTTTAGGAAAAAAAAATTTTAAACAGTTACGTCTAGTAAAGAAAAAATTGTTCTTTATTGTCATATAATTATTATATATATGAATTTTTTTCGCGGTAATTTTTTGCTAAATTTTTTTTTCAAATTTATATTAAATTCTTTTTTGATTTTCTATCCGATACGATTTTTTCAAAAGTTTTTAATTTATTTTCAATTTTCTATAATTTTTTAAAGTTTTAGGCATTTAAGTCATGACGATTTTTTTCAACCTTCGAATCAAATTCAAGAAAATGTAATTGACAGTTAACGAATTTCATCCACAACAATAGATGACGTAAAAGTTGTTACGTTTACAACTACGACGCCTGGCGGCCTTTCCCCCCAGACTGAAATGTGGGTGAAGGTCGTCTCGTGTTCTACTTTCTGTAGAAGTGACGTAATCATTGTAAATAAAAGAAAATTTCAGTATATCGTTTATTTAAAATTTTAAAATTCGTTGTTCAAATTTACACCGAAATATTAAAGCGGATTAAAATATTAGCATTTTGTAAATAAACTTACTTGACATATAATAAATTTAAATAAATTAATCTTTAAGAAACAACAAAACAATAAAAAAATGTAGAAATATTTTTATATTCATCTTCACATTTATAACATATGTTATCGTCATTGACCGATATTTAATTTTAAAAACAATTTTCATCATTGGCATGCATCAGAAAAAAAATGCACAACTTCCCTAAAACACACTTCATTGAGAAGGTCCGCTTCACTCTGAAAAAGCCGACAGTTTTATGTCAGAAATCCAATGTGTGACCTACTTTCTCTAACATAGTAAAACAAAGTAAGTTACAGTACAACAATACACATAAACATAAATAAATTAGTAGCCCAATAATACATACTTTCATGTAAATCCATATGTTATATCCAAAAGTCAGTTCTCCCAAATTGTTGAAAAATAAATTATTTTCAACTTTTCTTTTTGTAAAGTAGCATATTCTGAAAAACAAGTTCTATATTCAGCGTAAAATTTCCACCTTTTATCCGTTAAAAACAACGCAAAATGTACGAATCCACGTAATAAAAAATTATCGCAGTGAACTTCGAAAAAACCAGAAACACAGATACACCAGACTGCACTGTACAAAATTTTGCCACGAACTGATTCATATTTTAATGCACCTGTGAATAATTTCATCACATGACGAAAAGTTTTTGAATAAAAGCTAAAAGTTTTTAAAAATTATTTCATAAAATCCGATGAATTTAATTAATACACAATAACTAAATCTGTTTAATAAAGATTAATAATTTTCCATTATAATTATGCAAATTAGATATAAAAAAGATCATCGCGCAAATTCTCCCGCGAACCATGGATGACTCTTACGTCATCTGGATTGAAGTTTCCTGCAAAATACTGAAAATTTTTATATAATTATTTTACTAATCCAGTCAAATTTAAATAATATAAAATGTCTAGATCTGTTTAATAAAGATTAGTAATGTACTATCATTAATATGCAAATTAGATATGACAAAGATCACTGTGGGAAAATTCCCGCCAAGATAAAAATAGCTTTCGGTCACGTGATCACCAAGAAATACGAAGAAATATGCCTTAAATTTAATGTTTGTGTACAAATTAATACATTTTAACTAATGTCATCGTTTAAAATTTAATGTTTCTGTAAAAATTAGTAAATTGTAACAAATTTCATCAAAGACGACAGAATAATTTTCAGCTTATAAAAACTCTACAATAAATGATTATTTCTTCGAAAGAAGTCGATATGCACGAATAAATAATAAATATGTAATAATGCTTTTATCCATTTTAAGTGGATATTGTAAAAATTAAGCTATTTAATTTGTTTGGCTTTTATAATTTAGTTTCCGAATATTTTACTGTGAAATTCCATTTAGTAAACAGAAACAAAGACAAGCTATTAATTATAAACAGGACAATAGAATAATTTTTACGTAAATTGAGTGAAAATACAGAAAAAAACGAATTATATCAAAGATGGGGACAAACAAGCTTACATCCCTCAGAACAGAGCTTATAATTTGTTGTCAATTTCAGCCTGTTCCTACTTTGACTGTTTTATGTTGGTAAAAACTTATTTTTTTAAAATAAAAGTACTTTGTTGTTAGTGAAGAAAGATAAAAGTATCGAAATATAATATTCAGAATTAAAAATATTGATGTATGTCCATATTAGAAATGTATATTTTTTTCCGATATTAGAAATAATATCACGAGAAAAACATTATATAAATGAAATACGGCCATAAACAATTTCTTTCTGTCAAATAAATTACGGATTAAACAGGCTTATCTAGAAAAATTCAATCGCGAATAACTGACTTTAAATATACAGAGGATACAGTATGCTTGTTATGTGATAGTATCTGCGTTTACAAATTAACAGAATTTTCCATTTTTTTTTACACATTATTATGCTATAATCTAGGAAACTATGTTTAATAATAAGACATACTACAGAAAGGGTAAGAAAGGAACGTCAGTCATTGTAACTAATGTATTATTGAAAGTTTCATTCATATAGATAATTAATTTTATCAAGATACATTTCTCCAAAAGAAAATTATCGATATTTATCGTAAATATAAGTAAATTTTATTATAATTTAGATAAAAACTCATTTTTTCCCCACGCATGGCTTCTTTCCCCTCCCTCTTACTCCTATACTTGGAACATTCCATTTCATAATTTGATGTAATAATAACGTTTAAAATGATTCTAAATAAAATATTGGCACTTAAAGTAGGTTAATATAGGCCTATATTGTCACGAGTCTCAGGTGTATTCATAAAAATGTAATAATCTATACAATAATACTTTCTCACATGCTCCATGTGTTAAAGTTTGCAGCTGTAATTGAAGGTAATATATAAAGAAACAAAATGTTTATATTATCAATAGTTATAAAAGATATCTTATTTTCACGTAGAAAAACAAAATAAGACAGAAGAAACAGACAATCACACGATATCTCTATCCAGGACATTCTATAATTGATTTCAAATTTCTAATGTCGACATACATGAATATTTTTGTGTGTGTGAATATTATATTTCGATACTTTTATGTTTCTTCACTAAGAACATCTTAAAACATTAACTTTTTACCAACAAAAAACAGTCGAAGTAGAAACAGGCTGAAAATAACAACGAATTATAAGCTCTGTTCTGGGGATGTAAGCTTGTTTCTCCCATCTTTGATATAATTCGATTTTTTTCTGTATTTACACTCAACTTACGTATAAATTATTGTATTGTGCTGTTTATACTTAATAACCTAACTTTGTTTCTGTTTACTAAATTGAATTTCACAGTAAAATACTCGGAAACTCTAAATTATAAAAGCCACACAGATTAAATGGCTTAATTTTTACAATATCAATTTAAAATGGATAAAAGCATTATTAAATAATTATTATTTATTCGTGTATATCGACTTCTTTCGAAGAAATACTCATTTATTGTACGGTTTATGTAAGCTGAAAAATTAAATTTTAAACATATTTCTTGGTGAACACGTGACCGAAAGCTATTTTTATCTTGGCGGGAGATTTCCTAGTGACCTATCTCATATCTAATTTGCATATTTGTAATAATATTTGTGATAATCTTTATTAAACAGATCTAGACATTTTATATTATTTAAATTTGACTGGATTAATTAAATAATTATATAAAATTGTCAGTGTTTAGTGGGAAAGCTTCAATCGCATTGACATCGTAAGTTTTTCCATGACGTATAGTTGGCGGGAGAATTTGCGCAGCGATCTTTTTTATATCTAATTTGCATAATTATAGTGGTAAATTATTAACCTTTATTAAACAGATTTAGTTATTGTGTATTAATTAAATTCATCGAATTTCATGAAATAATTTTTTAAAACTTTTAGCATTTATTCTAAAACTTTTCGTCATGTGATAAAATTTTTACAGGAGCATCACTATATTAATCAATTGGCGGGAAAATTTAATAGCGTGCGGTTTGGTGTTTCTGTGTTTCTCGTTTTTTCGAAGTTCACTGCGATAAATTTTTATTACGTGGATTCATAGATTTTGCGTTGTTTTTAACGGATAAAAGGTGGAAATTTTACTCTGAATATAGAACTTGTTTTTCAGAATATGCTACTTTACAGAAAGAAAAGTTGAAAATAATTTATTTTTTCGACAATTTGCGAGAACTGATCTTTGTTTGGATGTAAATGAAGGCATGTATTATAGGTTTACTAATTTATTTGTGCATATAATTATGTAGTTCTAGTTTCGAGACATTTATGGTTTTTAGTGTTTATAAGCGTGTTATTTAGACATGTCTACCAATTTAGTGCTAAAACGTAGAACTACGTCAAAGAAGAATACAAACTTTAATTAGCAAGTAGTCTCTTTATTAGCAAATTAATTTGTTGGTAGATTTTTTTACATTTAAAGTGTAATTACATGAAACTAAATGGATGTGAACATAGAAAGTAGAATATGGCAAGACTAATAGATAAAACTATTATTACATATTACTCGATCAGAAAAATTTATACTTGAAGAATTTTGTTTTGATAATTATTGCCTAGGGTTTATGTCGAAAATATTTTTCAGTTATATTTGTAATTACAGTTAATTCGAATAGTAATGGCGCTTAAATATTTATAGAATTAATTGAAGTTTTCGAATTTTGTTTTGAGGAAACTGAGGAAGGCAAGAGTATCTACAGTTGTATAATGAACTGAATTTAAGTAAATTAGGTGACTTTGTATGTTTCGATGTAGTTTTTTATAATATTACGATATACGAACTTTCGATTTTGTAAATTGTATTATACTAAAAAATAAAGTTTTTCGTTATTCTCCTACTTAATGATGTATTTATAATGTTTCTGAACTAAATAATACTTATTAAATTGAAATCCGAGCTTTACAAAGTACTATGAATATTAGAGAAGACCGTTTTACTATAAACTACTACGTTTTACTACAGCTTACTCCAATGTTGATTCTACGAAAAGTAGGTCAGACAAGGACCGTTAGACTAATGACGTAGGCTGTTTACTTTTTCCGGTTGCATCGGTGCACTCCCGATAGCGTCATTTACAGAAGTCACACCTACTTTTTTCTGACGCGAGCCAATTAGGAATATTAATTTTTTTAACCAATCAGATGACGGCGGGAGATTTAAATTCGATTTATGTCGATAGATGGCCGTCTAAAATTTCATATTTATTTTAATTTTCTTTCTTTTATTGTAATTTCTCGAGAACTAAAGGATATTCCAAAACAAAGTTGGAGAACCCAACTACTCGTGAAAATTCTACGACTTCACGAAATGGTCCAGGTATTTTATAAGAATTTTTTAACGTCTATTGACGTCCCTCACCACTGCCACTCGATCGCCTTGGACGTCTATTTACGTCCTTCACTGTTAAGAGGTTAACATCACTAGTTATTGATTCACGGTAGTTCTTGAACACACGTATCAATAACTAGTATGTGTCAATATCTAGTGATGTTAAACAATCGGCGGCTCCTCTCTGGGAGGAATCTGTCAGGGCACAAATAGTTGGGACCATAACGGTGCACACGGGTAATATTTTACCATTTAATTAATATAGTTAATAGTTTTAAAGTATTACATGTTTTTTTAAAAATACTTTAAAATAATTGACAAAAAAATAAATATTTTTAAATGAAATAAGTGGAGTTTTTTTTAAATCAAATTAAAATGTCACACAATTTAAAATTTGGTACTAAACGCAATATGCACTCTATGCAATACAATCGGCAACTCAGAGTGCTGATTGGCTAGAGTATATCAAATGATCACTCCTTAACGTGTTATCATTACTTTGCCCAACTAGATGATAGCAGTATTCATAATGACCGGTCAATTTGATAAATTAATCCAGGGCTTCCCAAACTGTGCGCTATCCTAGGGGAGTCACGAGACGATACCCACAGGTTGCCTGCACGTGACGTAATGAGTGAGTGCGCAGCACATGCATCTCATCACCCCGCTCTTCCATTTTCTTGTTCTTGCGTTCAGTCTTTTGTTTTTGTCGATTATAAGCATTGATAAATCAGTGTTTTGATTTCAAGTGTGTTGTATTTAATTTATGCATCATAAAATGGATAACTTTGTCACATTTTCTATTTATTTGAATAAAGACTCAGGAGAGAGTACAAAGAAGAATAGCCATTTCAAAACTTCAGCCCCAATTTGAGAAGTTATGCTTAGAAAAGCAAGCTCATCCTTCTCATTAATTGTATTGTTATGTTTTCTAATAAATAATAATTATTAAGATTCTATATTCTTTGGAGTTTTCTTTGAATAATAAAGTAATTTTAATGTCCGCTAGAGCTACACGTAAGTATCTTCTTTTAGAAGGCCGTCGCAAAAAATTACAGCCTGTAAAGGGAGTCACAGTATAAAAAAGATTGGGAACCCCTGAATTAATCAATATTTATCACACTGCATGCCCTTTTTGGTCATTATTCATAATGCCCAATTAATCACTTGGTCCATAACATATATACATCTGCAGAAACTGTCAGAAAAACTTTAAAAGCAAATAGCTATAAAGATTTTATGGCTATGAAAAAACCAGCAGTAAAGGTTGAAGTTTGCAAAAGAGTTTTATACAAAATCAGTAACATTTTGGAAATCAGTTTTGAGGTCAGATGATTCAAATTCAATGTGTTTGGTTGAAATGATTGCCTGAAAGTATGGAGAAAAGCTGGAGAATCTTTAAAAATGAAAAATCTGATCCCTACAGTGAAATTTGGAGATGGTTTAGTGCTATTTGGAGTTGTATGTCTGCAATTTGTTGATGAAATGATGAATCAATACATGTATAAATAGATTTTAAACAACAATGTTCAGAAATCAGTAAAAAAATTAAAGTCACTAAGATTAAGATATCAAGGGTTTGTTTTCCAGCATGACAGTGATCCAAAATACACTGAAAATCAGTCATTTTCTTGATGTGCATTGTATAAAAGTGCATCCTTGGCCTCCACAATTGCTCAACCTCAACCTGATTCAGCATTTATATGATCACATTGAACAAACAAGCAAAACAGAATCAATAACAAACAAAACTGATCTTAAAAACATCATCATCAGATTTTTGAATTTAATAGACAAAATTGTTATAAAAGTTTGGATGAATGCCTAGTTGTTATCAGAGCAAAAGGAGGCCCAATTCATTCTTAAATGTATAAAATATTTTGTTTTAGCATTTTTTATTTCTTCTGTCCAGATACGTTTGTGATGTGGAAATTTTTACAGTTTTAAATAAAAGTATATTTTTCTTTTTGATGAATGGTTTTGTATATGTAAATACTTTTCTCTAGTGTAAAAAAGTCTGAAGATTTTACACCTGTCATTATTTTTTTTCCTATTTCAAGTACAAAATAAGTGATAACTAGAAAAACACTTCCATTTTATAGGTATTTGGATACTTTTGTGACCTAATGTGTATAACAGCTGGGAAAGTAAAAATGAAAGAAACTGAATTTTCACATAACTTTTAATTACCAATATGCTATAAATTGTTTGTTTAGATTCAGTTTAATTTTTTTATATTTTAAATTATATTACTTTTAATTAACAATAATTTTAAAATTTTTAGGATATGGATCACCCATTGAGTCACTACTACATTGCTTCTTCTCATAATACATATCTTACTGGACATCAGTTGAAAGGAGAATCATCTGTGGAATTGTATAGTCAAGTTAGTTGCACACTTAAATTAAAATAAATTTTATTATTTAAAAAATATAGAAGTGAAGTAATTCCATAATGTTAAAATGTTATTGAATTAATTCACGAATGATGCTAAATGGATATTTTATAGTTATATCAATCCGTTATAAAATAATTGATTTAGAAAGTACAGTCAAACCTGTTTTTGTGCGGTCTTTTTCTGTGCGATTTTTATTTGTGTGATTTGTTTTCTGCAATTTTTTTTTATTTGTGCAATTTTTTTTGTGCGGTATATGAAAATTTCAGTCAAATTGGAACATAATTGACTTCTATAAAATTTTCTAAAACTCTATTGGATGTTTTCTATGACATCAGCAGGTTTTTTTCATTTTTTATTCAGTAAAATTTTTTTCTCATACGTTTTTTCGGACCCCTCTTATTTTAATAGCATAAAAATCATAAATATTATGTATTTGAACAGATGGGGTAAGTTAGCTCCCCTCCAGCTTTAGACTGCAGGTGTGAAATTTCATGCCTTGTTAAATGAAATAACACTTCCTGCAGCTATATTTATCAAATAAAATCATTTTTTAACAATTATTTTTAACTTTTTAATGTTAGATTCCTATTTAAGTGGAAATAATTAATTAATATAAAAAATAAAATTCTTAGAGGATTTTTTTTCCCCATTAGGGATTGCAGAAAAGGCCCAAGGAGTTAAAAAAGCAATTCCTAGTTATTTCCTATGGTTTTGAGTTATTTTCTACATGAGACTTTTTTTATGCGGTCCCTATTCACTGCATTAAAAAAAATATTTTTTTAATTGTGTTGGGAAAACTATTTTTTATAGCCACTCGTGAAGTTTCGGGATTTTTTTTATGCGGTCCTATCCACCACAAAAACAGGTTTAACTGTATATTAAAAAAATTTCCAAATTAATTAATTAATTTGGAAGTTTTTTGAATCAAGTATTGATGGTGAAAATTATTTTTAATTTCAAATTAATTAATTAATTAATTTGAAAATTAAAACCTTTTTTACCATTTTCATATCATAGATTTGGAAAATACTTTATAGGATATCTTTTCCTTCTAATACACTGCTTTTCAAAATATAGAGATTATATTGTTATGAGAACTACATAGCACATCACACATACTGTAAGCAAGGGTTGCACTGCATAGTGCCAAGATCACCACTTGTATAAGGTTGCTGACTTTTAGGGGCAATAAGTTAATTGTGCATCAGGAAAACCTAGGGGTGAATTGTATGTGGGTGATGGTGACAGGAGACAAAGATGACAAGTGTCTTGCACAAAACTGTTTATTTTAACAACTAGTTAACTTACATAATACTAGAAAAACAAGGAACGTCGGACAAGGGGTGAGACTTGTGGTGGCCCCGGGCTTCCTGGGTGAAAAGTCCGCAGAGTTTGAGGTGGGATGCTGGAACATGGGTGATGGGTTGACGTTCTGGTGCACACACTTCTCAGCAAGCAGAGGATCTGTTGTCTTCGGAGGAGACTTGGATGGATGTGATGAACTGGTGGACGGAGGTCCTGTGATTTTTCAGCAACACTTGTCCAGAGGAGAACTGCCCTTTGACTTTGAGATTCAGGGGTTTTTATAAGATTTTCCCTCGAATCTCACCCTTTTGATTGGTCCTAGTTCCCCTCTCCCACACCCCGATTGGTCACTCTTTTGTTTCTATCCGAAAACCGAGACCGATCTGGTTCGGGAAACATCAGAGCGCCGTTGACAGAGCTTTTTGAAGTCTGCACTCGTATTTTACACCATTATGGCCCTTTTCTCTGATATTTTTGACCCCAAACGGTCTGCCAAATGTTCCCGTGGCCATTTACCCTCTTTTGTTTCTCGATTTCGACACTTGTTCATGAGCATCTTGACACAACGCCTTCTCTTTTGGTTGACATCCTTCTCCGTCGTTTATCGCTAATCACATTTGTCTTAAAACACGTGTTATTTTCTTTTTGTCTGGTCTATATCACCTATACAATTTCTTGTTCTGGTTCAACCTCCGAAATTTCTGACTTTGGAACTTCATAATCATTCGTAATTTCGACATGCTTTTATAACCCTCACACTTGGCTATATTTTTATTAAAGTGGTGATAAAATGGTGTCAAAAAGGAAAACAAAAGGCTAGAATTACAAGGGAGAATTTCAAAGTTTGAAGGAATTTTAGCCAATTGGGATCAGGTTAAGTGTTGATAATGACCTCTCCGGTGCCTCAAAAGGTTTCAAAATGTCACCAGGAGACAAGAAAAGACCAATAAGAATGTGGAATAGAAGAGAGAAATCCTTTAAAAACTCATTTGAAAAAACTGGTATAGCATTATTGGCATAAAACCCTACAGCCTTTTTAGTCAGATTATGCTTTTGTAATGTTTCAGCAATGAAAGCACAAACAATGTCTTCTGTTTCTTCAGGAAGAAATTGAAACTTCAAGATTTTAATAGTAATGCCTATAACAGGTGAGAAATACCTTACAGACAGAGGGAACAGTTTTAAGTCTTTGTGATTGGATGCAACAGTAAGCACTATCAAACAGTTGGCATATTTTATTTGTTCATTCACTTGTTCCAGGACTAAAAAGCACAACACATCGTTTACATTTGCCTCATATTTTGTTTTTGTTGTACATGTAAATTTCACATCAAAAAGTTTTTGTATCAATCTGGATATGCAATCGATTGACCAATAGTTGTGATTATGAAAGACAGTGTGATATGCTAATGTATCTTCAGCTTCTGCTAACTTTCCTTCTTTCTTATCAAATTCAAATCCGGTAAAAGAAATTTGATTGAATTCAATGTCACTGATGTGCTGACAGCATGTCAATGATGATCAGTCTCCAAATGCCTAGTTATGTCTGTTCACCCATTGTGCACTATGTTGAAGTTTGACTCACACTTCTCACACACTACCCCACTGTCAGATCATCTTTTTTTTATAAACAAAAATTTGACTTGTAATGTAGTAGTGAACTTCAGTCTCTCTTTAGCATTGTTTAATTGTATTAAGTCATGTAGATTAAATTAAGAGAAACATGCCAAAGTTAGAAAAATAAGTCTATTATAAATATAAGGTAGTCAGTTTGGAAAATGAGTTTGTTTATGTCAGTAAACAAATTCACAAATGAAACTGGGACTTAAATAATAGTTATTGTGTTAACAATTTACTTTTTAGATGCTATAACAATAATAATTAATTTGACAGAATTACATATATAGACTTGTATAAAATACAGTGATACCTCGGTTTTCGTTGACTTTGGTTACCATTGGTTTCGGTTTTCATCAATTTTTTTCACAAAAAATTTGTCTCGGTTTTCATCGGTTACCTTGGATTTTGTCAGCGTGCTCACATGACCTCACTGCTAATTTTGTGAAACCATGCGTTTTCCTGCCCAGTGTGGCATTGTTTCTCAATGTGTGAGCATTATCCTACGTGTCTAGCCAAACAATGGGCATATTCAAAATCTCAGCATGCAGCTAGCACCTCTGTTCAAAATCTCAGATGACTTTCAGTTGCTGCCAGTGTGCTTCCAGAAAACTGCAAGTGTCTTTTTGGTGCTCAATACACCAGCAAATAAGATGGTAGCTTCCACAAGGCTAGTAAGAGCTCTATTTTGCATTGACAATTTTGAATTTACTTTATTTATTGATGAATAAACCCTGAATAAATTAATATTCGGTTAGTACACTAATAGAATATTTTAATATACGAGTATATTTACGTAAGACATCACATAATTTTTTTTAGTTATTAAAGTGTAATCTTAGGATTGATTGAATTATTTAAAACTCCTATATGAAAATTTTTTTAAAAACCTTTATTTCTATTCCTTTTTTCAAAATTTTTATTTTTCATTAAGCTGTTTTCATTAAATAAGTTCAAAAATAAATTTAACATAACGTGGAAGTCCACATCATTTGCCATTTTTATTGTTTTTCTCTCCCAAAATTCCCAGCAGTCAGTGTTTGTGTTCTCTATAAAATGCCATCAGTTGTGTCACTTCAGCAGCATCTTGCTGGATTGATGCTGAAATTTTGAATATGCCCAATTCCAATGGTGCTTGCCTTTCCTTTTAACACCATTTTGGGAAATTTTATGTTGAATGTTCATTTATTCTTTACATTAGTCGTTTATATTCATTTTATATTAATTTCTTATTGGTTTTATTATTAAACACTATATTTATTCTCTGTAAAATGTGTTTTTGTATGTATTTTGGAGTGTCTAGAATGCATTAATTGGATTTACATTGATTCATATGGAAATAATTGCCTCAGTTTTTGTTGGTTTTGGATTTTGCCGATTGTTTTCAGACAGATTATCAAAAAAAAAAAAAAAACTGAGGTATCACTGTATTATAATTATTATCTGATAATATATTATTCAGCAGAGCTAGGTGGAACTCCCTTAGAGATAAATTTGATGTTTGTGAACTGGTTCCCAGACTGATTGGTCCTGAACTGGAATTGATTTAAATTGGTTATGGTTCCTCCAAAACCATAACCAATTTAAATCAATTTTTTCATGCAAATAATATCCATCTCAGTCTAAGTCATAATGCAAACAGCATGTTAAAATTCAATCTCTGATCATAGTTATACAAGAATTAAGATATAATATATTAATATAATATTACAATACACAGGGTGGTGCATAAGTAATGCCCTTTTTAATTTCTATTAGTTTCTACTGCAAAAATTTATATGTTTTAATTTCATATGAAATTATTTTAGATATATCTTATAATGTATCTTTTCTTTATTATTTAAATTTTCTTTTATTTTTTTTATTAAATCAAAATTTTGAGGAGAGATGGATAGGATGATGTAGACCTATTGAGTGGCCATCACAATTACCAGACCTAACACCACCAGACTTTTTTTGTGGGGTGTATTGAAGGATCAGGTTTACAGCCTCAAATCAAAAACAATTCTCGAATTAAAATAAGTAATTGCAGAGAAATTTTCTGCAATTACCATGGAAATGTGTCAAAAAGTTTGTAGAAGTGTTGCTAATAGAGTTCAGTATTGTATTGAATATGAAGGGGAACATTTTGAGCATGTCCATTAATATTAAATCATTGTATTTTTGTTGTTGTATATTTTGTTCTTGTATTTATGTAATTTTTGTTCAATAAAATTTAAAATTTTTTAAAATTTCAAAAGGGCATTACTTATGCCTCACCCTGTATATTAAAGCATTAAGATGTTTTTATAAGATCAACTTTAGATTAAAGTTAGGGAGATTAAATTGATATATGTTGGAATTATAGAGTGGTCAATTAATCATATGATATACAAAGTACAAATGGTACAGTAAAAGCTTGGGTGAAATAAAATGCATTAAAAGAATTAAGATTGAAAAATGGAGGACTGAAAAAAGCAGACTGTGTTTAGTAAAACAGTTAGAAATGGATATAATAAACAAGAAAGATATAGATACTCCACCATATGTGTACATGTATAAAAGTCAATAAAGATTTGGACAGAGGAGACCAGGATTTAATCTTATGCTAGTTGTTTTTCTTCCCATCTTTTTTCATCTACTTTTTAAAATTCTTCTGTGCAAATCCTTGCTGCTTGACTGTAAGCTATCACAGACATGTGGTGTTAAAAAAAACAAAAACAAAATGGTGTTATATTTTTTTTTGTAATAATTTGTCCATGGTAGGGAAACCACCCTTACCTTTTATTAAGGGGTACTTAAGGTGTTCCCCTTGGTTTCTAGCTATTCTTTTGTGTGTGATTCACCAGGGGAAAGTAAAGAGAACAAGCCAGGACTGCAAAAGTGAAGTGTATGAAGGGAGTAGAAATTTATTTTTTCCATCCATTTTCATCCAAGTTTTGGAAGGACACTTAAGAATGAACTATTGAAGGATTGTGCTATTATTTGGATACATTGAGGTGAAGTAGTTAGTTTGGTGCTAAAAGGAAATACGGGAAAATTTTGTATTTTTATTACTTCACACATTTAATATTGTAATTTTTGTTCTTTTGTACAAATTAAATTGGTTTCCTGTTAGTCTTGTACCATCAGAAAATACAGATTAAAACTAACAGTATATGTATATTCTGATCTGTAAATCCATTTTGCAAAAAAATGAAAGCCCATCTACAGCTATCATCTAGGGTTTTATTACACTTGCCAAATCCTACATTTTTTAAAGCCCAATGCTGTCCAAAAAGCACATTTCCATTTCCATTTTCCACATCTCATGTAAAATTAACACTATAATATAAAAATTTAAAAAAATACATGTATTTTTTTAAATTTTTATATTATAGTGTTAATTTTACATGAGATGTGGAAAATGGAAATGGAAATGTGCTTTTTGGACAGCATTGGGCTTTAAAAAATGTAGGATTTGGCAAGTGTAATAAAACCCTAGATGATAGCTGTAGATGGGCTTTCATTAGATATGTATAATAGAATTATACATATCTAAGCAGTAATTTGCAGAGTAAAGGCAATATCTGTATCATTATGCTAATTGCTATATGCTATATCACAGGTGTGGCCAAACTTTTATCCCTTAGGGGCTACTTTTTCAGCAAAATACAGTCAAACCTGTTTTTATGCGGTCTTTTTTTGTGCGATTTTTTTAATGCGGTTTTTTATTTGTGCGTTTTTTGTGCGATTTTTTTTATTTGTGCAGTATAGTTGGCGACTAGCCTCGTGTGATTTGTCATGTCTCACGTTGACTTTTTATAGCTAATATTATAGCATAAATAAACTTATCATAGTAAATATTATTGCATGAATATGCGAAAAATGAAATAATTTATTTTTTAAGTCAACAAAACACCACCTGGACAAAAATATGTAAAACAGACGATAGACGAGACGATGCAGTCAAGTGCTGACATCTGTTTGTCAATAAATTCTATTTTCGTACGGTTTTGAGTTATTTTCTAATGTGAGACTTTTTTTATGTGTCCCTATCCACTGCATAAAAACAGGTTTGACTATATAGTCTGTGGGCAACTATGAATATGGGCAAACAATTTTAGGATTTTTCAAATTTTTCATTAGATATTTTAATAAATAATTAACAAGAATTTCAATTAAAAAAGTATAATGGCAAATAAAGAAAACAAATAATTATATATTTTTATTTTATGAAGCACAATAATAATTATTAAATTTAAAAAATTACAATGTAAAGAAATAAATACACAAAAAAAATTTTAGCATATAAAGAAAAAAATGTTAATTATATTTTTTTTTTATTTTTTGAGATTTAATACTTATTAACTTAAAAAAATACACTGTGAATAAGCAAATGAATAAAAATGTTTAATTGGACGAAATCTGACATTGCATAATAGCAGAAAGTTTTTCAAAATTTGGCTAAAACAATAATTAATAAGCTAACATACCTGCTTCTGTTCGCTGTATGAATAAATAAAAAAAAAACTAAAATTGAAAGTAAATACAAGTGCACAAACAAGGAGTAACATGTGGATTGAAGCCAGGGCTGTCACGTTACTGTCTGCAACATGATTTTGTGCCATTTTATGCAATTTCCATTTACCGTATTTCACGGACTATAGGATGCACTTTTTTCTTCAAAAAATTGCCTCCAAAATTCAGGTGCGTCTTATAGTCCATAGCGTCTTATAGTCCGTAAAATACGGTATATGCGCATGCGTTGCGACTACAATTAATTTAAAAGTTAACATTCATTTGCATTGTTCATCGGGATAAATACAAACAGTATGGGTATGTTGCACAGACAGTCTATTATTGTAAGAATAAATTATCGAATTAAGATTTTTAAACATGAACAGTTTGTTTTCACTTAAATTAATGTTTAGCTTTGTGGGCTACTTTCAAAACCTTTGCGGTCGACTGATCGACCGCGGTCTACATGTTGGCCATCGCTGCTATGTTAAATTAACTATTGTATTTTAGAAATAAGTAAATTATTGCATTTTCAACATATTAGAATATTTATTGTCTGAATGATTGAAATGTATATTATTTCTTTAAAAATATTTTAAAAATTAATAATTTATATAATAATAATAAAATATATAAGACACTGCTATGGGTAATTTTGTTTTGGAAGTCATTTTCAAAAAATTAATTTAAAATAGATAAATTTAAATTGCAATTAATTTGGATTAGAATAATTAATTAAAAGTTGTAATTAAGACTATTGTAATATTAATGTTAAAAAACTTAAGTTGAACAGGGATGTTGAGATATTTTAAGGTTTAAATTATCTTGAACTCCAATAAAACAAATTATGAATTAATTATATATTTTATATACATGGTTTTGTTGATTATGTTCTAATTAAATATTATATATACAATTTTTTTCAGGTATTGCTAACAGGTTGTAGATGTGTAGAATTAGACTGTTGGGATGGTGACGATGGATGGCCAGTAATTTACCATGGACATACATTAACTACAAAAATATCTTTTAGGGTAAATAAATATAAATTTATATAATAAATATGTGTGTGTATACATATATATAAGTTATCCAAAAATGCATTATGAATAATTGTTTTCATAATTAATAATTTACATTATAAAATTTTCCAAATTATTTTATACACTGCAGACCATTAAAATTGCAACACCAGGAAGGAATGATCGTATGAACATCAAAATTGTATGAAAGAAGAAGAAGTTGAGATATGCAAATGATTCGTATTTCAGCACCTTTAGACAATGCAGGAGGGACAAATGAGATCTGAAGCACTGCATAAAAGAAAAGTTGTGCAGTGGATTTCTCATTAAGAAATCGCTTTGTAAAATCAGGGTTTCATCAGAATATCATGTTATGTTTCAAATAAGAAGAAATGCTTACCAGCAAGTGTTGGAATTTGATAGAGGCAGGATCGTTGCCTATTGAGAGTGTGGATTATCATTCCATGATATTGCCACTCGCACTGGTCGAAATCTAACTACTGTCATGCGAATATGGAATCGATGGGTTGCTGAGGGTCATACTGAATGGCATGCAGGATCTCAATGCCCTCCCATGACTAACGCCCAAGAGGACAGACATATTGTGAGGTTGGCCATGCAAAACTGTACAACCCCATCACGGACCATTAGTCAGGAAATGGGCTTGTTTGCAGCACGTGCAGTATCCACTCATATGGTGTGACAATGTTTGCAGCAGGATGGACTGTCAGCACGGCAACCGTTACTTTGGCTTCTCTTGACAATGCAGCATAGAGAGAGACGGCAACTCTGGTGCACCCAATGACAAAGCTGGATACAGGAGTGGCACAATGTTGTCTTTTCAGATGAGTCCCGGTTCTGCATGCAGCATTCTGATGGCCATATACATGTCTGGAGGCTACGAGGAGATCGCTCGTTGCCTGCTTGCATTCGATATCAGCATAGGGGCCCTGCATCTGGTGTGATGGTATGGGCAGCCATTGGGTACAGAACACACACATCTCTAGTTCGGATCAACAGTAATTTGAATGGAGGTCGGTACATTTCTGACATCTTACGTCCAGTGGTTGTGCCCTATCTTCGAGGCCTGCGAAATGCCATCTTCCAACAAGATAATGCAAGACCACATGTTGCATGTCATGTTCTGACCTTCCTCGATACAGAGGGTATTCAATTGTTGCCATGGCCTGCACGGTCTCCAGATATCTCACAAATTGAAAACATCTGGTCATGGGTTGCTGAGAGACTGGCCCGCTACCCCTCTCCAGCTAATACGGTTGATGAAGTGTGGCATAGACTTGAAGCAACATGGAATGAGTTGCCCGTTTCTGTCATCCAAGCCCAGTTTGAGTCCATGCCTAACCGGATAAGGGTTGTTTTAGCTGCCAGGGGTGGAAACTGTTTCTATTAATTTCGCACCCCTGTAAACCCCCAAACTGCTTGCAAATTTAATCATTTTGTCTTCATGCCATACTGTTTACGTACAATACTGTTTTTTTTATTTGCTTTCCTTCTTGGTGTTGCAATTTTAATGGCCAGCAGTGTATATATAATATTTTTATAATAGTTTTTTAGTATATTGTAAAAGCATCAATTAATTTTTTTGACATAACAAATATTTATACAGTAAAATGTCTCTTAATAGTTACTTCTCTAAAGTAAACACTCTTCCATAATGGACAATTTTCATAGTCTAGTGTAAAAAAGTATGTAACTTTATTACAATTGATTTCTCTTAAATAGAAAATTTTCATTATGATTACTGACACATTAATTGCACTATGGTTGATCTGTAAACCTCTCTTAATAGATATAGTAGATTCTCATCAAGTCAATTTCCTTGTTGGACTGCAGTTTCCAAACTTCAGATCTATACATTTCCACTGTTGTCCATCTGTCTTTCATTAATCTTGAGAATGGAGTTAGTTTTAATTTATGTTCTCTGTTCCCCAAGATCATACATGGAAAGTTTAGGGGCCAGAGGTCCCAATTAACTATATATATGCTTCTGATCTAGACTGGAAGTCAAGTGATTTCAGATTATTATTTCAGCAACCATATAGTGCTGTTTTCCCCAAACTTATCACAGTGACTTCTGAATGTTATAACTTTATATTCTTTTAACAAAATGCATTTCAGACTCATATTGTCCCTCTTCAGTTGCTATATAGTTGTTACATAATAATGATTCACTTCCCTCCCTTCTGAGTTAACCATGGTCAGTTCAACTCCCGTTGAGCAGAGGGTTGATGTACCGTTTATTCCTTTTAATAAGACATTAATGTGGTGGGTTAGTGCACCTGTATCCTTCAATCCATCCACCAATCCTTTATCAATTACTGACCGCTCAGCTCCTGTGTCAATGAGAAAATTCACGGTTTGATTGTCGACTTTTGCTGTGCACAAGGGTAATCCACCATGACCTTGTAATAAAGTATTGGCCACTTTTACTTGGCAATTTACCCCGTTCATCCTGGCCATCATCATTGGGGTTTTCTAGTTTAAATTTCCATGCCATTCACAGTTTTTAGATATATGGCCCAGTAGGTTGCATCTATGACATCTGGGCCCTGCCCTTCTCTCTCTGTTACTGGTCTCAATCTGAGTTTTTAAAGCATCGATTGTAGCAGTTAGTTTTTCGATGTCTGCTCTCATTTGTTTTATTTCCACTTGATGGGGTCCATTTCTATCACTATTGGCACTATTAACTTTGTATTCTTGAGGCTCTTCCTCAATGCCCAAAGAGTTAATCTCACTTTGTTTTGAATATCTATCACTTTGCTTGACTATCCTCTCAGCTAATTCCACGGCCTCTTCTAATGTCTGCGGATCGGTTCAGACGACGTCCTTTTGGATATGGGGTACTAGCCTTTGCAAAAACTTATCCCTTAACATGTTCTCTTTTATATCTTTATATAGAGGGGAACTCTTTTCCAGAGTCTCCATTGTGGATTTTAATCTAAAAGTGTAGCTTCTGATCAGTTCTCCCTTTCTCTGTTCGATCCAAATAAAGCATTCTAGGGTGGCATTTGTATTGCTCATTTGTGGGGAGAAGCATTCAATAAGGTCTTCCTTGATTTTTTCAAAGTCCGCTCCATGGAAGGATTCACTTTCAAATAGGTAGGTGGGTGGTCTACCCTTTAGTCTGGCTCTCAATGTTACAAGTTTGGTTATTTGATCCCATTTCACTAAATTGGCAAGTTGCTCAAAACAATTAAAGAATTGGGCAATGCTAATTGATTCCCTTTCGGCAGGAAAGAAGAGAATCATTCCCAAAAACCCAGAGACAATCGGGGCCTCTTGATGGTTGCTGGAAGGTTGTTAACTCAAAGTCCTTTGTTCCACCATATTGGAATTACAACAATTATGTTACATGTTACACACGCCTTTTTTTTTTAAATACAGTGGTGCCTCATATAACATACTTAATCCGTTCCAGGTGCACGTTCGTTAAGTGAAACGTCCGTTATACGAAACGCATTTTCCCATAGAAATACATGTTAAAACTTCTAATTCATTCCGCAGCATAAAATAACCGTACTGTATCATAAAAAAAAATGAACATGGGGTGCGTTCTTTTATTCCTCCGCATAACTCTGCGCGAGCGACATCCGTTTAAAAATTCCTGCAGAACGTGTTCCTAAATTCCGGTGGGAGTGCGCACCGTCGAACAGCAAAAACGGCCGCTTGTAGCAGTAGTTTATGGTGGAGAGCAACATGGCGTCCTCCATGGTTCAGATAGTTTCATTTCCGGGTCATTATGTGGTTTTATGAATGAAAATTTAGAAATTGTGAAAGCGCGAGTTAGCGCACGTGGTGATGTGTCTTTACGAATTTTTTTCGAATGGTAGCAGGCATTCAGATTTTTTTCGTGGCTATTTTGAATGTTCTTTCAACAAATAATCCATTTTATGGTTAAATTTTACAATTGGGACCCTTCTTTTGCCTTTAAAAGCTCATATTTTAGAATTATAGATTCCTCCATCATGATACTATCGATAGTGTGTGCGCTGCCATCTTTTTTTCTTTCACTGTTGTTCCTAAATGCCTACAAACAGCAGCGCACTCCCGTAGTAGCGGAGACGCAGAGCGACCGCTATTAAAGAACGCACCCATGGAGCAGTCACCAATTATGCCAGAAAGTCCATTGTTCGCAGCCAGTTTGTTGCTCGAGTCACGTAATGGCCAAACAGAAAGTCCGTTGTTCAGAGCGTCCGTTATTCGAGGCGTACGTTATACGAGGCACCACTGTACAATAATAATCACGGATATCTATATTCATGTTCATACAGCAGTTTATACAAAGGTATTCTTATCCTGTTGCAGAGGCCAATTATGTGGTGTGATGGGTTAATGAGAACCACATTATATAATACACCATGGATTAACACGTATTTCAAATAAACGATAATGGTAATTATTTATTTTCAGTCAACTTAAATTACAGAATTTTGAAACAGTTTGTAATATTACACATTACCTTTTTTAAAATACAGAATTTAAACCGTTTATTTCTCCTCATTCACAATGCTCATAGATCTGGTTATATGTGCAAGTCCCAAAACCAGCCAGTTCACAATCCATTTGAATTGTCTTATAGTCTTAATTAAAACTAACTTAAATTAAATAAAAACTAATTTTACTTAGATTAGAGAAGGAATATAGAAAGGTTATATTAGAAGGGGATCCCTTTTCTTTCTTTAGCGAGTTGGACAATCTGCGACGTCTATCACAATTAATTGAGTGGATACAACCTGACCATGTGGACACCTTTCGGCGGGACGAAATATTTAATTATGAATCCTCCTTTATATCTTGATAGTACCAGTTCTTTAACACAACTCCTCTGAATCTTCGTTGACTGAATCTCTCTGGTTCCTTTCTCGTCATCACTCGTACCCTTCTCCTCTGTTACCACATGCTTCACTTCTCACAGTCTTGACCCTGAATGAACAAAGATTGCCCCTAAGCTGTGACATTGGTCAATGCCCCTTCCAGCCCAAAACTAGCCAGAACAAATACTTAGCGATTAAGAGTTGAAAAGGGAAAGGTGGCAAGCATTAGTTAGATAGCCAAAGGGATGACATATAAATTAACAGATTATTTAATAAACTTACATATATACATGGGGGGTTACCCACCACAAAACCCTTTGATACCAAAGCAATCAGTTTTGTTACTTTGAAATAAAAATAAACATAATCTTACCTAATTGAACTGTAAGGTCGCCGACTTCCAGGGGAAAACAGTTAATCACCCGTCAGGAAAACCTAGGGTTGAAATCGTATGTGAGTGGTGGCGGTAGGAGACAAAGGATGACAAGTGTCTTACACAAAACCGTTTATTCTAACTACTAAGTTAACTTACATATTATTGAGGTACGACATGATCTAGATCGTTGGGACAATGTAGGTATGGTGACGTTGCGAATGTTTCGGGCTTCCTAGGTCGTTTTTGGAGAGACAGTCTTCTTGTGGCACTGATGAATGAAGGAATGTGGTCCTGTTGTAGAGGAAGAGGAGTTCTGTTGGCCTCTGTAGATGGCAACCCCTTTTCCGGAATCTTCAGACAGTCTTGACTGGTGCAGACTCGACTGGAGAGGAACCGCCTGTCTGGGGAGAACCGCAGCACTTCTTCCAAGAATGGCTGAAGGAGGATCGAACTCTCTGTCTGGAGAAGAACCACCGCCAACCCCGAGATCCAGGGGTTTTATAAGATTTTCCCAAAACCCGAAACTGATCCAGGTCGAGAGGGGTTGACGGAGCCTTTGAAGTTCGCGCTCGTATTTCACACCATTATGGCTCCAAACAATCTGCCATATGTTCTGGCGGCTAATTTCCCCCCTTTGTTTCTCACTCCCGACACTTGTTTGAGAGCACCTGGACAAAGTTCCTCTCTTGGTTGACATCCTCTCGGTCGTTCGTCATCAAGTCGCGTTTGTTTTAGAATAAGTTTTAAGAAAGTTTCTTTCGTGTCTGGTCTGCATCACCAACACTTGTTTCTGACCCGAGTTGACTCTCGAAATATCCGACTTTTGAACTTTATAATTATTCACCACTTCTACGCGTTTTTGTGACCCTTACAGAACTCATATGATATGCATTATTATGTAACTAAAGTAATTCTAGCATAATTGAGTAATATGCCTTGGTCCCCAAATCTGCCTTGAGTAGCACCCATATTTTCAAAATTTTGGATATGTCACTGGTGTCACATGACATTGAAACATTCAATGTTGGTACCCAAAGTTTAAAACCTTGTTGCTTCTTGATTATTTTTAATAAGCATATAAAATTGTTTCAGTTTTTAATTGACCTGTATTTTTTTAAAAATTGAATAATTCATATTGCTAATTAAGCTCAATCCATGTAATGAATATTTGTTTTATTTTCATAATGTTAAATTGAAAATAAGTTGGGTAGAACCATTTACAGAATGTATTTTAATGATGTTTTAGTCCACTGTTAATCTTTCTTAAATTAGTTATCAATTAATCTCATCCATTATAAATTATTAATTATTATTAAAACTTCATTTTATATGACTGTTTGACATATTTAATATTTTGTCTTCTTTTACAGAATGTTGTTGAAGCAATTAATAAAAGTGCCTTTGTTACATCTCCTTATCCAGTAATATTGTCAATTGAAAATCATTGCTCTATACAACAGCAAGCAAAAATGGCAAAAATATTTACAGTAAGAACAACTTATAATTTCACATTCATTGTATTTTATATTTTATATTGTTACTTTTATAATTTGTAATAAAAATATACAAAACACTAATATGTGTCAGTAATGAAAAATATTTCAGAAATTTTGATTTGTAAGATTACTACTTGTTATATATAGTATATAACTGTTGAGATGATATTATTTTTTGTCTTAAAAATAAGAAAATAATAATAAGTCTAACACTTTTCCTTTAAGGTTATAGGAGATTGTGATAAAACTGGTTAAACTTGTATAACTGGTTATGTAAACAAAGAACAAGGTTACATAAACTTAGAAGATTACACAACTTGTCTAATGAAATGTTAGCACTAGAAGAGAGAAAAGTAAAAGGAAGTCACTATAAATAAAGGTTTCCTAAGTGGTTGTCATCAAAGAGCACTGACCTTTTATTACACAATAAAAAAATCTAGCAACAAGTTGCTTAACTTTCCTGACAACATTCAAAACTGTGTGTGTGGTGCTATCTGTTGTGATATTTTATATTTTTAACTATTATAAAATGGCAAAAATCTTAATTTTGACGGTAGAGATGACTTTTATAAAAAAAATTGTATATGCTAATAACCAGTAATATCATCATTAAGTCTGACCCTACTCAAGATATTCCCCTTTATTTCCCCATCCCATCAACCTTTAACAGCATCAATTCCCCATACAAACACACAAACATCCATACATGCAGAAAAAATCCTTTAACTTTTTGCATTTTGCAATGTTTCAGAGTCCAAAAATATAAAAATCTTGAGGGGGTCATTTTTTGACTGATTGCTATACTTTCCCTCTGTTATATATAACAGAGCTGGGAAAGTAAAATAAGGGAAATCTAAAAGCTAGTAATAATTCTTTTGGCTCTTTATCACTAGTTGCACTTGTTACAATATTAATACCCATACCCCTAATTTTACTTATTTTATCATAATCCACTTATAAAAAATCCAACAATGAGTATCTTAATGTTCCCAGTGTGAGGAATAAGTGATTGTACAAGGACCATGAAAGGAAGGAAAGTACAATCACAAAACGAATTGATATTTATTCGTGTAATAAAGATTAATAAATTCAATCCTTTACATATGATGGTAATATCATTACAATAATTGGTTTGGATCCCGACTCAAGACCTCGCACGTGTACAATGTGAAAACAAAGGCTAAGAACACATGGAGTCACACAATGGGAACACATTTTATGACAATGGAGTAATGAAGTACACTTCGAAACCTTAAAACTAAGACTTAAAATTAACTTATAAACTAAGGAAAATTGAGAAAGGGAGGATAGAATAGCAAGGATATTAGATATATAGAGAGGGTAGGATAATGGGTACCCAGGATATTGCTTTATCTGATGGCTTTGGGTGGGAAATTCAGCATTCCATTCTGCCGCTATACAGTTCTACGGAGTCTTCTATCAATATATCGGAATAATTGATAGCATACTTAGTAGGACAAGAAGTGAATAATATCCTAAGTAGGACAAGAAGTGAATAATATCTAAGTTCTTCTCCCAAAATGTACCAGTAGTTCATTGACTCACCTTCCATCGTGACCGAATCTAAGCACCTTCCTTAGTTGTCCACTCCCTCTCGAGTCCAAGTCTAGAATGACCATTACCTCACACCCCCAACATACCTCTGGGTGCTTGTTCTTTGTTTTATCCACGCCTTGTTCTCGGAACGTTTTTGGTGTGCCCGATAAGGAAATGAAGGATTAAAAGATATAGCAATAGGGAAACAAAGAATGCCAGAGCAGACAATTAATACTAGACTTACTATTAACGTGTATATACAAAATGCGTATATACAATATTATGGCTAAATGCCACACCGGTAACATTTGGTGGCACCATCTGTTATGATATTTTATTTTAAAATACTTTTTATATTTTTAACTATTATAAAATGGCAAAAAGCTTAATTTTTGAGGGTAGCTATGGGTTTTATAAAAATTTGTAAATGCTAATAACAAGTAAAATTGTCATTAAGTCTGACACTACTGGAGATATGACAGACAACTCTTTTTATCTCTCCACCCACTTGACCTTTAGCCACCAACCAAAATTTAATCACATTAATCCCCCTAATAAATAAACCTCCCTGCAAAATTTCAGAAATATTCAACAAAAAGCACAGAAGTTATTAAGCTTCAAAGAAGGTGAACAAAATCATGGCCTCCCCATACACTAACATCCATACATCCATAGAGAAAAAACCCCCAAATTTTTTGCATTTCTTTCAAGGTCCCATGAGTTCAAAAGTGAAAAAAATCTATCTTTTTTTCTGATTGCCATATTTTTCCTCTGTTATATATAACAAGGCTGGAAAAGTAAAAGCATATTACAAAATCATTATTATAATGATTTTGTAATATGCTTAATACAATTATATATACATGTGTATATAATACAATTATATATACATGTGTATATATATAACACTGTGCATTAGTAAAAAAGAGTAGAAATATTCATCTTAAATTTACTCACTGATTTAAAAATAAAAATTTTTGTTTTGGAGTTTTATATACAAATACTGTAATTTCATATGGAGAACCCACAGGTTATCTGCATTTGGAAGTTAATTTGAAAGTGAGTATTTTAATTTGCAATTATAAATGCATTAAACAGCTTTAACCTTTGTCTAAACTCATCAAGAATATCTAAGAAAATATGAAAAATATTTTACACATTATATGTATTTATATGCCATCAGATCTAGCCTAGAGTAGATTAGGTAAGACTGATGAGAGAAAAGAGCTTTTTTTCCATTTCATTAGTCTTGTTTGTCAATATGCATCATTTATATTGTGCACCTTCAATGAAAACTTATATTTTATTATAAGTTTAACATGCATTAGTTATAAGAGTGGTGTCTAGCATTAATTTTGAAGAATAGAAAATATAAAAGTTGTTATATAAGACACAAAAATAAACTAGTAAAATAAAAAAACAGTTTATAGTAGGACCCCACCATATCCAGACTTACCATGTGTAGTTTCAGGTTTATGCTATTGACAAACTGCAAATAAATGGAAAATATGTAAAATAAAAATTCTTAATTGCATACTAAATTTGTATCATTTTCCAAAATGCATAAAGTCTAATAGCAGTTCTCACTCACTCATACTTGTTCTCATTCTGGGAAAGCATTTCTGTGACTAATTTCTTTGTTTTGCACTAAATACTGCATCAGTTTTTGTGTGCCGTGTGGTAGGGGAATTTCCTCAATTGTGGATAATTTATTGATAACTGCTCTGGGAAAAGTATGAGATTCTTAGGAATTTGATGGGAGATAAGTTAAAAGATAAGATAAAAGAGAAAACTCTAAATTTTTTTTAACTTTTTCTACAAACTTATTACATGGATATATTCATTATCCTTGAACCAAATATTGAGAAGAAAGTCTACTGGCAGCAATCCACTTGTCCAGAGTTCTTGTTTGTAACACATACTGTCTACATGATATCAGTGGTTTTCTTTGCAGCATTTACACAAATTACTTTGCAAACATGAGAGAGAGAGAAGGAAAGTATTAAAATTTTTAAAGTTACTTTTATGATTTTACAGTATCATGCTATTTATTGTTAATATAGTTTTTTTTTACTTTATTATATAAATAAATGAGATATGGATATGTAAATGTAGGAAATACTTAATAATTAACAAAGGTTGCTATTTTATGTAAATTACATGAGGAGTCTGGAATATATTGATCAAATATGGCAGGGGCCTACTGTGCCTTTATTATAATAAAATTGGAAGTAAACTATTTTTGTATTTTTATCATTTAGTTTGTTTAATTTATGAAATTTGTTGTTTCACATTTTCATAAATAAAATATTTATAAAGTACACAATTAAAATAATTATATCAGTAAATAATTTTTATATTATTATTTTTACAGTCTGTATTTGGAGAGAAATTAGTTACTACTTTTCTTTTTGAATCTGACTATTCAGACGATCCTGTATTACCATCTCCTAACCAATTGAAATATCGAATTTTAATAAAAAATAAGAAACTGAGAACACCTCTTCACACCTGCATTACCATTAAAAAATAAAGTATGTATTTTGTCTATTTTTGGAAATTTTATTAATTTTATTATAATAGTAATAAATTAAAAATATTTAAATTACTATGAAAATTTTTAAAAATTCAATATAAGTTAAACTCATAGAAGATATAGTTATTAGAATGTGTTGAAATTGATAAATTATTAGTATGATCAATAGACCATGTTATTTTTTTTTTTTTTAATTTAACGAAAATCAGGTCTGTGTGTTCTTATCCTCTTACTTTGTGTGGGTCACCCTTTTTTTTGGTGATGATTCAATTATTTCAAATCAATGAGCAGTTCTCAAACTTTCTTGAAGAAAGAACAAAGTTTAAAACATTTCTGGCTTCTTGACATAAAATGGAAAACTTGAAAGCTTCATTAAAACAGAAGGGAAGCCCCTGATAGAGGAAAGCACAATGCTCATAATCGAGTAAAGGAAGAGACAAGACATTTAGTAATGGAACACATCAACAGTTTTTCAGCCCAAGAACTGCATTACAGCAGAGAAAATATCTAATGAAAAAATACCTTTTTCCAGATTTAACTGTTAAGAACATGCACAAAGCATTCAAAGAAAAATACTCAAATGTCAATGCCACATATGATTTCTACTATTGTACATTTGTTTCCCAGTACAATATATCTTTTGGCTATCCATGGTCAGACACTTGCGATACATACAATGAATTTTGAGTACAAACTGATTTGCTTAAAAAAATCAAACCGGATACAAAACTATGTGAGACTATGCATGAGTTGTATGAAATGCAGAAGAAGCATGAAAATGATGAAAACACTGATGGAAAAAAATGTGCCTTTGCCCCATCTAACATCAGGGAAAGTCTATTACATGCATCAGCTTTGGCAGATGGTATTTGACATACATAACCTTAAAACAGGATAAGCTACATTGTTTACATTATGTGAGAATGATGCACAAAAAGATGCAAACACTGTTTGCTCATGTTTATACTATTATCTTACTAACTGTATCTCAGAAACTGTGACAAAAGTTTACCTGTTTGCTGACAACTGCACTGGACAAAACAAAAATAAAGAATGCCTGCTTTTTTTATTACTTAACCTGTGAGAAATTTGAAGAAATTGAGATCATCTATCCCATTCTTGGTCACTCTTGCTTGCTCTGTGACAGGGACTTTGGGTTAATTGAAAGGAAGAGAAGAAAAACAGAATCGGTTTACATTCCTGCGAATGGGTGTAAGTTATGAAAAATGCCAAGTGCAATAAGCTTTTGTAGCTGTACGCTGTACATTTTTGTTGTAAATATAGATTTAAGTTTAGTTTAATATCTTTCTTTTTCCTATCCTTTGTCTCATTCCTTTCTAGAACTTTTTTGCTTTGTCTTTCTGGTTCATTATCCCTTGGGTGGGATTACCAATTCTGAGAAAAGGAGTACGTAAACAAAGGGTGAGGCAAGGCCCTGGAGCCGATGAACAAAGGGTAGAGACACTTTGGTCGGGACACTCAGCGAGTACGGACGGAGAGAAGGAAGGCTCGATATAGCTAGCACGCTAATGGGAGACCACTGAGTTGCGAAAGGGAAACTTGTACTCGAATCCTGAAGAATAAGGGTGGAATTTGGGTAGCCACCCGATCGAATTTTAGACGATTGAAGGCTACGTTCACCCCGAGGAACAACATTAAACCCAAGAAAAGCATCAGATTAGTGTCTCACCCAAGTCGTTAAAACCAGGAAAATCCCGGGTATTTCTATTTTTTCTCATTCTTCTATTTTCCATCTTCTCGTCTTTCCTTAGTTGTAATTAGCATAAGTATTAGTTTGTAAGTTTTGGCCCGCGTATAGTTGTCGCGCGCGTTGATATTTTGTTTGTTAGTATATATCGTAGCGTGTGTGTGTATATAGTAATTACTTGTAGTTGTTGGGATCCAACGAACCTGTTTAGAGCGATAATAAATTACTTTGTCACGTGAATGAAATCTAGTCATTTATTTGTACTTGTCGCCCTAAACTTCACACTTTTTGATATAGTGTTTAGAGCATCAGATTCTTGAATTGCTGGTGGCCAAAGTCTACAACTTTTCGGAAGAAGGAGGAAAAAATCTGCAAACTGTCATGAAAGCAAAAGATTCACATAAAAATTTGGCTACAATGAAGTTGAGAAGCTTACTATTTCAGAAGTGCTCAAAAACCATTTTGGCTAGAGAAACAATGACAGGAAATTATGACATTGAATTTAACTCACTTAAGCAGGGAAAGGAAGCAATAACATTTCTCCTGAAGCCATCATTAATGGGCTACCTCTCAATTAATGAAAAATCTCAAAGATATTCATTATTTGGTGGAGCATCATTCCTTCTATCATAACTTGTTTGCTAACATTGAAATTAGTGATAACTGAATAAAGATTAAAATCTGTGTTTACAAACACTAAATATGTACAGTACTGGAAAAAAATAAAAGCAGAATTTACACACAATACCTCATTGCCTTATTAATAACATTTAGAATTAAAAAAATGGTAAGTCCACAGTTTTGGAGGAAAAACATGTCAAGTACAAATTTTTAGTATTTTTTCTAAATGAAAAAACAAAAAAAAAATTATCATGCTGTGCAGAGAGATTCTTATTTAGTATAAAAACTTATTGATCATGTAACTATGCTACAAGATGTTAAAGTTTTAAAAATATGACTCCATATCTCATATTTGGGTTCATCAATGACTTTCTTAACAGTGAAGATATTCATCAGAAGGGATGGCCATTTTATGGGATTTGAAATCTCCAGATCTCAAATCCCATAAAATGTGTATGAGATGTTCTAGGAAGATGAGTTCCATTCTATCAGCCTCCATTAAGAACACACCAGCAGCTTTAAAATTTTCTAGTTCAAGAATGTACTTTGTTCTGACAGGCTTTATAACTGCAATCAGCATTGCTATGTAGTGTGTGTGTGTGCATGCAGAAGGCAACCACATGCCATATTAATCATTTTCTGTGCAAAAAGATTTACAATAATGCTTAGTACTTTTTCTTATTGTTTTTAGTTTCATATAGGCCTAATTCAGATTAGATTTTTGCTTTGTGTAAAGAATGAAATGCTCTACTTATATGTTAAGTTTCACACTGTTCTGATCAGTAGTTCCTGGATATAGGACAAATTAATTGGATGATTATACTCACTTTGGACATAAGAATTTAATACTGCAGTGCCATAGGTATTATACATTACTTATTATTTAACATGTAAATTAACTATTTTTGGAGTAATTCAAGTGATTTCAATAGTTTAGACAGCATCTCCAAATATTTTGATGAAATTTGTGATGATGATGATAATTTTCAATATCAGTTAATTGAAATTCAAAAGGTTGTAAAATAATAAATTTACATGAAATTCTTAGTTTACATGAGCCATTTGAAACACATCAAAATCCTTGGGTTTCTGCATGAACCTGCCCATACTGTAGATTTGACCAACACTGAATGTGATAATGAATATTATAAATAGACCTTTATCATTTATATTATATATTCATATATTAATACAGTGAAATCTCAGGTTTTGGATGCTTCACTTTTTGAACAATTCAGTTTACAAACAAAATTTTGAACTCATTTTTGCCCTGGTTGCTGTACAATAACTCAACTGCTGAACAAGCTATTCAGCAAGTGCTGGCCACCAATACTTCTGTGGCTAAATGCCATTATTGTACAGTTGTATTTAATTTTATATTAGAATATATTTCCCTTTTCTTTCTTCTTCCTATTACTATTGTAGACTCCGCAAGCACGTGGTTTGCGGGTATGAAAGAAAGTGGAAATGAATAGTCGGTAGAAGCGTATAGATAAACAAACAAAGGTTTATTAATTACACACACAAAAAAAGGGGGATTGATCGCCTGATTTAAACAGGCAAACAGCGTTCTTAACAAAAATAAGGATGACAATAACACTATGATTACAACAGTAATTAATCACGAGACTAAAACTAATACGCGATTAAACCTTAAAAAACTATACAAACATTTACAAGATGGTAGATACTGTCACCGTATTTCGCGGGACACGTTGTTACAAAATGAGATTCTTCTCACTGGTTTTTGTTTTTTCTCTTCCTGATCGGCTGCTCTGCTTCGAATCCTTTCTCTCGTCTCTTCACCGCTCCAGATCCCCGATCCAAGACAAAGAAAAAATGCCTCGACACATGGAAGTCACCCGTTTTTATCTCCCACCATCCGGGAGCTTTTTCTTCTCCTCCCACGTGATCCTCCAAATAGCCAATCAAAAACCGCGGCACAGCAATGACGACAACAGACGGTACGGTACACAACAAAATGGCTGTGCGTTACATCTAAAACCCGATACAAAAACATATACGCAACGCGACATAAACGAAAAAACAAACATATAAAATAGAACAATCGAACAAAAAAAAAATACATAAATATATACATATAGTTAATAGCGGCGAAGCGCTACATATCTCCCCTCGGAGACAATTAACAACCGTAGTGTAGCCTACGGAAGTCAATCTCACGATGCCTTAGGTTGTACGGTCGCTTACTTATGCCTTCGTCAGCGCTATTCCCCTGCGGAACGTCGTTGCCAACACCCTTTACCCTAAAATCACTGCTCCTCAATCTCCTGTTCCATCTCCCATGTTGACCCTCCTCTTCATCCTCTATTTCATGATCGCTAGGTTGCCTTTTTCCTCCCCTTTTTCTCTCCCCACGCCTAGTTTTTTCTACCAGTTCTCCGTAGCACATCTTTATACGGTCAACATGGACAGTCTCCCTGTCTTTGAAGTTACACCCTTCTACGCAATACGTAGTCGGGTTCACAACTCTAATGATTCGGAAGGGCCCTTTGTATTTATCCGCGAATTTATTTTTCTTTCCCCCCTTCTTTCTCACCCAGACCTTTTGTCCTACTAAAAACTTCTCCAATTTTCGTCCCTTACTCCCGTATTCTCTTTTTTTCTCGTTAAATTTGGTAGTGCGTTTCCCTGCCGACTCCCTTAGAGCACGAAGTTTTGTGATGAGAAACGTCCTACACTTGTCAGTCGTGCTTTCATCGACGTGTTGTTCGAAATTTGGGATGCGGGGATCTATTCCATATAACAGGAATGCAGGCGACTCGCCAATTGCCAAGTGGTGCGAATTATTATAAGCGAAGCAGGCCGGATAAATCATTTCATCCCATTCCGCCCCTCCTCTCTCCGAGGACTTTGATATCATCTCTATTAGCGACTTGTTAACTGTTTCACATAACCCGTTTGAACACGGTCTGTAGGCTGTAGTAATGTTTCTCTTGATCCCAAGCCACTTACAACAATCGGAGAACAGGGACGAAAGAAAATTCGTCCCCCTATTCGAGATAATAGTTTCGGGTGCACCATAACGACAGATTATTGAGTTAAAGATAGCATTGCTAACTGACCACGCAGTTTGATCTCTTAAGGGGTGAATCTCTACAAATCTCGTGAAAATATCAATCATCACAAGGATAAAGCTATTCCCTTGACTCGTCGTATTAAGGGGACCTATGATGTCCACAGCGATCTTCTGAAAAGGGGCATTAGCCACCTCATTCTCCTGAAATGGGGCCTTTCCCTTATGAATATTGTGCCTCTGACACCTTTCACAGGTCCTAACCACTTCCTCTACTTTATCCTTTAGGTTTCTGACATAATAATGCTTTTCGATGCTCATCATCGTCTTTCGTACTCCCCAATGCCCCGACAGATTATTATTATGAATAGCCTTGATTAACTCCTTGGAAATGTCTTCCCCCACGCAGACCTGGCTGTAATACTGATCGCGCACCCTAAAATAACTTTGCCTATATAGGCATTCGTCCACTACTATATACTGTGGCATCTTACTCCTTATGCCGTTACCATCAGGAGTTCTCATTAAATCCCGTTTAATGGGTCCAAAAAATTCGTCTCTGTCTTGCGACAAACGTATTTCGTACCTATCAGGAATAGCAAAATTCGTGGCCCCTACCTCAACGTGATATACCCCATTAACGTTCCTTGACAAAAAGTCCGCCACATTATTATTCACGCCCTTAACATGCTGCACCTCGATGTCATAATCCATGAGCTCCATCACCCATCTGATTAAGCGATTGCTTCCGTTTTTGATGTTACTAAGAAAGACCAAAGGCTTGTGATCGGAGAGAATTATTGTCCTTTGCCCCAAGATTAAAAACTTAAAATGCCTCAGGGCCATGATTATGGCCAAACACTCCTTTTCTATGGTCGAGTAATTAAGTTCAGCCCCCTGAAACCTCTTACTGAAGTAGCCGATCGGTACTAAGCCCCCAGCAACGCAGAGAGGGGGTCTCTGCGTTGCTCTAGCACTGCAGCAGCCGCTATCTTAGAAGCATCAGTGTGTAAGAAAAAGGGTTCATTAAAATTAGGGTGTGCTAATAATGGCGGTGTGGCGATGGCTTCCTTCAACTTTTCGAACCCTTGTTGGCACTCCAGACCCCACACAAATTTTTTTTCCTTTTTTGTTAACTCGGTAAGCGGTGTGGCAAGGTCAGCAAAGGATGGTATAAAATTTTGAAAAAACCCTACCGCGCCAAGGAAACTGCGGACACCTTTCACGCTCTGGGGCGCCCTCACCATTCTTATGGATTCGATGTTACTTGGGTCCGGACGTACTCCCTCTCTACTAATTATGTGCCCTAGATAACTTACTTCTTCAGCTAATATCTGGCATTTTTTTGGGTTAAGTTTAAGGCCTTCGCTATTCAGGGTGCTGATGACGCAGTCGATCAAATCGAGGTGGTCCTCTAATGTCTGGGAAGACAAAACGACGTCGTCTTGAAAGACGAAGCAAGAGTTCCCTACGAACTTAGCCAGGATTTTCGTCATGACATATTGAAAAAATCTCCCACTGTTCTTACCCCCTTGAGGCATCCGGCAAAGTTGGTATTTGCCCCAAGGTGTGGAGAACGCGAAAACATGCCTCACCCTGGGATCCAAGGGGATCTGAAAATAACCCGCCTTAAGGTCTAGAACCGAAAAATATTTATTTCCATTAAGCTGAGACAATATGTCATCGATCCTAGCCATTGGAAAAACCTGCGTTTTCGTTATTTCGTTTACCTTCCTCAGATCCAGAGTGACGCGGAACTCGCCAGAGTCCTTCAGAACGACGTGTATCGGGGAGTTCCACTCTGACGTGCTCTCCTCGCAAATTCCCGCCTTCAGGAGGTCATTAATTTGTCTTTTGAGGACAGGCAAGTAGCTGTATGGGATACGGTATTGCTTAACTTTTATCGGACACTCAGACATCAATTCAAGGGAGTGCACGTGATCTTTGGTCCCCGATAACTCTGAAACTTCATTAGCCGTAGCGTTTGGATACCTTTTTAACACATCGATCACCCTCTCCTTAACCTTCTCCTCAAGGTGATCCAACTTCCACAACCCCGTCTTATCACCTAGCTCAGTGTTTATATTAATGGAGAAATCCCCATTTCCTCTCAGGTTCATACTATTCACAACTACCCTGATGCCAGTCAGCAGCTCTGGGTGTTGGCAAATAACATCCATGCCGAAAATTAAGTCATAGTCTGTCCCCTTTGGAAAACTCAAACTAGGAGCCTTAGCACATACCCTACACCCGTTCTCGAATCTACAATCGATAATTACAGCCTCATCACTTCTCAGGAGAGCACCTGACATTTTGCTTATACAAGAATCATTAAACACAACCCAGTTTCTATTATGTTTTCTTATATTTTCAGCTAGCTCGTCTCTAATAACGGTCCTTCCCGCACCCGTGTCGACTAGGCAAGTAACCATGGTACCTAACATTAGACCTTCGATTGTCGGTAACCCGCGTCTGGATAATTGGATCCTCGTGGTCAGTTCCAATCTCACGCTCTGGCCATCTGTCTGACCTCCCAAATGGCCCTCCATTAGTTTAAATGCCTACGCTTATTGCACTGTCTAGCCAGGTGCCCCTTCTCCCCGCAAGCATAGCATCTTCTCTCATTGCTCCACTTTCTATCGGGATTCCCATTTCCCTTCATACACTCTGTTAACGATGCGACCGACTCCGTCAATGCCCGTATTTGACCCTCGAGCTCTGCAATACGGCTGTTCACGCCATCCTCTTTCTCAGAGGACGAAACCTTATGTTCTGAATTTGCGCACATCTCGCTCATTATTTTCCCTTTGCCGCAAGCCGCCTCAATCTCCTCCTCTTCCTCTGCCCTACATATCGCTTGGTCCAAGGTGTCCGGATGTTTTTGCATTACCTGCCTCCGGATGTCAGTGGCCAAACCTCTCAAAAAACACTCTTTCACAGCGTTATCCCGGAGCGTGGCCAAGTTACTGTTACGAGCCACGGCGCGCGAGAACAAAGACCTTATGTGGATTCCGTACTCACAGACTTTCTCTCCTCTCTTTTGGGCTATTTTTAGGACTTGACTGAAAGGATCTTGTTCTTTGTCCCTCCGATCGAAGCATTTAATGAGACCCCTCTTTATTTCGTCATAACTCGTGATGCCTTGGTCCCTTAGGTCAAAAAACATCGACAGTGGTTCACCCTTAAGCTTGGCCTGAACCACGGTTACTTTGACTTGCTCCTCCCAACCTGCGAGAGACGCCACGTTTTCCACCGTTTGAAAGAAGCGACATATATCCAAAACATCGCCTGGCGAATTCGTAAAGCATGGGATCATCCCCATGAACCCGGTAACAATAGGGACGTTACTGATCCCCTCCATTGCCAATCCGGATGATACTACAGTATGGCTTTCCATAAGGAAAGAAAAAAAAATTTTCAAAACCGAAGATGTGCAGCGCAGCGACGAATACGTTATACAAATAGTAGGGCCTGGAATGTGCGACGGACTGAACGAAAATGAAATGAGGGATGTACGCTAAACCGACTATTCACTATCCTGTCGCGGACGCCAATGTAGACTCCGCAAGCACGTGGTTTGCGGGTATGAAAGAAAGTGGAAATGAATAGTCGGTAGAAGCATATAGATAAACAAACAAAGGTTTATTAATTACACACACAAAAAAAGGGGGATTGATCGCCTGATTTAAACAGGCAAACAGCGTTCTTAACAAAAATAAGGATGACAATAACACTATGATTACAACAGTAATTAATCACGAGACTAAAACTAATACGCGATTAAACCTTAAAAAACTATACAAACATTTACAAGATGGTAGATACTGTCACCGTATTTCGCGGGACACGTTGTTACAAAATGAGATTCTTCTCACTGGTTTTTGTTTTTTCTCTTCCTGATCGGCTGCTCTGCTTCGAATCCTTTCTCTCGTCTCTTCACCGCTCCAGATCCCCGATCCAAGACAAAGAAAAAATGCCTCGACACATGGAAGTCACCCGTTTTTATCTCCCACCATCCGGGAGCTTTTTCTTCTCCTCCCACGTGATCCTCCAAATAGCCAATCAAAAACCGCGGCACAGCAATGACGACAACAGACGGTACGGTACACAACAAAATGGCTGTGCGTTACATCTAAAACCCGATACAAAAACATATACGCGACGCGACATAAACGAAAAAACAAACATATAAAATAGAACAATCGAACAAAAAAAAAATACATAAATATATACATATAGTTAATAGCGGTGAAGCGCTACACTATTATCTTCCCTTCTTGGAATTTTCTCCCAACTGGTGCTTAAGAGACCGCCTGCTGTTACGCCGTTAAGGACAATGGGGCGGTATGCGGCCCTCAGGGTAGAACGGGAACCATGAGTTCATTCTTTCGAGAGGACTGGACAAGGAAAGACACATGAACAGGACCTCTCCACCACGTCTTTGGAACCGCGTGGAGACAACAAAGAGGTCCGAAGAAAAGAAGTGAAAATCTCCGATCATGAAAACGTACAAGAGTAATTTTTTCGTCCAAGTCTGTTAAGTAATCCACATTTTAGAGAAGAAGTTAACATTTTTCATGATTAGGAAGTGATCCGTCCAACTTATATATATTGCACCGTGAATAATGCCGAAATTCTTGGGTACCTCTTTCTTTTTCTTTCTATTCTTTACTTTATTGTTCTAAATTTATCTATCGTCCTACATTAATTATAATTAGTTATAAGTTTAGTAGTAAGGTGTACATATATTTTAATTACCCTTAGTAGGATAGTTATTTTTGTAAAGAAAGAATCATCGTGAGATTTAAACTTATGTCAGTATTCTCTTTATATTGTCAGTCACTATACTAATATATGTGTGTCGGGGATAGAGATTTTTTAGCTGGCATCCTACAAAATTTCCTGTATCCTGTTATGAGAATTAAAGATTCTGATTTTAAAAATTTTTAGTTTCTATGTATACGGTATTCGCGCACCTCACACTTCTTATGTTGAAGAAAATCAACGGCCCAACCAATCAGCAAGAGGCCTCGCATCATGATGAATCATTGATGATATTGCTATTTAAATTACATTTCAATGCACATATGGGAAAGATACTATTTCCATTTTTTGGTATGTGCCATAGTTGAATTTAAATCAAATTAATTAATAAAAACTGTGTTAATTGACATTTACATAATATAAATGGCATTCGAGAATTTGTGTTATATGCTTAAGTTATATTAATAAATTTTTGTCATTTAATTTATTATATATTATAATATTAATATTTATTGATATTAGGTAGCCAGTTAATTAAAACTAAAAATAATAATTAAATTTAAAAATAATAAAAAAGTGAAAAGAAAGGATTTTGTTTTTGAGATTGGAAACAGATTAATCCAATTTGTATTGTTTTTTATGGGAGAATTTGTTTCAGTTTGAGAACAAATTAGTTTTTGAACAACTTTTGGGAACAACTTAAGTTTGAAATCTGAGGTTTGACTGTATTATTATCTATACACATTAATTTATTATATATGTATTATAATATTATAATGAATATATATTAAAGAATATTGTAATTTTCTTTAGGCTGTCTCAGCTCCAAGTCGTACCAACAGTATCATATCAACAACTAGTACTGGTTCTTTAAATGATGATGATGATGATGATTACGATGATGACGATGATGATGAAGAATTATTAGAAGGTAAAATTTTTACATTTAATAAACCTTAGGGGCCTCCTGCTACTAAGGTTTCCATATCTGATCTTCTCTTTCAAATTTTTTCAAATTGAAGTCCAATAAATACATTAATTATTAAATTATTATTAACCAGTTAGCTCTTCTTTCTTAATTTCAGTAATTTGTGAAGAACATTTGTTTTTCTTGATATTTATCTATATATATATATATATATATATATATATACATATATATATGTAAAATTACATGTCCTGACTGATTCATCATTGCCCAGAGCAAACTGTTAAACCTAAAGAGGTGAAATTTGGTACACAGGACTGTTAGGGTACGTCATGAGAACGTACACTAAGAAGAGTTTTTTCAAAATTCCCCCTGTGGGGGAGAGGGAGAGGATTAAGGCTTAACCCCGAAGAAGTCAACTTCTATTATACTATTTTAGATGCGGGTTTTTGTGTTTTTACTGCATTTTAATAGGGTATGTCACAAGAATGCACATTAAAAAAAGAAAGGGATTTTCAGAAATTTCTACTGTGGGGGAGAGGAAGAAAGTTAAAGATTACCCTGAAGAACTCAGCTTCTACTGTACTACTTTAGATGCCACTTTTTTAATTTTTGCAGGAAATCAAACACATTTCTAACCCTTCTAAAAATTCTCAATGATATTTAGTGTTCCGTCGTATTTAAAGTTGACACAGGGAGCGTATGCACATAAGTTTGCTGTATTTGAACTTTTCATCTTAATGTTCAATTTTATGTTCGAATTTATACTTATGAATGATTCTGAAAGTTCCAGCTTACTTTTGGTATTATTTAAACCTGAAGAACCCAGAAAGGGTTACAGAAACATTTGTTGTTCATCATTTAGTGGTACTATGAACCAGTTAGTGGTTACAGTGAGCCTTAATTATCGTTATTCTGGTGTGGTAAGCAGATATCTAAAAATTCTCTAATTAGTCTCAGAAGAGGAGAAACCTAATTCTTGCACCCAGGGAAAATGGGTAAGATTGGCTGTAATCTAATAATCTCAATCTTTGCTATTATTACATTTTGTCCGAGCAATGCCAGGCTCAACTGCTAGTTTTGTAATAAAGCCATGGCTTTGTCACAGTATTAATATTTACATTACTTTCTTAACAATAGAAAACAATTTGATAAAAAAGTTTTATGTAATTTGTAAATTTTTGTTGTTATCACTAACAAATATACTATATACTATCTGAATAATTTTAAAAAGATATCATTCTCTTTGAATTTTATTCAGAATTTGATTCTGAATAATTTTATTCTCTCAATTCTATTTTCTCACACACACATACACAATATATACAATTGTAACATCTGTCACTTGATATTAGTAAAAATAGGTAATTTACTTTACTATTATTTAATAGTAACATAGTAGATTAAACTTCAAATCACATAAAATTAATCAAACAACATTAATCAAATTAAGTCAAACAAAGAATTCATACTGAAGTTATAAAATTAATTAAATCTAGCTATTTATCAGATTTCATTTAACATTTTGCTAAAGACCAAATAAAAAAAAAAAAATCTTTGAAGTCATCTTACTTTTATCCTTTGACAAACATTATCAGCATTCTTGTTGGCATTCTAGTATGCCAGGGCACTCTAAATGCATTTTTTTAAAGAAAAAAGACTTATTAAAAAATATTCTTTATATCAAAAGTCTTTTATAGTATACATTTTCTATATTAATTAGTAAATATTTTATTTTAGTTCGAACTGAATCTATATCTAGTCAAGAAGGATCTGGATCTGGAAAAGATAAAGCTTTGAGTCCTTGTACTGGAATTTCTTCAAGGCCTCGTAGTCAGTTAGACATGACAACTGATGTTTGGCATACAGATGATGAAATTGCAAAACCTCAAAAATCAAGCAGTCAGATTGCACCTGAACTGTCTGAAATTGTAATCTATTGTCAAGCTATTAAATTTAGAGGTATGTGTTATTTTATGTTATAAAAAATGTTTCAATAATTTTTTAAATTTAAATTTTGTAATTACAAGAAATGTTTTAACTACAGTAATACCTTGCTTGCCCATTAAAACTGCACAAATTTTAATGTAAATCAAACTCCATCTTGCAGCTATTTATTTAAGTGCCCAAGATAGGAGTGCCCTAATATAAGGTGACCAGACATCCTGCTTTATGCATGACATATCCTGTATTATCCCATTTATCCCACTGGGATGTCTAAATGTCCCACTTTTCACTCAGAGAATAAAAATACAAGGTAACAAGCTCAACAAGTAGACCTCATTGCCATCTGACAATCCATCTATAATGTGTGCTTACATTTATGGCAGGCTACATATTGTAGTGGAAGCACATGCTGAAGTATATTGCCATGCTATGAAGGAATGAATTTCTGTTTACAGATTTTCAGGAACAGTTTATTTCCATGCTGAGTGAGCAGCCTGTGGATGAGGAACTTGAGACTAAATGTGTGTCTAGAAAACAGTGTGCAGGGACGTTTTAAATTTAATGCATGGGTGAACCTGGCATTTACTAGAGGCATAAAAATGACAATAGTGAGGTTGCAGCCAAAGTTTTCATCTCTAAAACCTGAATGTCAAGCGCCATTTACAAGATAGTGGTGCTCAATCTCTCGATGTTTTAGAGATGAAAACTTTGGCTGCAACCTTGCTATTATACAGTAAAACCCAGTAAAGATGTTCCTGCTATGTATTGCAGCGCCATCTCTGGCAATTCTTATATGTTATGTTGGTAGCGTGCCTGCGCACCACAATTCAGTTCTGTACTGCTTCTTGTTCAATAAAGATGTGCTTGTTACTTGTTCATAAGAATCCGTCTCCATCCTTCTTAATCTAATTCCGACGACCATGCTTACCAATTCTGGCGACGAGGTGGGTTAAAGATAGTCTATTTCTTCAATTTTATTCAAGCTTCAGCAAGAATACTATTGTTTATTTTTTTTTCCTCGACGAAGTCAACACGTGGCTACCTTCAAGCTAGACTTTGAACCTTCGACCCGTAAGTTACCGAATTGCTTATTATCATTATTTTCTTTCCTTTATTCGGAAATGGCAACGATTAACGTTAATCCGTATAACGTGAATAGTGATTGGGATGAATATGTGGAACAATTGGAAGAATTCTTTATAGCGTCTAATATCACTGACGATAGAAAAATGGTGGCTACTCTTCTTAGTCAGATGGGACCGGTGGCTTATAAATTGTTAAGAAACCTTTGTCAACCTGATAAACCCTCTTCGAAGACATTTTCTGACTTAAAAAGTATAATGAGATCTCATAAAAATAAATCAGTTAGTATAATTTCCGAGAGAGTGAACTTTACTCGCCGGGTACAGAAAGAAGGAGAATCGATTAATGATTTCATAGTTGGGTTAAAATCTTTAAGCGAAAAGTGTGATTTTGGAGACTCCCTTGCAACACGTTTAAGAGATCAATTTGTGTCAGGCTTGTACGACCCTAGAATTCGTTCAAATCTTTTTGCTAAAAATGAGTCGGAATTAGACCTTCAGAAAGCGATCAATTATGCTATTGCTATGGAACAAGCTCTGATTGATGCAGGTCGTTTCAATAAATTGCCACTCGAAAACGATTGTTTTAAAATTCGTTCCACAAAGTTCCCTAACAGAAAGAAGGAGTTTAGTGAGAATAGTTCTAGAGATAAAACTAAGTTCGAAACAAAGAAAACTGGTAGTTACATTTGTAGATCTTGTGGAAGCAAAGATCACTCCCGTGAGAATTGTAGATTTAGAACATTTACCTGTAATAAATGTGGCATACCTGGTCATATTGCAAGGGTTTGTGGAAAAACTAAGCATCCTCATGTGAGCGTACACCAACTATCTCGTACCAACAAAGATTCGAATGGTTATTCAGAGATAGATAATTCAACTTATTTTAATCTTTTCAATATTCAAGATGTCTCCACACCAGTTCCACCTATTATTCTCACTCTATCCATTAACAAGAAGAACATTAGTTTTGAAGTTGATACTGGCTCCCCACTTTCCATCATTTCTGAATCCACTTTCAACAGAGACTTATCATCCTTTTCTTTACATGAGTCTAAACATTTTCTTTGCACATATGGAAATTTCAAGTTGAATGTATTGGGATTTATCACAGTACCAGTTCTTTACAATCGTTCTCGCCATAAACTTCGCCTTTATGTGGTTCGTCATGGTAATGCTAATCTCATTGGAAGAGATTGGATTCGAGAGTTAAAGCTTTCATGTAAAATCAACAGTATTACTCCTAGGATTTCACATACAAACTCTAATCTGCTTACTCTACTAGACAAATACTCTACTGTATTTTCTGATGGTATTGGATGTTCTAAATCAATATCCCTTCATTTAACCTTAAAACCAGATGCACATCCTATTTTTCTGAAACCAAGGACAGTTCCTTTTTCCCTCAGGGATAAAGTTGAAGCAGAGTTATCTAGGTTAGAAAAGGCTGGAGTAATTTCTAAGATATCCAACAGTGCTTGGGCTACACCTATAATTCCAGTAGTTAAAAATGATGGTAGTGTTAAGATAGCTGGACTTTTTAATCTAACCCTGAATAAGATGTTACAAATAGATGTCCATCCAATACCTCGTTTGGAAGAGATTTCCATGAAATTACTTGGAGGTGAGAAGTTCTCTACCTTTGACTTAAGTGATGCCTATAACCAATTCCAATTGGATGATGAAAGTAAAAATTTAGTGGTTATCAATACTCATCTTGGATTGTATAAGTGCAATCGTCTCTTATATGGTATTGCATCTGCCCCTGCTTTATTTCAAAGAGCTATGGAGAAATTATTCTCCACAATTCCGAAAACGCAACCATATTTTGATGACTTGGTTACTTCTGGTACAAATCATTCAGACCATTTCAGTAATATTGAAAGGATCCTATCCATTTGTGAAGCAGAAGGAATCAAACTAAATAAACAAAAGTGCAAATTCTTACAAGATTCTGTAAAATTCTTAGGATTTGAGATTTCAAAACAAGGAATTGCTCCTTTATCCTCAAAACTGGATCCTATATTAAAAGCTCATAAGCCTCGTAATGTCCATTCTCTACGTTCGTTCCTAGGCATGTTGAACTATTATTCTAAATTTGTACCTAAACTGTCTACTTATCTACACCCTCTCTACAAACTCTTACGTAAAGGATGTTCTTGGACCTGGACAAAAGAACATGAATCTGCTTTTCAAAGTGCAAAAAACTCATTAAAACAAGCTACACTTCTTATACACTATGATCCTAACAAAGAATTATACTTGGCTACAGATGCTTCTCAATTTGGTGTCGGCGCTGTTCTTTTCCATATTATCGACAATGTAAAACGTCCTATTACGTTTGCTAATGCTTTACTTTCACCTGCTCAACGTCGATATTCTCAGACAGAGAAAGAGGCATTATCCATTATTTTTGGTATCAAGAAATTTCGACAATATCTTCTTGGTCGCCATTTCATCTTAGAAACAGACCATAAGCCCTTACTTGCAATTTTCGGTGATAAAAGAGGACAGAATGAGATTGTAGCTGCTAGACTACAAAGATGGAGCATCATATTGAATGACTATAATTATACAATCAAGTACATCTCCTCTGCAACTAATATCATAGCTGACGGCCTTTCCAGAAATACTACTAATGATTTATTCATAGAAGATTTTAGTAACTCAGTTCCAAGTTCATTATTTAATTTGCAGTTTGACTCCCTTCCTTTTACCAATAGTGCCTTTATAGAAGCATGTCGTACAGATAAACTTTTCAATGTTTTGCATAAGTGTATCAAGAATAATTGGCATCAGATAAATACAACTGTTAAGCCATTTCTTAAATTCAAGGATTCCCTTTCTCTAGAAGGAAACTTAATATTTATGGGTGATAGAATATTTGTTCCTGAAAAATTTCGCAGAAATGTTCTCATTGAATTACATTCTGGACATCAAGGTATCGTTAAATCGAAAATGTTAGCAAGATCAATTGTTTGGTGGCCAGGCATTGATAGTGATCTAGAACGAACAGTGAAAGAATGTATTTTATGTCAGTCATACCATCGAAATCCTCCCTCTACTAATACTTTAAGATGGCCAATTCCTGAAGAGCCTTGGAGTAGATTGCACATTGACTTTGCTGGTCCATTCCTTGGAAAAATGTTTCTAATAGGTATTGATGCAAAAACTAAATATCCTGAAATTCAAATAATGCAATCCACAGATTCTTCTGCTACTATTCTGGCACTTAGATCTTGGTTTAGTCGTCATGGCCTTCCATTACATGTTCATTCTGATAATGGCTCTCAATTCACATCTCGTGAATTCAGAATGTTTTTAGCTCAGAACGGAATTTGTCAGACATTCTCTCCGCCGTACCATCCTGCAACTAATGGAGCAGTTGAAGGATTTATCAAAACGTTTAAGTCTTCTTTAAAAAAATTAATTCGTGAAAAGGATTTAATGACATCCCTCCTTCAATTTCTTACTTCATATCGTTCTACTCCTCACTGTTCTACTGGTAAAACACCAAGTGAGATGCTATTCAACAGAAAACTTCGCTCAAAACTAGATTTGTTTCGTCCTTTAACATTATCGAATAACAACGTAGTTCGTCCACAGCGTTCATTTATGATAGGAGACACAATTTTTGCTCGTGACTTTTGTTCTAAAGAATATTGGGTTGCAGGTAAAGTTATTCAGAAACTTTCACCTGTTACATATAACATTGAGCTTCCTAATGGTTCCGTATGGAAACGTCATATTGATCAACTGAGATCTCGATCAACTGCATCCGTCAAATCTCAAGGTGCTTCATTCATTCCTCTTCAGCTGTGGTGGGAAGAAAAAGAAGAAAATAATCCAATAGTTGAAAACATTCCTCAGAAAGATAACATGAAAAATTCATCTTCAGATTCTGCCTTAGCTTCAGACTCTTCTAATACTCAAGAATCAAGTCATAGACATCGTAAAACCCCTACCTACTTACAAGACTATGTTTGTTTGTAATTCTCCTTAGGAGGGGATGGTGCTATGTATTGCAGCACTATCTCTGGCAACTCTTATATGTTATGTTGGTAGCACACCTGCGCACCACAATTCAGTTCTGTACCCTTCTTGTTCAATAAAGACGTGCTTGTTACTTGTTCATAAGAATCCGTCTCCATCCTTCTTAATCTAATTCCGACGACCATACATACCAGTTCCTGCATGTGATTTTTTTCTCACTTAAGTTGTCAAGAGCCAATTTATTCAATATAAACATTACACATAAAAAACTACAGTGAATATATTACAACGGTAGTCCCAATCATCATGAACAGTTTATTATATGCCATAGGTTTTACAAAACAAAATGATTTGGCATAGTCCAGACAAAGCAAGAGAGTGTATGTCGAATAAAGAAGGATAGGAACAAAAAATAATGAAATTAAAAGACATAAGTGTTGGGCCAGAACTATTAATCTTGAGACAGTGAATTATTTTTGCATGTAGGCAGTCATCATTCTAGGCACAGTCCTGTTTGTAAGTACACCTATCCCTCGTTTTACACGGCACTTTTTTTACACGTTTTCGCTTTTACACGGTTTAAAAAATAAATGTAGAAAATAAACTGGCTATGATCAAAAGGAACAATTTTTAACTCTAATCTACATCTATATTCCAATCCACCTTAATTATATGTTATAGTTGATATTTAGGATACTAGGTGACAGTTTTATTTCAATCCGTTAAATAGTAACCGATAAACCGATATAGGGTACTCCCCCATACGCACGAAGTTGCATTCATTGCACATAGTTTTAAACCAGAAAATTTTAATTTTTCATATTCATAAGTAACAAACGATTACATTACAGTCAAACCTGTTTTTATGCAGTGAATAGGGACCGCATAAAAAAAATGCATAAAAAAATCGCACGAAACTTCACGAGTGGCTATAAAAAATAGTTTTCGCAACACAATTAAAAAAATATTTTTTTTTTATGCGGTCAATAGAGACCACATAAAAAAAGTCTCACATAGAAAATAACTCAAAACCGTACGAAATAGAATATATTGACAACAGATGTCAGCACTTGACTGCATCGTCTCATCTATCGTCTGTTTTACATATTTTTGTCCAGGTGGTGTTTTGTTGACTTAAAAAATAAATTATTTCATTTTTCGCATATTCATGCAATAATATTACTATAATAAATTCATTTATGATATAATAAGTTTATTTAGCTATAATAAGTTGTAGCTGTACGCTATACCTTTTTATTGTAAACATAGATTTAAGTTTAGTTTAATATCTTTCTTTTCCCTATCCTTTGTCTCATCCCCTTCTAGAACTTTCTTGCTTTGTCTTTCTGGTTCATTACCCCTTGGGTGGGATTGCCAATTCTGAGAAAAGGAGTACGTAAACAAAGGGTGAGGCAAGGCCCTGGAGCCGATGAACAAAGAGTAGAGATACTTTGGTCGGGACACTCAACAAGTACGGGCGGACAGAAGGAAGGCTCGATATAGCTAGCACGCTAATCGGAGACCTCTGAGTTGCGGAAGGGAAACTTGTACTTGAATCCCGAAGAATGAGGGCGGAATTTGGGTAGCCACCAGATCGAATTTTAGATGATTGAAGGCTACATTCACCCCCAAGGAACTAGTAAAGAAATTGAAGAGCTCTGACGCATAACATCGAGGTGTAATATTAACCCCAAGAAAAGAATCAGATTTGTGTCTCACCCAAGTCTTTAAGACCAGGAAAATCCTGGGTATTTCTATTTTCTCTCATTCTTCTATCTTCCATTTTCTTGTCTTTCCTTAGTTGTAGTTAGCATAAGTATTAGTTTGTAAGTTTCGGCCCGCGTATAGTTATCGCGCACATTGATCTTTTGTTCGTTAGAAAATATTGTAGCGTATGTGTGTATAGTCAATTACTTGTAGTTGTTGGGATCCAATGAACTTGTTTAGTGCGATAATAAATTACTTTGTCACATTAAGAAAATCTAGTCATTTATTTTTACCTGTCGCCTTAAACTTCACAAAGTCAACGTGAGACATGACAAATCGCATGAGACTAGTCGCCAACTATACCGCACAAAAAAAAATCGTATAAAAAATCGCACAAAAAAAGACCGCATAAAAACAGGTTTGACTGTATTTTTAATTACATTTTTTATATTACATTACATTACACAATTACATTACATTTTTATGAATCTTTCAGATTTTATTTTTTGTTCCTTTGTTCTTTGTATTTAATTAATAAAAGAATATATTTTTTTGCCTTTCAATATTTTTGTTTGATTTATGTACCTTTAAAAAATTGAAAAAAATTCATAATTAATAAACAAGGAAATTATGCATTTTTTGCATATTTTTCGATTTACACAGTTTTACATTCAAAAAGATACAAATTCGATTTACACGTTTTTCTCAGGAACCTATCTTCCGTGTAAATCGAGGGATAGGTGTACTATAGTAAATACTTTGCCAATATCTATAATCACAATCCATGTTCCAGAGTCAGAATCAGAATTTGTGTATTTAAAGTAAAGCAAACCATGACTATAAATAAATGTTACCATAATTATAAATCATGAATCTGTTTTAGAAATTATTTGTTTAATAAAAACAGAAATTTACAGATTTACGTTTCTTCAACAAACCTATTGGATTCAAATTTCCTTGCTAACAAAAGAAAATTTTAACCGAATGATGCAAGATTCAATTCCAGTTCACAGTTAAAAAAAATTAAAATGTCCAAAGAGCTCAAAAATACTGATATGTTATTAAATAATTTTGACTCATGTGAAAGCATTTATTTTAAGATTAATCAAAATTTGGAAATTTATAAGGCCACCACCATCATGCAGCCATAAACTATTGTGATGACTCTTTCCCCACTGCCTGGAAGTTTTTCTTTGAAATATAAACACCCCACTTCTCTTTTCTTACATCATACATCCCTTCTCCTTACACATGTGTTTGGCAATCCCATGTTTTCTCAGCAGTTTGTTGCTTCATGATGTCTGTTTCACCCGTTTAATGGCAAAAACATTCACACTTCGTTAACTTATAATTTGCTTGCTGGTTTGTTAGGTTTTTGCAGTGTTTACAACTGATTAATATTAGACAATAATAAAGTAGCAGTTGTTAATTTAATCAAAATATGATATAAATCTGTACATTTTAAAATATTTTTAAAAAGATTTTTAAAAATCTATTTTATTATATTTTATTACTAAAATTATTATGTTTTATAACATACATAAAAAAAAAGTAATATAATTCTAAGAGAATATTTAAATATTTAGGATTCATTACTAGTTCAAGTCCCACCAATTCTGTCAAAGCTAAGAAGACAGCAAATAGAAAGAATCTTCTTCCAGCAAGTAGTTCTGTTCCTACACCATTAAGTCAACCTCTTCAAACAGGTTATTTAAAATTACTATATTTATATTTTATTATTAAAGAATTTTAATGGATTATATAGTGTATATTTTTAGAAACCAAACATGAAACATCTCCTGGAAAAAGACCATGTTTATCATCTCCTTGTTATCAAGTTTCATCATTAAATGAAAACACTGCAAAAAAGTTATGCAAAAGACATCCTTTAGCTCTTATTACATATCCTTTAATAGTTTTAGTGGTACATTTATAATATAATAGAATTACAAGTATAACAAACATCTCAAAGCTTGATAAGTATAAATTTAGGCAATTGTTGGATGTTTCTATATACTTATTGGACTTGGAGATGTTTGTTATACTTATATATATATATATATATATATATATATACACTTTGTCAAGGAAAACGTTAGCTGGCTGAGTGCCATGGTGGCGTTGTTCTTAGGTCGTGGACATAGGAGTTGTCCCCAGTCAGCACCATGATTAACTGCGTAAAGTCATATTCAAATTTAAATACATCTAGAAGTGAAGGCTTGCTCAGGGTCCAAGTGGCACAACTGACAAGTGCACCGCACAGCAAGTGGAGGCTGTGTGTTCAAGCCCTGCCCTGGATCAGTTTCTTTTCTTCCAGATGGTTCTAAATCATTTAATAAATTATTAAATAATTATTAATTTAGTTAAGATATGGCACCTAATGTCTACCTCAAGTAGCAAATTACTTTATATTAATTATTTAAATAAGCAAAAATATAGCCTGATCATTTAAGTGATTATTGGATGTTTCTATAATAGAATTACTTGAATTTAATTTTGGTAAATTAATGAAACATTAACTTAAATATATGCAACTATTAAAGAACTGTGCTAATTGTTTAATTGTTAAATCTTGATTTGCTATTGCAAGATTTATTATGCATGCTTAATAATTTAAATTTTAAAAATTATTAGATTTCAATAAAATTTATAAAAAATTATTTTGATTTTATGAATATAAAAAGCATTCTTAAATTTTTAAAAAATATTAAATTGCATTTCATTTGTTTAAAAATACTTTCAGATGAACATTCTTCACATATCCAACTGTTTCTACCATTTATTAAATTATTATTAAATAATTTTTTATTATATATGTATATAAATTATATAAATTTACATTATAATAAAATAATTTAACAAGCAAATATTAATTGTGACATCATCATAATGCCTAACTGCAATTTTTTATATTTTTAATTCATTTAATTTAAAATAAATGCTCTTCACCTCAAATTAGAAGTGTCTTGCCCCTGTACATCATATTTTTCCTGATAACAACAGAATCATACTGGTCATTATGAGGATTGCTGATCAGGAAAGGGGGATCAGTTCGACTTGAGTCAAGATGTATGAGGGGTTTACAATGGTATGTGGATGGTGGTGTTGACACACTGACACAAGCACCTTTACAAATGAAACCCATTTATTTTGATATAAGATGGGAGCTTACACTTTCTTATAGTCAGGTATCACTTTAACAAAGTTTGAGAGAATTCCATTGGTTCCAGCAAAGTTTGTGAGGTGTAGATGGCCCCAGAGCTATATCACTAACAAGTCCAGTGGAGTGCAGACAGGAACAATGGAACTTCAGTGAGGATTGGAGCACAGAGAATAGAGAGAGGAGTGCACGCATCACTTTAAATGGTAAAAATCTGTGCTTTATCCTTGAAATTTGGAATATTTAAAGAATTTCATCCCTAAATTCCTTACTCCAATTGGCTCCAATTCTCTCATCATTTCCCGGTTGGTCTACTCTCTTGTTTTTAGGTGGAAATAAGATCAGATCTGGTCACAAGAAAGATCAATCTTAGGTGTCCAACAAAACAGTCTCTCGACTCTGACCGGGAGATGTTTATGGAACTTCAAATCTTGCTCTTGTATTTTTGATTGTTATGTTCTCTATTCTGACATTTTGAAATGTTAACTGTTGAATGCAACATTTTCCTTACATCAACCTCCCCCATTTCCCAACTCAGTTTAACTTCAATCATATGTATAAAAGCATTAGAGTTGTGAGAAGCCGGGGTGGTTGCTCTGGCTACCCTCTTTCCGGTGTCAGACCTGTGAAGTCCACTCACTGTGTCACTGGATGGCTTTAAATGTTAGAAGAGCGAGAGATTGGAGGATCTCTGTCCTTAATCAGGATTCCTGACACCAGGCAAGAATGTTCCATCACATCTTGCCTCACGATTATAGTAAATTAACGTTAAGTAGGAGTGCTTTATCTAACATTCAAGCAGGGAGAGTTGTGGATATGCCGATAGGGTGAGCGGTCCTCAAATGAATTGATCTCGAAACCCATTTAAATAAAACAACAAGTTTAATATTTCAAATAATTAATTACAAGATAATGAACACACAGACATATAGCTAGGTATATACAGTAGTGGCCAAAAGTAGAGCTACCCTTGACATATTTTTTTTTTAAATGCAACCTCTGTTTTGTTTACCATCTACTAAATATTTATTATTGTGATAGTTGAAAAGAGCACAAAAAAAGTCAAAATACTAAATTGAACGAAACAGATTTTATTTTAAATCTGATTTATAATATTTTACACTGTGACAAAAGTAGAGCTACCAAAGGAAGTATGCAGATTTTTCCAGTATTTTTAGGACAAAATATTAGTATTTTGTGATGTAACCAGAGTTTCTGATCACTGCATTACATCTACGTTCCATTGAATCAACTAAGTTATTAATACACAACCAACCATCAACTGTAACCGTTGGATGGTTATATCTAAAAGTTTAAAAATGCCTGGAGAAGAGGAGTTGCTCAGAGGTCCGGGTGGCATAACTGGTCAGTGCACTGCATGGTAAGCAGAGGTTGCATTTGACTTTCACTCTGGGCTGATTCATTCCAGACTACACTAAATTCTAAATTTAAAATCTAAAATCATAGCTACTACTTTCGTAAATAGATGGCACCTAACGCCGTATCATATAATTTCCACATTTAATATTTGTTGCTTGTAATCTGCCCGATTATTATGGTTGATGGTTGGTTGTATATTAATTTATATGTATTGGGTTAATGTGATATTGTTGTGTTGTTATATATATATATACACATACACAACTAAGTTGTTTCAAGAAATACAATTATCAAATGATATCAAACAAAGAATGGTAGATATGCATTTGAAAGAAAAGAAAGACCTTTACTGAAATTGGTAAAATCTTTAATGTACATAAATCTGTTCTTGCAAAAATGGTGAAGCATTTTCAAATATATGAGACCATTGTTTCTGCCAAAACATCAGGTAGAGCACAAAAAATAACAACACAGTTAGTTAGATCATTTGATTAGGCATATGAATGCAGCCAACCCTTGTTTGACTGCTTCACATATTAAATGTTAAGCTTATATCTGGGTTACCCACTTAAGGACTGTACAAAGAGGTTTGACTAGTTTTGGATTACATGGGAGATGACGAGCAAAAAACCACTCATCCCTGCAAAAAACAAAAAGTTGAGAATTAAAGTTTGCACACGAACACATCACTTGGATCAAATAAAAATAGTCCAAGGTGTTATGGAGTGATGAATCTAAATTCAATGTTTTCTCTAGTGATGTATATATGTCAAACAACCAGTGAACATGAGATATGACCCAAAATACACAGTTCCTACAATAAAGCATGGTGATAGTTTCATAATGGTATGGGGATGTTTCTCTGCAGAGGGAATTTTGGTAAAGCAAAAGATTCACCTTTTTCTGGTGAAACCAATGACATGGCCAGTCCAATCGCCAGACCTAAACCCCATAGAGAATCTACGGCATTGAGCGCTGTATACACCAGTATACATATTCAAATCCAGATGAATTGTGGTTCCCCATCCAAAAAGCATGGTAAGAGATTCCCCAAACAATGCTTGACAACTTAGTTGATTCAATGGAATGTAGACGTGATGCAGTTATCAGAAGCACTGGTTACACCACAAAATACTAATATTTTGTCCTAAAAATACTGGACAAATCTGCATACTTCCTTTGGTAGCTCTACTTTTGTCACAGTGTAAAATATAAAAACTTTGTTTTTTCTTTTGTAGATAAGATTTAAAATAAAATCTGTTTCATTCAATTGAGTATTTTGATTTTTATTTTTGTGCTTTTTTCAATTATCACAAAATTAATTTAGTAGTAGGTGGTAAACAAAATAGAAGTTGCATTGTTAAAAAATATGTCAAGGGTAGCTGTACAACATATTCAGTGTCTCAAATATAATCTCAAAAAACAAATTCTAACATCTAACTTCTTATACCTAATAGACAGAAAGAGAGAGTTTACATCATCTATAATACCTCTTAAATGGGCCAATATCTTCTGATCCTTTCAGTGGAGAGATGGAAGCCAGTCAAGATGAGAGCTGGGCGATGGACAGAAGGTTCTGTGAGATACTGGGGGCTATAGGGGGCCCTATATGCCACTTAATTGGATACAGTCTGGCAAAGACTGCTCACGTGGTCTGTGGATGGCTTTAACATAGGAGAGTCTTTAATTCGAAATGGGGAGCGCAGTGGGTAAGTCAATAAAGTGTCTTTAGCTCAATTAAGACAGGCAGACAGGGTTTAATATATTCTAAATCTATGGTATACATAAGGATTATACAGTAGACGTTTAAATGCAGTTAAATATAACATCTTACAAAGCGGCGACTAATCTAGTTCCTATGCCGCATGGGGTGTGCCTAATTTCTTGACCGCGGAGAGAATGTTTACAAATATCTACTAATACCACTAATATTAGTTGGTAGTTGATGTGATGTTCGTTTTCTCGTATGGAAGATTCGTAGCTAATGAATGTCTTCCAACTGGTGTCTTCTCGTGGGACTGGATCGGGTCCATTCGATGGAGGTCCAGGGGACTAGAGTGGCCACTATGAAAAGTATAACTTCCTCTCTTCCTTATGATGAATGCTCTTAACTCCCGGCGTCCTGTCCTTTTATGTTATTTGCATTGGAACCTGGTCATGAGATTGTCAGTTGTTTAGAATACGACAGTTGCTTTTGCAGGTGTGAGTTCAGCAATGACTTCTGTTGACATAATGGAGTCACTTATTTTGCTCTCCTTTCACAATAGGTTGTTCGGTTGTTTTCGTTTCACAGCTGACTGTTAAAATTTCCATCCATTTGTTTACAGAGAACGTCATTCAATCCACATCTGATGCGATGTTTTTCTAACGATCATGACTGATATTATTTAAACATTTTCATTAATAATGGATTTTAATATCCCTAAAAATCATGGATCTCACACTTCTGTCCAGCTTCAGGGAGAGTCTGCTCTGAAGATCAGGTGTGCACCCTTTTTAGCCTCACTGAGTGTGGGAAATAAGTCAGGTGACTTCCGTTGTGGTCCTAAGTTTGAGATGTGTCATTGGTTCAGCCAGTGAGAGCCATTAGAATTTGATGACTTGGGCGGATTGTTTATACTTTCTACCAGGTGATGTGATTCATATTACCATATAATTTAAACAATGTCAAAGTTCACCTGCATCAATAATCAAGTGTTGGGACTTATCTTAGAACCTTTCTCAAAACAAAGGAAAAAGATTGTTAATTGTGTAAGGATACTTGATCGTCTTATGTTTATTTGACCAGAGAGCAACAGAAATGCCAGATGGAGAGAAATATCGGTTTTTTTTCCACTTCATAATTAACCTAATTAATTAATTGAAAACTGAGCCCAGAATCTCAGAGTCAAAGTTTGAACTCTTTAGCCTGACACTGATTTATTGCTTAACACGTGAGACCCAAGTGCATTGAGACACATTGTTTACATTCACATTGCATTCATTTATTACAATTTCTTTTTCTTCTATTTAAAAAAATATTTTTAGCATGATTAATAATGGGTTCAAACTCAGTCTAGAATCTCACACCGTTATAATTTAAGATATGAGCAAAAACCTCAATGTTTGATCAGCACCATTCAGTTAGAGTCAAAATGCAGTGTCAGGTTGAATAATGATATCTTCCTTTCTCATGCCCAATCTGGTTATCTATCTTTTACTTCATCTTTGCTCCATTGACCACTACTATTATTTTCTGACTAGTCTGCTCTGGAGCCATTTGATTTCCATTAGATCACCATTGGACTAGGTGTTGACAACCACACCTACACTACAGTGACACCATCATTCATCTTGACAAGATTTCAATTTAACATCTCCCTTTCTCCCCCATTGGCATCTTACAAATGCAATTGTGTAACAGAGAAGTAAGAGAATTAAATCTGTCAGATTTTTTTCTCAGAATTACATAACAAAACCAATCGGAGATAAAATCAAAGTCACACATTCAGTATTAAAAACGATAGACGTTAATATATTGGATTGTTCGAAAAGTAATTTCGTTGTTTTCCATGGAAAAAAAAAACAATATTTTTATAATAAATATATAATTCAATAAAATATTTCTTGACCATTTTGATCAAATACCTGTTGCCATAATTTCTGGTAGTAGCATGATTCCATGTTTATTAAAGTTCTGATGTTTGCTTACAAAACAGATCCAAGTAATTTTTCATTTACTTGTAAATGTCAATTTTCATTACAAGTAAATGTCTTACAGTTTAAAAAATTTTGTAAAGACCAAAATAAGTAATAATCCGAGGGTGCCTGATCTGGTGAATATGGTGGGTGTGGTAGTACATCCCATCTAAGCTGTAACAGTTTCGGACAAGTTACCAAACTTGTGTGAAATTTGGCATTATCATGGTGAAACACTACACCTTTTTTGTTGATCAATTCTGACCTTTTCTGTTTGATGATATTGCTCAATTTGTTTACTCAATGGCAGTACACTTTCGAATCAATTGTTAACTTGTCTGGTAAAAACTCAAAACAAAAAATTTCCTTAAAATCCCACCAAAGAGGGCATCTCCCTTTAATAACATGTGGAACCCATATATTGAGCTTTGAAACTATGATTACTTAAAACAAATTGGTTTAAATGGTTTAATTTGACAAATTTAATCTTTTATTAATTTCATGTGTTGTTATTCGGCAGTTTGCTTCAATCAGTACCTTTATTTTGTTTTCATTGGCTTCAACTGGCCATCCAGAATGTGGTGCATCTTCAATATTGAAATTGCCAAAATGAAATTTTATAAACCAGTTTTGGCACTGTCTTTCTCTCAACACATCTTCTCCATACATGTACCACAACTTTTTTCTTGCTTGAAAAGCATTTTGATTTTTTGGTAATAAAAAAGCAAAATATGCCGAAAATGATGCTTTCGATTTTCCATATTTGATGGGACACCCGGAAAAAAAAACTGTACGGAATCAAACAAAATTTTTACAAATAAGCCTTAAAATGTCAGCTGTCAAAATATATAATGAAAATGTGGATTAAAATGAAATTGGCTAGTAAAAATACAACTTATTTCTCTAGTAATAAAAAAACGAAATTACTTTCCGAACATCCCAATACATTAAAACCGGAGTCACAGCTAGTAGTCTTTCTTCATAAGTTAGTTCTAAATCAAATTTCTCAGGACAACAAAATTTTCAACTTTTCTAACTTTGGTACTTGCCAAGAATTTTAATGAAATTTCATTAAAAATACTATTTCATTATTTTTTCTAGAAATTTATTGTATAATTCCATTGACTCATTTCAAGACAAAATGCAATTATTCTAAGCTTCTCCATCCCAAATGTTCCATACAAAATAATTTCACAAAACTGGAGAAGTAACCAAAGAAAAGAAGCAGTACACCTTGTATAGCTCTAGAAATATGTTTAATTAACCAAAAAAATTTTCAACCTATTTCCATAGACTGCCTTCAGTTTTCCAATTGAAGGCCTATGAAAGTAGGTGGAAAACGTTATTTGGTTAATTATATATTGCTGGAGTTATACTAGGTATACTACTACTTTTGTTTGGTTAATTCAAAATTTGTTATATATATATATATAAATCCAGAAAGTTTTGCAGAAACTATAGAGTAAACTTCATAATTCAGTTCAGAAAACACAAAATCATAACAAACTAAAAGTCCAGTGCAGTGTTATCTGACTAGAAAAAATTTTATATCAAAAGAAATTCTACGACAGTGACACAGGTCAAAATGGCAATGGTTATACATTTGGTATTGCATACATTTTCCTCAAATGACAGGCTAGCCAATCAACTTTCGCTGATGTACACTTACCTGTTAATGACCTATTGACCATTGTTAGCCTATTGTATTTAATTTCACAGTTCACTTCACATCATATCTAGTGAAGTGAAGTGAACTGTGCAAAAGGCCTTTAGGCAAAACTTCCTATCTATACTAATATATAAAGAGGTAAGTGTTTTCATTGTAATGGGTAATCTCCGAAACTACTCATCCGATTTCAAAAATTCTTTCACCAATATTTAGAATGGACCTTCAGGGTGGACACAGGCTGTATATTATTTTGTTAAACATTCGTATAAATTAAAAAAAAGATATCATCTAAGATTAAGGCTTTTATGTCCAACAGATGGCACTAACTCCGCGAGTACGACGACCTAAGTTTGCTTTTCTGTGCGGCATTATGCTTTCTGTGGGGCTGAAATAAAGCAGATCATCATCTTTCTATATAAATGAAAATGTAATGTTAGTTGGTTCCTATCTGATTCCTTTTAAATTTTGACACAACGTTGCATTCGAATATGCACGTGTTTTTATATAATATACGTGTCGAAATTCCCCCCCTCCACTGGGGGGAGATGGACAGGATTAAGGCTTACCGTGAAGAACTCCGCTTCTATTATACTATTTTAGATGTGGTTTTTTTATGTTTTTGATTACATTTTAATAGGGTATGTCAAGAGAATGTACACTAAGAAGGGATTTTTTGAAATTCCCTCTCCACAGGGAAGTGTTATACATTTATAATAGTTACATTTTTAGCCACAACAACGCATGGCCGGGTCTGCTAGTTTGTGATAAAGATCTGATAAGAATCAGATGGGAACTATTTACTCTTACAAATGATATCATAATTCTATCAAAACTTATAAAATAGAATGACTTTGGAAATAAAAAGTGGCCTATATTCTTCCTGGGACTATCCTGAATATACAGTAGAGTCTCACTAGTCTGAACACCATTAATTTTTATGCTGTGTCACTAAAATCACTCAACCTTTTAGTTGAGCGATTTTTAATAACTGTTTTTTTTCTTTGTTTAAAATATATTTTATAATTGCTTCTTAAATTGCCTTTTCAACTTCTGATAAGAAATCCAAAAATAAAATTGGAGGTTTAAAAAACATAGAACAAGAACTATCAAACCGAAATTCCAAAAAAAGATGATTTCAGAAATCCATAATCTAATGCTTTTTATAAAACTATTCATTAAATTTTTCCAGTTTAAATTCATAGCATGAGAAACTGCTTATAAAGAATTTAAATGCAGAAATTAAAAATTGGAATGCTTTTTAATTCAAATGAGCAACTATATCTTTGTATAACTGATCCGTTGCAAATAGTGCTTTAAATTAAAATTTGAAAAATTTAGATGATTTAAAGAAACTATTTATGTAATAATAAATTAGTATTTCCTAACTACTGATTCTATCCCAGAAATTATGAATCCTATTCTGAACAATATATACCTCTTTTAATATAAATATTAATATGGATGGATAATCATTAAAATAGTTTTAGAATTCTGATATTGACTGCTTTTCCATTAATTGTATTAAATAAGAGAAGTTTTTGGTTTCATATTTCAAATATGTTAATTTCTGTTTACAATTCCTTAATAAATAATACTCATTGTGAAACACAACTGATGAGAACATATCCAGCAGGAATGAGAATTGATTCTTCTAACTTTAATCCTGTAATATTCTGGGCATTTGGATTACAGATGGTGGCATTAAATTATCAAACAGAAGGTATACTCTGTTATATATTATAAATATATTATTTGAGTTTTAAGATACATGTAATATTTCATAATTATTTTTATAAACATGGTCATTAAGTTTGTAATGAATCAATTGTAATTGCTGTATATATGAAAATGAAAATCTATACTTGTCCATAAAACTGTACTGAGTAACCTAGTCTGAAAGTGAAAAAATTGTACACCAAAGTCATGTATTAACTTGTTTATTTATGTATATAATATAAAATATATTTGAATTTATTACTATCCTTATTAAATTTATCAATTTTAATTTATTAGAATCATTTTAAATTAATAATTATTTTTTTATTTGTGAAAATGAATAGTTATTCAATGATAATTTTCTGCAGATACTGCATCACATATTAATACTGCAATGTTTGAACAGAATGGTCGATGTGGTTATGTCCTTAAACCTCGAGTTATGTGGGATCATTCACTGATGATGCACGGTCGTTTCAACCCCTGGGACAAAGAATTTGATGGCTTACACTCTATTAGTATGACTATCACGGTATTATATAAAATTAATAATTGTTGTTATATTAAAATAAAATAATTTTTAAGTAATTTTTGCCAAAATATATATTATTTTAGATAATATCAGGACAGTATGTATGCCCATCTACTCATACAGGAAGTCCACAAGTTGAAATGGAAATTATTGGCATTCCAGTTGATTGCAATAGACAGAAAACAAAGTTGGTTCAAAGAAACTCATTAAACCCTATCTGGAATGATTCCTTTCATTTTAAAGTAAATAAAATTTTGTAAAAACTTTCTCTCAAGGATTTTCAGATATTAATTAAGATTCATCATTACTTGTTTGTTTGTTTTTAACTGTCTTTATTATAGTAGAGTACAGATTGTCTGAAATAATCAGGGCAAGACACTTTTGGATAATCTAGTTTTTTAGATAATCTATTACATTCTGCAGGGGAAGAATAAAAAGATCAATATCTTAATCCTAATTATAGTATTAGGTTGTTGCAAATTAAATGGCCAATTTTTACTTCTGACTTTGAACATTTATGAATCTGTCAGTTTTAAATTAAATTAAATCAAAACTGTTTCCAGCAACATTAATACACTTTTCCCAAAGCAATAGAAATGCATTAATGCCAATTTGATAGAAATCATGAGAATGAGAAGCCAAAAAGTCATTAAAGGTACTTTTTATTACATCCTCTTCCTCAATGATTTTCTTTACCAAAAAATTGTCCAAGTGTATAAAAAAGTGATAGTCTGTTGGCCAAAAAATCTGGAAAATAAGGTGAATGAGGAAGAATTTCATTTGAATACTTTAGTTTTTATAATGAATAATTAAAGAACTGCAGACCTCCAAACAATGCACCTTATCTCTCTCACAAAGTTCGTGTGGTATGCATTTGTTGAGCTTCTCAATTTTCCCTAAATGTTGACGTCAAGAAATGGTTGAATAATGTCCAGTATGCTCAACCTTCCTGCAATTTCCCGGACAGTTGGGTGATGTTTCAATTTAACAAAGTTCTTCCATACTGATTTTTGAGATTTGTACTTCCAGAATGAAATTTTTTGATCCAATGCCTGGTAACCTGCTCACTCACAGAACCTTCACCAAAAGTTTTATTGATATTTCGGGTTGCTTTCGCTGCATTATGTTTCTGCTTATACTCAAAAAAGAAAATTATTCAATTTCCTTTTTTCCATGCTGTCAGAAAAAGTACGCATGTGGAACTCATGATGTAAATGAGATTACATTTTTAAATTCACATATTATGTGTGTGCTCTTCCAATTGCAAACATACAACACTGTTTACGTGGAAAAAAGTTGAACTACAAGGCCAGAAAGTTTAAATTTTAAAAAATTTTCAATGAACCAATACAATAGTAAAACAAGATTAAGGCATAAAAATTTAATACCTGTGATTGATTAGAAATAACAAAAAGAATTGACTAATTTTCTTAAAACAAGCATTAGTACTTCAGTGCAATCTACAACATACTGGTGAAACTTTGAATTCAAAATATGAAATACATAACAGTAATATTAATAATGAGACCACTCAATAATGAGCCTGTATAAGATCATCAACAATCATTATTATACAAAAACTTCAGAGAGTACTACTACTACTCAAAATTCTGAAGACAATTTTGGTTAATCCATTTTTCAGATAATTGATGCTCTACTATACTATATTTTAAGATATCATAATAGAAACCATGAATAATATGTCAGAGTTTGATTTAGTAATGCAAATTATAAAAAATGTTTCTGTAATAGTGCATCTTTACTACATTGGATGTCATATGTGCATCAAACTTCTTACTATGCATATACTTGCAATATTTTATTTAGTCATTAAATTAAATACATTATCTCTCTCTGGTGTGTCAGATACACTTTGATTGGCAGATTGTATTTTTCTGATCTTTTTACTTATTAATAAATATTCTCCACTTCTAAAACACCAGGATGATATATTCAACGTTTTCTCCAACCTATTAACCGAAGTAATACTTTTCGATATTTGCTAATGCTTTCGATGCCCCTCTTGGGCTCTTCCTCAGGCATTCAATAAACATTGTAGTGATTTGGTTGTTGACCTTCACACTTCCCCATCCGACGGTGTACAATTACGTAAGACTCCAAGGCGCATGCATCCCCAAGCCTAATGAAACTTCTAACTGTGAACCGCTTATCGTCCCTTCTACTATACACTCAAAACAAAAGAATAAACAAATAAATTTAATTTAAACGCTGTCATCCATTAGAAATTGCCACGCTGTAGAAAGGGACATTTCTTCTTTAAAATTAATGCTCGTGGCTTCGCACTCCGCTCTAAAAATTTCAATAGCTTCCAAAATTTTTAGATGTTCACAGTTAGAAGTTTTATTAGGCTTGGGGACGCATGTGCTTTGGAGTCTTACGTAATCGTACACCATCGGATGGGGAAGTGTGAAGATCAACAACCAAATCACTATGATGTTTATCGAATGCCTGAGGAAGAACCCAGGAGGGGCATCAAAAGTGTTAGCAAATATCAAAAAGTATTACTCCGGTTAATAGGTTGGAGAAAACGTTGAATATATCATCCCAGTGTATTGGAAGTGGAAAATATTTATTGGATACAGCGATGCCGGCTAATGTTTATTGTAAGGTAGTGATGAAGTTGACTAGGACCATAGCAAAACTGAACTTTTTAATGGAATGCAAGAACGTAGGAGTGTTCCCCATGTCGCTATTTTGTATTTGCCTGCTGCATGGACATGAACAGCTTCTCAGTAAGGTGAAATGGATGTGTTTTAAAAGGGCTATCAAGGTAACCAGGAAATTATTCTATTCTTTGGTGGCAAAACTTATCCGCATAGAAGATGAGTTGTTCTGGGAGAACCTGAAGAAGTTGGACGTTGAGAATGTCAAGCTTGTAAACATTCAGGACAGATTGAGATGCAAAATGCATTACAAAGGTAAAATGAAATGGATTCTACAATTTCAGGTACCGAAGGAAGCGAAGAGGCAGGACTGTCCCTTTATCGTTTGGGATGACATCCGGATACCGGACTATGTCAAACATGTGCTTAGTTACGGTCCGGCGTTTGTACCTCAACCTTCGATGAAAGACACAATGAAATCATATATCCCAGACTTGGAAATCCTAATGAAAGGGCTTTCTCAGAACCAGAAGAAATACTATAGATGGTTGGCAACTTTTAAAATAAGAAGAACGAAGGAATCACGGCAGGTTAGAGAACTTAGGGAGTGGTTAAAGAGAATAAAGAGAACCACGGGTTAGATTAGATGCAACAATGTTGTCATAGTCGGAGCTGACAAGGCCAAAGTCATGGTTTTGATGAAGCGAGAGACTTACGATAGGTGTCTTAGAGAATACCTAGCATTAACACAGTGCACGAAGGTGGAACAGAATTGGGTGGACAAGATGCATAATAGGGTTAAGTGCTTTGCCAATACAAGACTGGCCAGCAGACTAGGCATGAAAGACTTAATAATGGAAGCCCTGACATCCTGAAACTGTTTGCCTTTGCTAAGACTCATAAGGAAGGGCAGCAGATACGCCCCATAGTGGACAAAAGCTAGAGCTCCTACTAACAAATTGGAAAGGTATGTGCATAATTTGCTGACGTCTCACTTGGAGGGTTATCAGTACACAATATCTAACCCCGTTCAGCTTCTGGAACAACTTAAAATAACCCCCCCACCGTTGTTCGCAACAGTGATAAACTTCAGGTCTCTGTACCCTTCAATAAAACTTTCTCCTTGTTTTTGTGCACTCAGAGACTATCTGATGAAGTGGAGGATAGTGCAATGCATCAAGATGCTTTGGAGTTAGCGCACTTGACATGCTATAATTCGGCATTCCAGTTCAGGGGGAAGATATACACTCAAGACAGAGGCATGCCTATGGGAAGTCCGTTATCCAGGGACCTCTGTGAATTGGTGGTGAGACTGCTGGAAAGAGAACCCTGCCTTGTTTCCTCCAAGATATTACCCTATATAGGAGATACATTGACGACATTATCGTATTTTGGAAAAGGGAACCGGATCTGAAGGGCTTTATAGACGCATTGAACGACAATCCATATGGTCTGGTAGTAGAGATAGAACAACACAGCCGTAATAGGATCCACTTTTTGGATATTGACATAATGTTTGATGAAATGAGCATACGAACGGCAGTCTATAGGAAACTGACGACAGTCGCAACATAATCCTGATAGGATCATGCGATCCCTTTTCTTATAAAGTGCGGCTTTCCGATCATTAATCATGAGAGCGTACATGCATTCTTCCACAACACAGGCATTAACGCAGGAGATTAATTATATAAATGCGATGACAAAGGAGTATGAATACACCAACCTTATACATACGCTCGTTAAAAAATACAAGCATCGCTATCAGAATAAAGAGGACGTAGAAGTTAGGTATATTAAGGTAAAGGAAGATGACAAGCTGGTAGTCCCTGTCACGTTTAACCCCATTCTAAAAACTTTATATACTGACACTGCCAAGAAATGGGAGATTAGGGTTGCGTACAGGAGATGTTGAACCATTTTTAGCCTACTAAGGAATGGAAAAGATTGTCAGAACCCCAATAGGTTACCAGGTGTCTACAGAATCCCTATAATAGATGGCAGGCATAATAAAGAAATGGTTTATGTAGGTGCAACCAAAAGATCGTTAGAGGTGCGTCTGAAAGAGCATAAATCGGACATTCTATGAAATAAGTACACAACAGCCCTTGCCACGTATGCAACAGACCCGGACATCATGGCAGTTTTTGACAAGGCACGTATCGTTCTCACCATCTCACATCGTGATCACCTAAGAATTTTGGAAGCTATTGAAATTTTTAGAGCAGAGTGCAAAGCCATGAGTATTAATTTTAAAGAAGAAATGTCCCTTACGACAGCGTTTAAATTAAATTTATTTGTTTATTCTTTCGTTTCAAGCATATAGTAGAAGGGACGATAAGCAATTCACAGTTAGAAGTTTTATTAGGCTTGGGGACGCATGTGTTTTGGAGTCTTACGTAATTGTACACCGTCTGATGGGGAAGTGTGAAGGTCAACAACCAAATGCCTGAGGAAGAGCCCAGGAGAGGCATCGAAAGCATTAGCAAATATCGAAAAGTATTACTCTGGTTAATAGGTTGGAGAAAACGTTGAATTTTTACTTATTATTTTGTTATTACTTGTCACTAAAATAAATAAAATTCAGTCCTGTTTGTGTTATTTCATTTATCACTAATAAGTAAAAAATGCAACTCTTTCAGCTAATGAACTTTAACCTGGTCAGGCCGTATCCTGGATTATTGCGAATTTCAGACTTGTCTCAGCCAAATTTCAAATACTGTAAGAATGGGGAACTTTTGCTTTTAAATGAGATCAAATTAAAAATAAATCAATTAATCAGAGCAAATACACATTGCAAGTGCAGTAGCAATACTATATTGTAAATGATAGCAACATTTTATTACCAATATCTTTGCTTTATAGAAAAAAATAAATATCTTCACAGAAACATAGCTTTCTGAAACAATCACTTTAATCAAGAAGTGATAAAAGTAAATCAGCCAATTAGAGCAAATAAATATTGTATGGTATCAATATTGCTTTTCAAATAGTTTCCTATTACCACCAATTTCATTATATTTTAAGATGTTTACCAGTTTTTATGATTGAACAACTCTATAGAATTGATCAAATCTAGTGAAAAAAAGACAAATTCTAGACTGATTGCAATTGTTGAAGTGTTGTAAAATTATTACTATTTTAGTGTTAATACTAGATTATAGTTTTACCTATTGCAGACAACATTCTAATTTTGTGTGACACACAAAATTTGAACATAATAAAATTCATAAAAACATGCATTTTTATGTAGAGCTTAGACCAAGAGATGCATTGACTCTATTAAACCTTTCAGTCTTGACCTAACATTCTATATGTATTTTAGACCACAATCATGACAGTAGATGTGATTGTGACTGGTAAATAAACTATTTTATGGAGCAGTTTAAGTGAATCTGGCAATTCTGATATCATCAGAATTTTTGGGAATGCTAATATTTTTTAATGTAATAAATAGGATGAGATCAAATGGGTTGAAAAATATTAAGTTGAATGGCCAGTTCATACTGCTCTTGTAAACTGGTCTTGGCCATAAGATGAGTTCATATAGACCTGACTGACTTACTGAAATTCAATGTGTTAAAATTCTTCATAAAATTTTTAGTATACAAGCAATATTATGACCACTTTTATAAATTACTAAAAACAAATGTCTTGGAATAAAATACAGTTGAGTCCGCATAAGTCGACACCCGGATAACTCAACACCATCAGTTAAGTAGTCACTTTTCTGTGGTCCTGGCCAACTTACACAGGCATTAATGTTAAAAAACTCCGGTTTACTTGACACCGTTTAACTCGTCACCACTGGATAAGTCGACATACTTTTGCTGTCCCACACACTGATAAGTCGTCACCCCCTCCCGAAAAAATGAATTCACTCCACACGTGTGGTGTGAACTCATTTTTTTCAGGAGGGGGGAGTCAATTTATTTATTAATATATAATTAATATATATATATATATATATATTAATAAAAATGCCTTAACATTTTATGTATTTTTATGTATAAAATAATAACAGATAAACAAAATATACAATCTACATCAATGTCACACCAGAATCCAATTTTGCATTTTCTCATACTAGAGGCATTAATAATCCTTAGATGTTACTTGCCAACAATTGACAATTGCGAACATGATGTTTTCAAAGTGTTCATGATTATTGAAAAAGAAAGTCGAGACAGTTAAGTGAGCACTTAACTGAAAAATTTGTTTAGTGTTGTTTGTTTTGCTCAAAACAAACAACACTAAATGAATTTTTCAGTTTTTCATCTACAGAGTAATTGTAAATGGAGGATACAATGTATTGTAAGCCTATACTACTGTATAACTCACTACTGTTATTGTTAATCGTCTACATGGACTTTACTTATTAATAGGACTTTATACTGGTGTTTAAAGATTGGCACAGTAATGAGAGTTAGTTCAGGAAAGAACAAAATTTGACAGGTGATATAATAAAGAAATTTTGTTCTTTCCTGAACTAACTCTCATTACTGTGCCAATCTTTAAACACCAGTATAAAGTCCTATTAATAAGTAAAGTCCACGTAGACGATTAACAATAATATTAGAATTTAAGGACAGTAAGGCTTTTACAACGCACTACTGTATTTTCCTAATTGTATTTTTCTGGTTTTTTTCCCAACTTCGCTTTAGTCATCACATCGGATAACTTGACAAATTTCCACTTCCCCTCAGGGTGTTGACTTATGTGGAGTTGACTGTATTTATAAAAAAAATTAGTTTCAATGCATATTTATAAACTAAAACAGACTAATAGTTGTATATCAATATACAGTCAAACCTCACCAACCACCAAAAACAATAAGCAAAATGGATCTTCCATATGTTTTTGGAATTGGAAATTTCCAATAGACTGCCCTCTGCCATCCACCAATTTAAAAGCCTGCACAAACATGCATTTTAATATTGCTTTTGTTTTCTATAATTCACCACAGGTGCAGGAAACTAAGCTTGACCTACATGTAAATTGCCAGATTAAAAGTGATTGACAAATTGTTGACAAGACAGTAATTAAGCATTGTCTGAGTCTGGAGGGCACTTGGAAAACATTCTTTCATTAAAAGTCCCATTGTCACACGTTTGGAAAGAGCTAGTTAAGGGTACCATCCAATGTTGAAATGTTAAAAGCTTTCAAGGTGCTCTGCAATTCCTTCTACAAATTTGTTTGAGTCAGTCCCAAACTAATTTTGGCCACCTCTGTCTGCTTCCAGTTTTTGGTTGTGAAGTTGGTTGTGGATAAAATGATGTCAGGGAAGAAGGCTACAATTTCTGTTGAATGAAAGAAATTGAGTTACATTGTTTGAACAGACAGCACTTTATTGTCAACTGTGGCTGTATGCCATTGTATAATTTTCACTTAGTTGTAGTTTTAGCATCTTTCCTTTCTTCTTTGTTCCTTCTTACTTCTAGAACTTTCTATTCTTATCCTATTCCCTTGGGTGGTGAGAGCCAATTCGTGGAACCATGTGAACAAGAGGGGCATATCTACCTGAGGGGACATTTGGAGTGGAAGAGAACTTTTTCTCAGCTGGCCTTCGTGAAGTAAGGATGGAGATGATGCTGAGTGTCGAGTGGCTGGTGAAACTGAACTGGCATGAAAAAGATTGAGCTTATTGAAATGACAACACAGTGAGTCTCGAAAAAGAAAGACAGTGACTCAAAATCAGTCCAAGCAAGTTCCACATGGCCTCTCACGAAAGTTGTATAATGTTTGTACATCCCAGGTATTCAGTTCTCTTCTGTTAACTATCTTGCTATCTCTTACCCACCCTTTCTGACTTCCTTCTTCCTTAGCATAAGTTAGTTTTAAGAATTAGTTATTGCATTACCCAAGCTTGATTCCTTGTACACTTCACAATATCTGGTCCTAGTTCCCCCAGACATTTTTGGGTGATGCCATTTTACTGTTTGTATTTTTGAGTTGGAATCCTTAAGAACCTGTATCTTTTTCACAAAAATAAATATGTTGTTCCACCATCTGCTGTGCATGGTTCTTTATTTGGTGTATTTGCCTTCATTGGCTAATGATATTCTCATCTGTAACTTCATAACCTTTTTTTTTTTAATATTTTGTGAGATATCACAGGATAATTAGACACATTATTAAAATATAAAGAAAAGTGGCTAAAAGAAAAATAAAAAAATGCAATATGCCTTAAAACCACCAAGCATAAAGAACTGGAAATTATTTATTTGGATTGGTCAATCAGTGCTAAGCATGGATGTGTAACAGATACATCAATCAAACACCAAGCTTCCATTTTGAGAACAGATGAGCACTATAAACTTCATCTATAGCAATGGTTGGCTGGCATGCTTTAAACAATAAATGTCTTTCATAAAAGATGAAGCACAGTGAGACTATTACAGTCAATGAAAATGTTGCTGAAGGATGCCAAAGATTATCCACTGCCTTTGAAGAACGTGATGTATACATATAATATGTATACATCATGTATACGAGATGTATACATCATGTTCTTCAAAGGCAGTGGATGTATACACTCAAACCTGTTTTTGTGTGGTCTTTTTTTGTGCAATTTTTTTATATGTGCAATGTGTTTTGTGCAATTATTTTTGTGCAGTATACCAATTTGATTGAAATTCATATACCGCACACAAAAAATCACACAAAACAAATCGCACAAAAATAGACCGCACAAAAACAAGTTTGAGTGTACAATATGAATGAAAGCACTCTTTTCTACCATTTGCAGCCAGACAAAACCATTTCAGCCAGTTCAGTTAGAGGTCACCAAAAAGTTAAAGATAGAATCATGTTCACTATTTTGCACTAACTCAGATGGAAGTGACAAGAGAATAGTCAATGTTATAGGAAAAGCAGCTTTCCTAGATATTTCAAAAATTTTAATCCAGCACTTTATGTCAATTATTGCCACAACTGAAGGGCTTGGATGACTGCTGTGGAGTTTAGCAAGTGGCTAAAGGAATTGAACACTGCGATGAAGAAAGAAAAGTGAAAGGTGCTGTTATTACTGGATAACACTATGTGGCATAAGACTGAGCATCTGAGAAATATTAGAATTGAATTCTTCCCACCAAATTTCACTGGAATATTGCAGCCTGTGGATGCAGGTATTACAGAATGTTTTAAGGCTCATAATTGTTAAGTTTTACTTAATGATGACAATAAACGATAATGCAGTCAATGATAATTCTTCAGAGAATGACATTCTCTGAAGAATGCACTTCACATAATCAAGAAAACATGGGATGAAATGACACCCTAGAGATCTGCAATAGTTGGGTGCACACTGGGTTAACCAACGAAGGACTTATTGGTTTCCATAGATGTTTCCAATAAAGCACTTCATGAGGCATTACAACAGCTAAATACCTGTTTCCATACCAAATACTCTGAGCACAGAGAAATTTTTGTCCATCAACAATAATGCTGAAACATACATTAGGCATGTCAATGGAAGACTTATTAAAATTGTGCAGCCTGACCTTGAAGACTCTTCAGAAGAGGATGACAGCAAAGATGATAATTTAATGTTTAGTTCTTTTAAAATATAATTACAAATATACAAAAACATCATAATTATTGCAGTTTAATGCATTTTTTATGGAGTGCTAATTTGCATATTTACCAGGAGGACATGAACATCCTAGTGCATAATTCCATATAATGTGTGCAAAATTCTGTTGCACACATTTTCATAAATCTTGGTTACATGGTAGAAAACAATCAATAGAGTGAAAATAAACCATTTTCCATTTAGAATTAAGAATGGATTTTTCAAATGGTAAAATTATAAAAAGATTAAAAAAAATGATTTTTGTTTATAATTTGAACATAATGTAAATAAAAGCAATCAAATCTATAGCAACAAATTCTTACTTATATATCAAATTAAAAGAGAAAAAAACAACCTTTAACACAGACTAATAATAAAAACCATAAAGTTATTTTTCAAATGCATACAATTTTAGAAAAGGACAACAGAGATCATTTTGTAAAAATGTGATGCCTAAAAAATGTCAGTTCAAAATGTGTTAATCATGCATTATCCTACCAAATAATGGTATGATAGATGTACTGTATTTTGATCATTCAAAGTGCTAATAAGTTGCTTCATGTTAAGTTGACCCAGTATGGACAATCATCACAATGAGCTGATTCAATCACTGATAGTGATGAATCAACAATGGACAGCATGACAGTTAGCTGTAGAGTTAAGAATATGGCACAAAACAATTTTGCACTGTGTCGAAAGACATGCTTGGTTAGTCACAGAAAAATTGCCTCATAATGGGTGTCTCGTCACCTTACAGAAATAGCACCAGTACACCCTTTCCAATCACCATTTGGAATGTTACAACAGTGAAAGTAGCACATTCCTTGACAGGATCATCTCTCTGGATGAAATAATATGAACTAGAATGCAAATGACAGTCAGGTAAATAGCAACGCTCATTGTCTCCCCAGCCAAAAACTTGCACCTAGAACCCAGGAATGTCAAAGTGATGTCAATAGTGGCATATAATGTGCACAGTATGATACTGCATCATGCAGTTCCACATCATCAGATTGTTAATGTTGAATATTACCAATATTTTTTGTAAAATCATCTTTGGCCTGTTCTGTGGAAAAACAGAGGAAAATTCCTCTGCAAATGTGTGTCCATTGACTTGCCTGACAATGCTTAATGCCACCAAACTGCTCCCATTTCAAATTTGTTAGTAAGATGGCAATGGGAGGTGCTCAAACATTTGCTATATTTTCCAGACATTTGACTATAATCTCCTTAAAATGAAAAAAAAAAACCACTGACAGGAAAATGTTTCTATACAAGAGAAGAAATCTTCCGAGCAGTAGGGCACTCTGTGGCATCACAAAAACATTTTTGCTGATGATATCCAGCACCTTCCATATGTGATAGAAGGTTAAAAATCTGGGGGGTGATTACACTATAAGACTATGAATAAATCTTTTATCTCATACATACCTTTCATTAGGAAGAAGAACTCAAAAATTCTCATTTTTTTATTTTTTGCATAAGACAGTTCCAAAAGCATCTGTATTTTTGTCACAATGTGGAAAAAATGTCACAAGTTGAACTTACTTGGTTGCCAACAGAGAGCACACCTTATGGCATTTTTGTTGTTACACTCTTCTCCCAAATGAATGCTATGTTGCCACTATTTTATATCCAACCCTCATAAAAGACAATTTGAAATGAGTGTAGGTTATATGATGAGGGATGATATGCTGATTTTAAATTGCAATTACGAATTTATGCTTGTGGAGCAGCTATTACTCCGTAGACACAGTATATACAATAGGGTAGTTATGCAAAAGTTTCATTTTCATTCTAGCAATTTTCTGTGGATTATTCACACAAAAGTATGATATACGATAAAGTATTAAATTATCTGTTTAATATAAATATTATAGTTTAAATATTAATATAAATGTTAAAAAAAATTAATAATTTCAGTTATTAGATGACATAAATTAAAATAGATTTTGAATACTTTAACAGGTTACTTTCATCGATTTGGCATTTCTGAGATTTTCTGTTACGGATATGAGTACAAATCATGTCACAGCTCAAAGAGTTATTCCATTAATATGCTTAAAACAAGGTGTGTTTTTTAATAAATTTTGACTGTTTAAATTAATTCTTATTGATTGAAATTGGGATATTATTATTGTATTTTTTAAACACACTAACAGCTACAATATTAGGTAAAAATAAAAAAATTTTATAGTTATATCTATATATATCAATATTGTTCCATTTATTAAATCTCAACTGTTAATTTAATACTTTTTCTTTTAACATCTCTTTAATTATACAAATGAACTACAATATTAGTCATTATATGAAAATGTTGTATGGTTTCTATATTGTGTTGAAACAGATAGTCAAGCTAACATTACAATAACACCAATTGAGTTTGGTTGAGTTTACTTTTTCATTGAGTAAGATTAAGATCTTTATAAAAAGGTACACAATATTCCTTTTTTCTAAAATTTAACTAATTAATTTATAACATATGCCATGAACATACAAATTCATTTAGTAAATTAAAATAATACTATATGTTCATTAAAATTATGAAAATAATTCATAACTACAAAATAGCAAATAACCAACAGGCAACTTCCCTGTATTTAAGTATAACCTAAGATGGATTAAAAGTGAAGTAAAAGTTTAAGATAAAATAGGACAATACCCAGATAAGGACATACTATAAGGACAATACTCAGAAGAAAAAATATAAACATCATTATATGATAAATGAACCAGCTTAGTCAATGAAATGTTAAAAACTTTCTATTAAAATCACATAATCAGTTGTAGAATGATTTCTAATAGACATTGCTGAAGAGATAAGGATAACAGTAAAAATTAATAAAGGACAAACATTATAAATATTAAGAAGAAGGTAAAGATTTGATCTATAGTTATGAGTTATTAAGTAATTAAGATAAACTGGAACTAATACTATTTTTCCAACAGCTATAATACTATACAATTGATACCTAACATTGTTAAGCAAAAAATGTAAAATAAAATTTAAAAATATGACCAGATATGAAGAAAGTAGTTCAAAGCATACTGTTTTCAAAGAATAGTTTATAAATGTAGACAATAAAAAAGTTTTGTAAATTAATATTTAATTTGCTTTATTTCTTTGGCTATCTTTCTATTGAAATTTTGTTTTCTCATTTCAAACAATTTAGCATAATGATTCTGAAGATAAGAAACATTCTTCTGAAAATTACTAAATAAATTTTTTGATTTTAGATTTTTAAATGGAAACAAATTTAAGAGTTTGAGGAGACAATCTATACTTTTATATTATAACATTTTATTTACTTGTAATTTATAAACAATAATTAGAGCACTATACACATGCTCTCTTCCATGTCTATATATATGCCAATCTTTCATACTACATTTATGCTACTACTTGTATGCTTGTATTGTTCATGTAAAAATGTATATTGTTACTTTATACTTTTTTATTCTTGATATTAATTTAATTCTTTTAATTTTGTTTTTATATTTAATGTTAATTTTATCTTTATTTTTTAAATAAAGATAAAATGAAAAAAATGAATAATGATCAGTTAAGATTTTAAAAAAGTAGGCTATATGGTAGCAAAAACATTGAAGGATCAGAATAATTTATAGATGACTAGTTTAAATCTATACAAATCTATACATCTATTCTATAGAAAGACAATAATTCAAAGATTTTGTCAAATTTAAAATTATTAAAACAGGTTACAGACATGTTCGACTAAAGAATCTGCAAAATCAAGCTTTGCCACTGTCTACACTATTTATTTATTCTGTTTGGGAAGAAGAAGGTTTGGAGCTTCCAGTTGTAAATGGAGATTTACATGATAGTGGAAAAAAATTAAAAGGAAAAATCAATTTATCCGCTGGTGAAAATGGGAAATCTGAAACAAAAGATGTATGATGATAATTTATTTTGAAGAATTTGATTTAAAATGTGATGATAATTTTTATAATATTAATATTTTAAAATCTTTTAATATTTTATAGCTATCAACAACTGGAGTACCTATGAAAAGAAGAATGTTTTTCTTAATGGTTCATGGAGTTGTACCCGATGAACCTAGCACTATATTAAAAATTACTCAAGACAGCACAACAAAAGAAGTAATTGCTCAGGCATGTAATTATCGTATCTTATATTTTATCTATGTAATATATTATTTCAGAATTCTGTGATACGAAAATATTTTATGTTTAATTTTCTGAATATGTTACTGTGTTGTTTCAGGCTCTTATGAAAGCAAATAAATTAAATGAAAATCTTGATGATTATGTTCTTATTGAAGAAGTTCAAAGAGGATGGGAAAAGTCTAATCAGGAAAAATCAACTCAAAGAATACTTGATCATGATGAACATCCATTAGAAGCTCAAGCAAAATGGCAAGGAGAAGGAAAATTTATTTTGAAAAAACTTGGAAATGCAAGTTAACTATACTGATTGAAAATAAATATTTTGAAATTATTCTTACAAATTTTTATAAGATTTACTTTATTAACTAAATATAGTGTTAAGAAAGTCTGGTAAATTTTGTTTAACTGAATTAATTTTGAAATGTGCTATTTTAGTTATTCATAAAACCACTTTATCAATGTTAATTTAAATTTATTATATATAGTTTATTTCAGTTATATTTGCATTCAATTGCAATGTACTGTACATACATACTAAACTTTATATAGAATGATTCAAAATTTACATAATTTCATTCCATCTTAAATAGAACTAGATAAAAATAATAATTCTGAATGATCAGTGTGTAGAACAGTTGGTATAACTATGATTTCACTTCATGTTATTTTTCTAACCTAAATGCATATAGATAATGCAATTTTATAATTAAACCATTTTCAAATGTTCAAACTTATTTCGTAGAATTCCTAAACTAAAATTCCTAACTTTCTAGTTCAAATAAATAAATCACATTATGCTGAGTAAATCCAACATACTTTGATTTAACATAAATGTAACCTCTTTTTTGGATACCACAAGCTCCCTTAAATTTATTAACTCAGCCATGTGATACTGAGAAGTAAAAGTCTAGATGTTAATGCTGCATAGCTGCTTGAGATGTCTGCTGCTGTTGTATCCTAATTGTTACAGGCTGCTTCTGCTCTCAGGCTTCACAGAAACAATTGAAAGTCCAGTTGTTAATCATGTTGTATTTTTATTTTACTCCACTACCTTCCTCAATTTGTTCTAGCCATACTTTTACTTGGTTTTTACTACAAAGCACACTGTCTCCATGCTTATGAATTGTTTTCAAGCTCCACTTTGGATGTTGTCTCACAAAATTCAGAATTTTTATTTTTATATCTATTGATATATACTTTATGGTTACTTTCTTTATTTTCAGCTGATATTCTTCATATCCAAAATGGAGTACGACTGGTAGAAGTGTCACAAGTAACAAATGCCTCGCTTGGGAATAAATCAGAGGACTGACACTTCTGTGTTGTTGTCGTCTTCCATAATGTCTTCATGTGGTAGAAATAATCCTTCTTCCTCATTAAAATGTCAGTCTTTTAAAACTTCAATAATACCTTTGGTAATTTTTTCTCCAAAACTTTCCAAAGGGTTTCATGCTTATTGATTCACTTGCTGGTCTCTATAATATTTTAACTTCTCTAAAATTTTGTGATAAACTTTTAAGGAATCCATATCTTATTTGTCATAGTAATTTAGAAATGTATGCTCAACATTTACGTTGTCAAAGGTTTCAAAATATCCATTGTGGATTTGTGTTCATTCCTGTGTGGTTTTTCGTGCAGAGAGAATTGTACGTCCGCAAATAAACGTTACAAATATGAACAAAAAAAAAACTGCTGTATACAATTAAATAATCTTTTATTACTCCCGGCACATGGTTCTTTTCTTTCGTATTTACAATAAAATCCCAACGTGAGTATTCCCGCTGGGGAAAGGGGAGGGTCGCCACTTATTCGCATACAAGCGATGATACACGCGCGCGTAACAAAACTTTTATTCCCGACTTAAAAACTAAACTTAATGACTAATTTAAAACTAACCTTATAGCTATCTTAAAACTAATAAGGAAAGGAAACAGATAGACCTAGGAAAGTAAAGAAAAGATGGAAAGGCAGATAGAAAGTACCCGGGATCCAAGTGGTTTAGTCGATATCCTTAATGATTTGTGTTCTTCACAATCGTGATCTCCTTTCTGTCTCTACTGAACCAGCAGTTCGACGTCTAGGATCTCCAATTCTCCCAGTGTCTTCGTACCTTTTTCGTTCTCTGGTCTTGGCAGGTCCTCTCTCTTGGCCGCAGTCTCCTTTCTTCCACTCTCTCTCGAATCTGGAGCACTGCCTACGATGTCTGTTCCCTCCGAGGTCCAGCCAAAAAGTGGTCGTTCTTCTACCCTTTAGTCATCAGGGCTTCCTCTTTTCTTTTGTTCACACTCCCCCTTAGTTTTTAGAAGGGGTAATCCTGCCCTCCAGCGATAACGGTTATATTGTTTAGACAAAGAAGAAAGGAACGGAAATAAGAGAATAGAAATGAAGGAAGAAGGAAGATAGAAAATATATGTGTATTTACAACTTATGAACTATATATATACATATAAACAAAATATGGCTGACGGCCACACCTGATTGTAGTGTGGAAAATTGCAGGAATTAATATTCTCGCTAATTGTAAGGGTAGGTGAATTACCACGTGTGGAGGAGACACAATTTAACAATAAGTTTATATACACAACATAGAGGTAATGATACAAATATATATATATATATATTTATTTATTTGTACTTAACTATAACTATTTGTACTTAACTATATATTGTACTTAACTATATATATATAAAGTTCACAAGATACAATTTCACACGCACCTAAAGTTCTCACTGTTACAATATTGTAGTCACAGATGATTCAACATGCCGTAATCCAGTTCATCATGAGAACAAAGAAACCACAGTAGAGAAGAATATTACACAATGTATGATAACGTTTCTCTATATATATTCAGCGAGATACACAACACTTGGAAAGCACTAAAATATATATGGAACCCACATATTTTTTCCGAGACATAGAAATTGTCAATGGATTTCGATTCCGATTCATACTTTACACACCTGTAAAACTGTCTTCGTGAAAAGAATGCTGCACAAGTCCATATGATTCACCAGTCTCATGAAGAGAGAAAGAAAAAAAATTATTGTAGCCAGTTGGCGTTGCCTTAAATACCCTTCCTGTGTACTCGACAGGTTGCCAACCATTTTACCCCACTGCAGAAAATAGCCAAAAAAATATATATATATATACATACATACAACAGACAGCTGCAACCACACAGTAGCTACCTCAAAACAAAGTAAAACTGTCAAGATGTATCTAAAAATCTCCTCATACAATTGGTAAGAGAAGCATAGACAAATTACTTTGACACTTGTGCAAGACAATTTTCATTGACACTCTAATGAGAATAACATTTTGTTGTTATTTTCAAATACTTGGCTTAAATATACAGTATATATAATAGTTTTGTGATTTCTTAATAAATGTAACATCAGGAAGTTTATCTTGTCTCATTTATGTACCAAGATATTAAAGTAAAAAAAAAATTATATATATATATAATTGAATCCATGTATTATTACTTTTTATTTTAAATCATTGACCTTCAGAGTCAGTGATTTGAATCCATGTATTATTCACAAGCTTATTATGCTACCATAACTTATATTCTAATAGTCCAAATTTTAAACATTAATACCTTGAATACTAGGGCCACTGAGCAAAATGCTGAAACATGGATCAATTTACTTTTGATATACAGTACATTCAAATTGTTAAAAGTCATCAAAATCTGTGACACCATGACCATGTTAGTTTTTGTTTCTGAGTGTTTTCAGTCCTAGAATGATTTCCAAAGATGACGAAAGTATAATCTTTTAGATTTGATATGATTTGAATTAGTTCTAATGATGAAATAAATATCGTTTTTAAGTTCATGAATGTATTTATTTGTTTCAAAATTAAGTAGAAAGAAGTTAGATTATTTTATATTATAAAGACTCTGTATCAGTTAAATTATTAATTTGAAATATTTTATTTGTTGCATATTGACAGAAATGCAGATTCTTAATACTTTCTTTCTTTGGAATTAATTAGGATCCAAGTACTCGAGCATGGATGACCACTATTCAAAGTTCAGCAAATAAGGAGAGAGTAAGTATATACTTTTTGTTATTTAAATTAAATTTGGAAAATTCTTATTTTTTTATATATTCATTCTGCAGAAAAAACTAGATGCAGAAATGAGTGGAGACGAACTTCACGATTGGGGCGAGGACGAAGATACTTTTCTTGTTTGTGTATATAACGTATCACCCGATCAGCCTTATGCAATTTTAAAAGCTCCAACATCAAGTACAGCACAACACATATTATCTCAGGTTAGTTAATTTCTTTCTTTTTAAATATCATCTGCATAGATTTAAAATGATCTAGAATAAATTATGATTTATTCTAGGTTTAAAATCATTCTATAATTTTAAACAAATTATTGTTTAGAAATATTTAAACTTAGGAGAAATGGGCAAACAATTTATGATTTCTCTTCCATTGCATACTGTCATTCTCAATCTTTTTAAACTTTACCTTTTGTTACTCCTCATGATTTCTATAACTAATAAGGTTTGCTGTATTTGTTGAAATTGAAGGATAATCAGACTACAATCATCTTTGATATTTTCACAGCTATCAAAGAAATTTAATGCCTAAGCAGGTACAGCACATGGAAAAATGACAAGAAGAGATATCTGTTTGATTGGCACAATCAGAATCTGTAATAAAATTTCTGCATTCTGTCAAAGAAATTCCCATGTTTACATAGTATTCCAGTATGCAAATTTTTGAAACATTAAAAAGACGTTTAGTGTAATGGTGCTTAAGACTAATATTATGTATTCTATTATGGCATATTGGCATGTATACTACAGCGTACACCAGCATGCACAACATATAAGATATTCTCAAGATTTTCAGCTCAAAATTCTGATTTACATATAAGTTGACCTCCAAACATGGCATAGTCTGTGGCAAAAGTAGAGGCTATATTAAAACATTTATTAAGACATACATACTCAAATTTTTGTTTTGAATCCTATGACTTTCCCTGGCGAAATCTGCACAAATTCTCTGACTTTTGTGTCCCTTACAGTAATGCCCATTGGTGTAATAAAATAGCATTTTACTTACCATGCACATACATTATTGCTTCTCCACTTTTTACTTAGTTATTTTTATCTTATTTTATAATTTCAGAAGCAAATAAAGACAAAGAAATATTTACATAAATTAAATACTTTTTATTTTAAGGCTTTATTAAAAGCTCATCGTATGGAAGATCCATCAAAATTTGTCCTGGTAGAAGAGTTAGAGTATCCCTCCGTGGCCGAGAGTACTTTTACCGGATCGGTCCGCAAACGAACTTCTCAACGCGAAAGAAGAACTTTGGATGATAACGAGAACGTATATTTGGCACAGGCAAAATGGAATACCAAGGGATGGTTCGAACTTAAAGTTAGAGAAGAAGTAAGACTATTTTAATTCTCATTTTTGCATACAAATGAAGTTAATAAAAGGAAACACAACTATAAAAACACTCAAACTTATTTATTAATGTTTTCCTTAGGTAGTAGAAGAAAAAAAGAGGCTCTCTCTTAGTAGAAGCTCTCCCTTAGGAAGACTAGGGAAAATAAAAAGTCCTTCCAAACACAGAGGTTAATAATAATGAAAATATACAATATTTAAAATTTTAATTAAAATTATATAAGATTCTTCTTTTCAGAAATAAAACGTTCTTCGTACGATCATGCATCCTTCGCTAGCGAAAAGACAAAAAGTAAAAGCGAAAAATTCGGTTCGAGGGAAGGAAGTTCCGACGACATCAAACTCCTCAAGAGACAAGTGTACAGTGAGGGCGAAATAGGATCGGACGATGACAAGGACGGACAGTCCGCGGTGGCCAAATTTAAAAAACTGTCACTGCGGCACCTGAAGGTGTGGAGGTGAAAGGTCGATCTCAGGAAAACGCTCCAGGCTCTTTTGACGCATTACAGAAACAGTATTATTACATAAGTATTTGCAGACTGCGCATCGGAATAGAGAAGTGCCACCCTGCGTTGCAAATCAAACTACGAAACGACGACAATCGTAACAACTCTAGTCACACCGTATTTATTTTAAAAAACTCATCCAGGAATATATATATGTTGCTATTTTTCACAGGGAGCATGGTGCTTTAGAAGGACTTTGCTACACGATATTTTATAATAATGTACTTCTTATTTCTTTTACATTTCCCCAACCAATAACAAATGTATAAATTCCAAATACTAATTTTTAATATTTCATTTTGAACGATGGAGATTATATATGTATAATAGTAAAGCTTATGAGTTTTTGATTTCATCAAAAGTATTGACTATTAATGTTTTAAATAAGTATATTTGCACTTTTAATCAAAGATCAAAATTTTAATGACCATATTGTTAAAGGGAAAAATATCATCAAAAAAAAAAAAAGGAAAAAATTTTATTCAAAAGTTGAAGTATTTTAAACATAAAAATTTTTACGAGGATGGGTGAGATCTCAAATAATATGATTTGATTCACTGTTATTTTATATTACTTATTTACATATCAACTTTTATAGAAAACATCTTTTACAATATTTACTGCTTTAATAAAAGCAAAAGATACATTCAATTCTTAATTTTGTAACATATATAACCCATTGGTAAAAACATATCACATTTTTTACTTTTTTAAATAAATTTGTCTTCCAAAATAAACACACCACTAATTCTAATGTGCAACGTTAGCAGACACAGTTTTATTATAATACATTAACAGAGATCTCTCCATCCTCTCCAAACCTGTTATCTACAAACTGATTTGTGTGGTATAATATTAGAATGGATGCAAAAATTCAACATAATCAAAAACTCATAAGTTATCTCATATAAAATTTGATAGAGTTTCATATTATACATTATGAGTCAACGTACCGATAAATTGTTGATAATATGTATATATTTTATCAAAAAGTGTTAGTATTGTTTTAATCACTGTCAACTTTATTTCAATATACACGAAAGAGAAAATATATATATATATTTATTTATTTATTCATATAATTTTTTTAAATATACACAAATTTACTTAATTTGTTCATGTTATTGTTATGGCAATAATATTCATTGTCACCACTCTGTAGAATCTATAAACACCAAAACATTGGGGGCAAAGAGAAATTTTCTTTTCCAATTGTTTATTGTATCGTAATCACTCTCAAACCAGACCATATCCGATTAAATACCTTCTATGCTCGAATAATAATAATAATAATAATTTTATCCATTGAATGAAAATACTCAAACTTTCATTAACGTAAATAGACCAGCAACAATTATAAGCAATCAATATTATTGTCATTTGAACTCGTTAAGTGTACACGAATATAATATATATCAGTTTGGGCATTGTGAGGTGACGTGATTTAAAGAGACCAAACAGTGCCTTTGTCTACTCAGATTTCCCTTCCTTTTAAATTCGTCGGCACTGTCAGTTATATTTTCTTTATTTATCGTCGTCATGACAGGTTTAAGATTTCTGTAAAGTCAGAAACAATTTGAAATATTGTGTGGATTGTCGTAAGCTCTGTTGCGAATTGTTTTCCACGACTGTTTTAAACATGAAAGGCAAAGAGGACACCTGTAAATAATAGAACGAGGAAGACCGGACAGTTCAGGGGCCAACAATTTCCAAACGTCGATCGAAACGAAACATTTTCTACCGGTTTCCATTTGGTCCAATGCTTTTCTTTTATATAAAGCCTGTTACAACTCACCATTTGTCCACACATTATATTTATATAATACGTTTGCACCGTTTACTGTCATCCTCCCAGTACTGCTGTACGGCTGTAATAGTATGCAATTGTATTTAAATGCAATTATATTTCCTCATTTACAAATTAGTAAACTGTACATCTACTGCCATGCAATATTTTCTATATGTGTACATAAAATATATTTCTTTTTTTTTTTTGCGTTTTCCTAAATAAAATAGCTTTCACGTTTCTCTAACCCACTGTTGTCATTTTATTTGCTTTTCCTTTGTCTAAACATAACACACGAGGAGGATTTTTGAGACCTCCCAAACCCAAAAGTGTCACAATTTTGCACATGTGAGGGTGTCGTTTATTTAATATCTTGGAATGAGGTAACAATGACAAACAAACAAAATTTGGCACGGTTGTTTACTTTAATTAGTATCAATGCTATTAAATTTTGGTACTTAAAGGTCCAGAAGGTGAAGAGATAAAGGTCATATCACAAGGGGGTCGGACTTAACAAAGATATCACTTGTTATTAACATATACAATATTTTTACGAAACTCATTCCTACCCTCAAAATCAAGTCTTTTTATATATTTTTAATTATTATTAAAATGGCAAAAGATTTTTTACAACGAATCTCCTAATGGATTGACCCCACACAATTTATAGGTCTGCAGACCTATAAATTGTGTGGGGCTGTCCATCTTTCATTGATCTCGAAAATGGAGTGAAATAGATGAAAGTCGAGACCAGACATGGAAAGCTTGGGGAGGAGGCCCTGACTGAATATATAGAGGGTGGGCCAAAAGATACTTAACCATAGAAAGAGCTCACCTTTGTAAAGAGGAAAAGGGGGGTCATTTAAAAGATGTTATCTTTCATGTTTAGGCCAAAAAAATCTCCAAGATGTGTAGTGCATTATAATGTTAAAAGAAACTTATAACTTTTTTGCTTTTAATTATTTTATTTCATTTTTAAATGGTAAAGTGACTTTTGGCCCACCCTTAATAATTATTATATATTATATATGAAGTTTCCAGTCCAGACCAGAAGTCACATTATTTCAATTCAAAAATTTTCTCCAGAATTTTTTAAAAAAGTTGAGCATAACAATAAAAAACATGTGATTAACTCAAATAATTAAACATAATTCTTAAACTTTACCCTGCAGACACTAAGAGGACCTTTTTTAGCAAGTCCATTGTGTGTTCAGGTGACGAGGGACAGACCAACACACCAAAAAATTCCTGGTGTTTTTTCGACCTTGTCATCTTGATCGCTGGGCAATTCAGCCTTTGCTTTAATTGTATTATTAAAAATCCAGCAACAAGTTGCTTAACTTTTCTGACAACATTTGGTGGGCCATCTGTTTTCATAGTTAAAAATATAAAAAGGTTTTTAATAAAGTATTATAAAATGGCAAAAAGCTTAATTTTGAAAGCAGAGATGGATTTTGAAGAATTTTATAAAAAATTAAATGTTAGTTTTATTTAGTAAATTGCAAATAAATTTCTTATATCAATGATTCTCTCATTAATTACCATTAAACTATAAAGTACTGGAAAGAGATTTTTCCAAGAAATTTTTACTTTATCTAAAAACAAAGAAGAAATGTTGACTAAATTTAATCAATGATAATGACAAATAAATAAATTCACTAACCACCCTTTTTAATTTGTCTTGGACAATAATAAAACTAAAATTCATTTTGCATACTGAAGTAATGATTTGTCTATTAGAAAATATATTAAAATAAAAAATTAATTGATTTTTTTCATTAAAAATAAGCATTTTTAAGTTATTTTCTAGTATATTTAATCATCTGAAAAACTAAAATAAGTGAAATAACTTGTAAAATTGTAAAATTCTTAAATAGAACTATTTTCTCTTGCAAATACATCCTAATTTTGAAGTTTTGGGTCTTTTTATTTAAAGGACATAGTAAAAGTTACATAAAAAGTAGACAATTCAGGAACTCTTTAACACAGTGCAAGAAGCTATTAGGTTGCAATTTGAAAAAATTCTATACTTATAAATATCAAAGGAAGGACAGACAGACTGACAGCACTTTCTTTCTTAATCTCAAGAACGGAGTTAGACAGATGAAAGTTATGAGCAGATACGGGAAGCATAGGGGCAGGAGGCCCAATTAACTAAATATGAACTTCCAGTCTGTGCTGCACCACCAGAAGTCACATTATTTCAATTCAAAAATTTTTCCCCAAAAGAAGTTAGACTGATGACTGGCACGACTCTATTGTCATCGGGAAAAGTACAAGGTACAGGAACAAGATACTACTGATTTGAGGTTGGAGAGCATATACTTAAAGTATATTACTCATATTGTAAAGTATATATAATTGCTGGTTATAATAGTTTTAAATATGTATTAAAACAATTTTAAATTTACACTTGATAATAAATCTTGATATCCCAGTTAACAGTACTTCATTTTTCTTTCTTACTTTAAACACCAATATTTATAATTTTGATAACAAAGAAATACAAAAAAGTATGACGATCAGTCAAAAATCACCCCAGGATTTTACTTTTTGAATAAAGGAAACATTTAAGCGTCAAGAAATGCAAAATAAAAAAAATGTATAGATGGGGGCACGATTTTGTTCACCCTGTTTGAAGCTTAATAACTCCTGGGATTTTTGCCGAAAATTTCTAAATTTTGCAGGGAGATTGATGCACTTCAATTTTGGTGGTTAAAAGTCGAGGGAGTGGGGAGATAAAGGGGTGGTGTGTATCTCCAGTAGGGTCGGACTTAATGACAATTTTACTGGTTATTAGCATTTAGAATTTTTTTATAAAACCTGTCCCTACCAAAGCTTTAAGTTTTGTGCCATTTTATAATAGTTGAAAATATTAAATGTTTTTAAAAATAAAATTTGAAAACAGATGGCGCCACCAAATGTCGCAGGGAAAATTAAGCAACTCATTGCTGAATTTTTTTTTTTTTATTTTTAGCTTTAATAATTGCTTATAAAAAATATATAAAAGTTTTTTGCTTTGCATATTGCAGAAGGTTTCACATTTGTACACACATTTATTTTTGAAAGAGGCAGAGTGTAAAAAGACAAACTAAGTTGGTTTTAGTGCAGTAGGCCCACTCATTGCCAAATTGTTTAGCACCCAAATCGCAAACCTGTTCCCAAAACAGTGACTAGCACCCAAACTATATATTTTGCACCCAGTTTCTCCCTTTTTTTTACATTTTCAAAAAATATGTTGACAATTATCTCTTTTTTTTTTTTTGGTGGTTTTTATTCATTCACTTGAAGGGGGAAAAACAAATTTGTTAAACCAGATCACATGTGCTGAGGAAAAAAAATATGATAATTATGTAAGTTCGCCGAAATGGGGGGAGTTTTTATTCCCAACCGTCGGGATGGCTAAGGGCTATTCGCATGTGGGTGGCGGTTTTGAGGAGGCAGAAAAACAAGCGTTTCACATAGAAACCGTTTATTTTAGTCGTAAATGCTTACATAAATTTAGCAATGGTCCTTGAGTTCAGAGCTTTAGGTGGTTTTCGGTTTCAGTCTGGTCCTATGCTGTAGGGGCCCTGTAGCAACGTCAAGTAAAAAGTTCGAAATTCTGAAGAGACGGTGCACAAAAGATGAACGGAAACACCACTATTGGAGGTGAACGAACACAACAGGTAGTCTAGAGGAAGCTCTTCTGTCCTTGACATCGGAGGCTTTATAATTTTCTCGGGATCGAATCATTGCTAATTGGCTAACTCTTCTCCTCCTCACTTCCAATTGGTTTCCCACCTGTCTCCAGGTGTAAATGGAGCTTCGTTAGGTCGCAGGAAAGGTCGACAAGAGAAGGTTTATCCGACACCGTCTTTTAGACTATGATCGCGTTTAATTGTTGACTACGACACCAACGCTCATTTTGATATTTTTTTTTTTTCTTTCAGGTTTCGTTTTGCTTTCTAAACTGCGTCTTAATTTTTAATATTTTTCTTTCTAAATTTTCTTTACCTAAAATTTTGTTTTTCCCGTTACTCGTTATGAGCGTCGACATCAAAGTCCGGTGTCGCCGACTCGACACTTATAAAAGTTATCATCTTCGCGGTTTGACTTAACAAACTTGTACATATCCCTTTTGGGGGTTTATTTCTGGGCCTCACAATTAGCTTACTTTTTTCTTTCGTTGAGAGAAAAGGAGAAACGCAGAATTTTCTGGACTAAACAACTAAGCCTTAGGTTGTTTTAAGAATGTAAACAGATTCACTGAAAATCTGCAACATGTATTTTCTTTTCTAAGAAAAGAACAATCTAGAAAATTCTGTATTGAGGTCACCTTACCTTGACTTGTAAGTGCAACAGTTCTAATTTCCTTTGGTCGGTGTCAGCGAAATTAAAAAATGGCAAAATTGTCCGCATCTAAACTGAACATTTTAGCAAATAAGTTTAAAGACGAAGGCATATGCACAGACGGAAAAGTTCTTTGCTGTTCCATTTGTGATTGTGTGATTTCGGTTGATGTGAAACACCAAGAAACAAAAATCAGGAGACACACAAGTTTAGAAAAGCATAGAGAAGACAGACAAAAAAGGAAGAATTTCGAGCATATATTTATAGGGGCACCTGGACGTTGTCGGAGACAATCCTGTGGTGTTTATACTGGAAGAAACAACGGATTCCACAAAACTGTACGTGCTGAACATTCTTGTTGCACCACTGACTAGGTGCTATGTACAACCAATGTTGTTCAAAATGTACAAACTTGAAAATACAAACTCAATGAACTCTAATATCTGGTCATCTGTTGGGGGTCTTGGATAAACAGTGTGGTATTCTACTGCGAGAACTTCGAGAAAATTAATGCGTTTATCAAACGAACTTCCTCCTGGTGATTCTGCGGCCGTCGACTGTCGAGAAACTGGCTGCTGATCCGGTAGTGACCGCAGAGCTCTACTCCGTGCATTCGTACAAGTTATTGGTGGATAAAATCGACAAGCTGGAAAGAGGTGGAACTGAAATGCAGGATCAGTGGAATGTTGTAAGTCAGGTGCTTGATGTACTGGACGGTTTTGCCCTGGACAAACTCAAATCTAGTTTATCAAAAAAATCCCAATTTGAAAAATATTCTGAATTGCACTGAACTAGAATTGTGAGAAAAACTGAAACATGTCCCCTTAGTCTTCGTCGATGTAAAAAAATCTTTTTCCTTATATAAAGGCATTCTATCCTCCAAACGAGAAAACTTCACTTTTAAGAACATTGAAATGGTTACTGTTGTAAATTACAATGCTCATCTTTATGTCTAAATTGCAATAAACAATTATGTAGTTTGTAAATATAGTACGTCTTGTTGGTTTTTGTCTTAATAATACAGCATTAAAAAGCATCCAAACTGGCACCCAAAACAAAGAAAAAAAGCACCCAAACGCACACCCAATCCATTCTAAAGCTGCACCCAAAAATCCAGACCTTAGTAATGACACAGTTTTGCATTGTACTTACAGATCAAGAAGCAGAAAATGTGTTAATGTATTATTATTACCATTTAATAACAATTAAAATATTTAGCATTACAAAAAGAACAAAATTAGGAATTTTAATAACAAGTTTTACAGTCTAACTACTTACAATTGTTTGTTTTTTCTTTGTACACTAATAATTAAACATAGGCTTTAAATAATTATTAAATTGGTAAAAATCAAACATTTTAAAATGAGTATTTTTTGTATATATCATTATATTCTCATTAATCAAAAATACTTTTACAAGTATTGTTGATTAATGAGAAAAGTTTTCTGCAAAGTTTATTACAAATTATATTATATAACCAAGTTAATATTCATTGTTATTTTCATATATTAGTTCCATCTCTGTCACTTCTCTATACAGAATATCAATCTGTTTCCGAAGTTGGTCATTGTGATTTTGTAACTTCTTTATGTCTTGATTTATTTTGTCGCAAGTATCCCAATATTGTTTGCATTGTTTTCCATGCAGCTGCATATTAAAAAAAGACAATTGACTTTTCTCTAAGTATAAAATCCAATTAATTAATTTTACCTTTTCTTTCATATTTGTCAACTGGATGACTTTTTCCTTCTCGACGTTTATCGAATCTATTTTTTCTCCCATTAAAAATCTGCGTATCATACGCGTCAAGGTAAAATGATCCATATTTTTCAAGTATTTGTCCAGTCTGTCTACTTCCGTTTCTAATTTGTTACGTTTTTTTTGCAGTAAATCGACATTTTCTAATATGCCTGTACTTTTTATTATTGAATTTATTTTGATTTCTCCTAAATTCTACATATGAAACTTGTTATTATATTACAACAAATGTTAAAGAATATAAAAGGAAAAATATTTACTTTTATTTCTTTATTCAGCTTATCAATGACGGTTACATGCAGCAAATTGGCTTTCGATAAATCCGGTAAGACGTCAACTCCTTCTACTTCCACGTTCCCGTATGGTAGCATTAATTGTATTTGGATGTTGTTTCTAACATTATGTATTAGTCCTAATACTCTGAAATGAATAAATATTTTTAAAACATATATCTTTTATATAAAAATATACTTTGGGATAAATGTACCTGTTTCTCTCGGTGTACATTTTACGTGACTCTTCTTGAAAATTTGTTAATTTTTGCTGTTGTTTCTTTGTGTATTGTATTATGTCTGTATATGCATGCATTTGTTCTTGCACCTGAAAGTAAAATTTCTTTAAATGTGAGCAAGTATTTGTTAACTTTGCATTAGCTTACCATATTTCATGACATAAAATGCAACTTTTTTCCAAAAGAAAAAAAACAAAAAGCTCGAATGTCTAATGGCAGATCCAGAAGAACCAAAATGAGACTAATTCAAAAATTAAATATATTTGAATGATTATAATTATCTTTTATTAATAACGTTCACGACAATCGTATTGCGGATTGTCCGATAAATCATATTTGCTATCGTAAATGTTTTTAAAAATCTTTAAAATTTTTAAAATCTATCCATAACTTACCATATTTACAAATCTACAGTAAATTTTAAAATTTGAACAAATAAATTTTTAATTTCTTGTGTCAATGAGGGGTTTGTCATTGTAGCCCCTGTGGATCCACCTGGCCTGCATCTTATATGTGAAATTGAGATTTCCTAATAACTCAATAAAAATGCAATTGTTGATAGGATTATTTAAATATTTGTTTATTACATCTTATAAAAAGTAAGTTTTGCATATAAAAAGTTTAATATAATAAAATAAAATAAAATAAATTAAAAACAAAAAGTTAGTATTTTGTACCATCTTCTATATGACAAAGTGTACTCTTTATACATTTTTCTATTTTTGTTTTCGTTAATTGGCTATGATGCCATATCTTAATAAGAACCTCTATTGGTTCCTTTTTTGTAGTAGAAAGTTTATTTTTTCACATTTATAGTGTTGCTATATAAAAAATCCAGCAACGAGCTGCTTAACTTTTCCAGTAACATTTGGTGGCACCATTGTTATATTTTATTAAAAAAACTTTTTATAATTTAAACTATTATAAAATGACAAAAAGCTTAATTTTGAGGCTAGGGATGGGTTTTATTAAAAAATTTGTAAATGCTAATAACCACTAAAATAATCATTTAAGAGTTCAACCCTACTGGAGATATGACAGATGACCCTCTTTTATCTCCCCACTCCCTCAACTTTTCATCACCGAAATTTAAGAGCATCGATCCCCCTAATAAACAAACCTTCCTACAAAATTTCAGAAATATTCAACAAAAAGTGCAGGAGTTATTAAACTTCAAAGAGGGTGAACAAAATCTGCTCCACACACACACACACACACACAAAACATCCATACATACAGAAAAAAACCCCAAATCTTTTATGCATTTCTCGACATTTGAAGGTCCCCGAGTCCAAAAATGGGGGATCATATTTTGACCAATTGCCATACTTTCCCTCTGTTATATACAGCGGCTGGGAAAGTAAAATGTATTACAAATTTTGATGATATAATAGAGAATAAGAATAAAATTTTAAAAAATATTCCTTCTTTCAACAATATTATGAAAAGAAATTAGTACAAAAAGAATGATTTTAGTCAATGGGTCTAAATATTCAGCAAAGTACTACAGCTAAACAACCCTTGCATGTATTCATATTGAATATTTTTAATGGTAAATTTTAATTGTAAATGAGTTCTTCTAAATGCCTTTCCCCTCTTTGCATTGTAAAAATGTGCCTTCTAGTTTAACTCTTAACCAGAATGCAGTAAAAAAAATTTTGGGTCCAGTGTTGAAAGTGTGGAATGGCTTTAATATGCTAAATACTTTTTCCCCTAAATATTCTGTGCTGAAATGGGATGTGTCTTATATACTGTAAAATATGGTACTTTGTTAATTTAACTTACTTCTAACTCTGCTTTAAATTTCTGCTGTCGCAAATGGCACATTTTCTCCCAATTTTCTAAGGAAATAAAATCCGGCCTGGTTTCCTCCAAAGCATTGGAGACTCTAGAATGCTCCGAATTACTCGAGAAAAACTGTTTGGAATCCAGTTCGTAATATGGATTTCCCGATTTTGAAATTAAATTACTTTTGTGAATATTTCTGAAAATTATAATTTAAATTAAATTAAATTATTTTTGAAATGTGATAATTAATTAAATGATATATTTTGCATAAAACATTTTTATATACAATAATAAGTGAACTACTGAAGTAGCCAATATCCCTTTAACAATGGATAAGGTTAGAGAAGGAATGGTTTTGAAGATGGTGCATTAACTGGGCCAAAAACATTAATAGTCATTAAGATTGGAGAAACTTTAAAGCAGCGGTTCTCAACTGGTGGGTCGCAACCCCTTTGGGGGTCAAATGACCCTTTCACTGGAGTCACTTAAGACCATCGGAAAACACATATATTTCTGATGGTTTTAGGAACCAAGACACCGCTCCTCTATCCATCTCCAGGCGGGTCCGCCCACATGCAGATACACCCACAGTACCCAGCGTGATGACATCATCCATAATGATGTCATTTGAAATTTTAAAAACAACTATATTGATTACACATAAAAAGTTTATATTTAAGCTTCGTTACATTTTCATTATTACAAAAGTTTCAAAAAAATAATTTATTTTTATTACAGTGGAGCATTATGTCACATTATATAATAACTAATGCATAATTTATATGCAATGGCAAGACAATAAAAATGTATATTTTGTACATAAAATTATTTAAATTAAGATCACAACAATATCAATAAGAGGAATGTTATAATATAAACAGCCAGCCAGCTAGAGAGCCAAGGCGATTAAGGCACCCTGAAGGACCAGGTAACGAATTCGCATGAGTTGAAAACACCCAAGAGTTTTTTGGGGTGGTCCTTACACCTTGAGATACAAGCAGGCCAGAGATAGATGAGAATTTGGCCAAAAATTATTGTGCTTTTAAGTTCGGTCAATCGCCACCAGGTTTGCTTTTAAATTATTATTTCTCGGTGGAAGATGATAAGCAGGAATGGTTTTTTTCTTTTTTACATAAACTGTATATTGCAATGTGCCTTTTTGCAAATCTAGATAGATAAAAAAGGTAATATCTCATTTTATTACTTTCCTGTAAGTAATAAACTTAAAAAAAAAACGGACTGTAACCAATCCATTTTTTTTTCATTCATTCCACATCATGTCTATCATTATTGAGGGACATGATATGAAATGAGGGACAAAAGCCATGCTCTGAGGAATTTTATAAATTTAAAAACAAAAAAAAAAAAAAAAAGCTCTGAAAACCATTGAAGGTTATGCCCTTCAACGGCCCTCAGAGCCTTTACTTTTGAACCTATAAAATTGAAACCTATCTATTGATAATTCTTCGAAAATGCAGAAGCATTATCACCATAGTTGATGCTAGTTTTAAAAATGAGCATTTAGAAGCAATCCTAGTGGCAACAAATTGAACTACTGTGTGTCCTAATTTGTTGTATAATTTCTCAGTCTGTCTATATGTCGTAGGTTACAGGTGGTCTGTCCCAGAAGGTGGGGTCCAGCCCCTCACCACCTGGCCACTCCATTGTATGGCTGACTGAACCCACAAAGTGCTTGGAAAAAAAGCTCTCTGTTTAGTGCTCACAGGGCAAAGAAATACTGTACAATAATAATTATTACACTTTTTAACTACATTGTAATTATATAGACAAAAGCATGTCACCAGTCACACATGTGTAGAGAGCAGCTACTGTGTTGAAAGCAGCAGTATTGCAGATAAAACGTGAATTATAATTACTACATAAATGTAAAATCATGTACTGTAAAATCATCAACTACTGCAAAAAAAAAAAAAAAAATATCTGTACCATAGGAACTTAATCTGGATGCAGATTGATCTTTTTATATTCAGCTGTGGTTGATGTGAATACTGTCCCTTTATGATAGTAACAGGTATGTAAAAAAAACAATACAGAGAAGGGTAAATCATAGAAAACTTTAATGAACTGTATTGACTAAACTATGCCATGTATCATCTTTTGTATTATTAAAGCTATTGTATATTATTTTCATTAGCAAACCATCCCATGACAATGGACCATGTAGAGAAGAACATTAAGAAAAGAAAATATAGCAAGGATTTTTTACAGTATGGTTTTACTTCAATAATTACAGCAGGAATTGAGAAACTGCAATGTGTTATTTGTTGTGAAGTTCTATCAACTGAATCTATGAAGCCGAACAAACTAAAACGCCATTTTGATAGCAAGCATCCGAGCTTTGCTGACAAGAATACAACTATTTTAGAAGCAAACCTGGACTGAAAAAAGCCAGACTTGACACTGGTGGCAAGTACCACAGACGAAACGTAGCAGCCATTGAAGCTTCATATTCAGTGACACTCAGAATTGCCAGAGCTATGAAACCTCACATCATTGCTGAGTATTTACTGTTGTCAGTGGCCAAAGACATTGTTTTCAGTTATGATTGGAGACGAATTCATTACGAAATTGGGTGCAATTTCCTTATCTAACGACACTGTCCACAGAATAGATGGCATGTCTGCTGATATTCTTGATCAGGTAATCCAGGAAATTAAATCTGCTCCACTTCCAATATTTAGTATCCAGCTTGATGAATCTACAGACATTGCAAAGTGTTCACAGTTACTGGCTTACGTGAGGTATATTAATGATGGTGACTTTAAAGACGAGTTTCTTTTTTGCAATCCTCTTGAAATGATAACTACTACACGTGATGTATTTGACATAGTTGGTTCCTTTCTGAAAGAGCATAAGGTTTCATGGGAAAAAGTTTGTGGTGTTTGCACAGATTGAGATCCTAGCATAGCTGGAGCACTATCAGGATTTCAACATTTGGTACTGAATGAGTCACCAAACTCATCAGAACTCACTGTATGATTCATCAGCAAATATTAGCAGCCAAGACACTGCCACAAGAGTTACAAGAAGTAATGAAAAGCGTCATAAGTTCAGTGAACTTTGTAAAGGCAAGCACTTTAAACAACTGTTGGCAACTGTTTTCACAACCGTGCAATGAGTTGGAAGTGCCGAAAAATGCTCTGCTATTTCAAATGGAAGTAAAATGGTTGTTGAGAGAAAAAGTTTTAAAACATGTTTTTGAGCTTTGTGATAAACTCAAAATGTGTTTTAATCAGAAAGCAAGACCACAGTTCAAAGCACTTTTCAGCGATAAAAGTGAACTGTAGAGAAATAGCTTATTTGGTTGACATCTTTGCCATCTTGAATGAGTTAAATTTATCACTGCAAGAACCAAATGCAATGTGCCTTGATTTGTCTGAAAAGATCCGATCATTCCAAATGATACTTCAGCTTTGGCAAAAAAAATTGGATGAAAATAAAATTTTCTTGTTGCCTACCTTATCTGCTTTCATTTAGGAACTTGACATTGAACCAGACAAAGGGATTATGATGATAATTTCTGTGAAAGAACACTTACACATGCGTGCAGAAGAAATTTCATCATACTTTCCAAATCTATCTGACACCCTATTTTCACTTGCCAGTAGCCCATTCACAGTCAAAATTGAAGATGTTTCTGAGACAGCACAAGAGGAGTTCATTGAACTTATTAACAGTGGTGCAGCGAGAACTGATTTCTCTATAATGCCAGTTACAAAATTCTCGATCAAGTGTATTGCAGTCATATCCCCTGTTCTGTCTGAGACTGTGTTGCGCATTCTTCTTCCATTTCCAACAACATATCTTTGTGAAACAGAGTTTTCCAGCTTGTTGGTTATCAAGTCTAAATACAGAAGTAGACTTGTTGTGGGAGATGATCTTCATTGTGCTCTTGAAAAGACTTTCCTGAGAATTTCTGATTTGATGAGAAAGAAGAAATCTCAACTTTTGCAGTGACGTTGTCTTTTTACACATACTATCAGAAAATGTAGCAATGTAGTTTACTGTTGTTATATTAAGACTGTTACCCATGTTACACCAAGCTTCAAGACAAAGTTTCATTTAGTTGTAATAAGAAATAAATATTTCACAATATATAATTACATATTGTTTTTGTGATTAATCACTGTGCTTTAATTATGTTCAATTTGCAAGAATGAAAATACATCTTGCATATCAGATATTTACATTATGATTCATAACAGTAGCAAATTAGTTATGAAGTAGCAACGAAAAGAATTTTATGGTCGGGGGTCACCACAACATGAGGAACTGTATTAAAGGGTTGCAACATAAGGAAGGTTGAGAACCACTGCTCTAAAGATTGATTACTTCACTAAATTAACTACTAGTTCAACTTTAAGTACACTATATTATTTCATTAGTTAAAGTATAGAAAAATGGAAGTACAATACACTCAATTCTGTTTCACACAGTAGATACATTCCTGTAAAACTATACAAAAAAGACACTATGCATATGGCAGAATAGAACAGTAATTCTTAACAGGGAGGCTGCAGCCCCCTGGGGGTTCATAAGAAGTTTGCCAGGGGGCTGACAAATTATGCAAAATTTCCTTCAGAATATAATAAAAAGAAAATTGATGTATAACCAAATATTGTATTGAAAAGTGAAATAAGAAAGATGAAGTTTTCCTATTTAGTTTTTATTTATTTTTTATTTCTTCCTACATACAACTTTGTTAGTACAGAAAAAATAAATGCAAATATGCTACTTACACCACAGTATTTACTTCTTTTATTCCAAAGCAGTTCTAAGAAACTATTAATGCTTGGAATTTTAAAAATAATTAGGAAAAATAGTGGGCTTTAAAAATTTAAATATTTTTGCAAAAGATATGCAAAATCTTTACCACAAGTGGATGTTTTAGTTTAGTTTCAGCACCGACTTTGGATCGATTTATTGACATGTTTCTTATTTTTTGTTAAAAATTAATGCATTTTCATGTTTAATTGTGAAGTTTGAATGCTATTTAAATAGATAATGAAATAATAAAGTTATGATTTACATTTATTATATAAAAAAATAAAGCAATAATAAAATCATCAATTTATTATAGATAATTTAACAAATATAAATTATTGTTAAAAAAAATGGGGTCACAAAAAAATTATGAAATATTTGGTGGGCCACGAGTATAAGAAGGTTAAGAACCACTGGAATAGAAGATTAGTTCCACCTTAAAAATAGTAGAAATTATATAATATGATGTGTTTAAGCAAAATATTTTAATTAATTTAATAAATCAGAGAAAAAGTAATTTTTACTTATCTATCAGCAGAAAAATGTAATAAATTTATATCATTGACATAAATTTTAATTTTTCAATTAAGCACCAAATAGCATACGAAAACTATTCCATATCAAAAGAAAGTGAAAGAAATGCAGTCATTCAAACAAATTATCAAACTTCAAATTTAATTTTCTCATAAAGGCACCAACAATGCCAAATTATCGGGCTAGAAAACAGCTATAGCAATATTTAATTTAATTTAATTTTCTCGGCCTGCTTTGAACATGGGATAAAATTGGAATGCTACATAAGCCAAATCTTAAAATTTACTCCAGTTTTAAATGAAAATTCTAAGAAAGAGAAAATTTCTTAGTAAAGAAGTATGATTCTGGTATTCGTGAAACCATGCCAGTAGTAGTTTTAGTAATTTGGACACAAATCATTCATTGTATTCATTCAGACACTTGGCAAATTCATTTGAACTTGTTAACTTGTTTGAACTTGAACTTGATTTGTGTCCGAATTACTAAAGTATGAATATTTTTTGGGCTGCAATTTGAAAAAATTGTAGACCTATAAATTCCCACTGTCATGTCTTTCTTTAATCTCAAGAACAGTGTTAAATAAATGAAATTCAAGACCAGACATGAAAAGCTTAGAGGCAGGAAGCCCTGATTAACTTTATACAAACTTCCAGTTCAGACCAGAAGCCATGTTATTTCATTTCAAAAATGTCCCCAGAAAGGAGTTAGATAGATGACCACCAGACTCCATTGCTAACAGGAAAAGTATGATCAAAGTCAAGACACTACAGTACTAATTTAAGGTGGAGAGATAGAGATAAGGTGGATAAAGAATTGCTTGTAATTTGTCAAATGATTCTTAGCACCCAAGTCAGCACACAATAATTGCAATTTCATCACATCTGTACTTGCTGCAAAAGCCATCTCAAATCTGAAGAATCATCCTTACAAATGGTGCTTTCACAATTTGTTTATCATCATTTTGTTGACCCACAATCTTTCTATTTTTTAAAAGTGGACAATTATATTTAGCATGTCTATGTTTCTTGCAGTCATAAAACTGATGTGCATTCCTATTGTGAGATATGAAAGGGTTTTCATTAGCCTACTAAGACACTCAACAAACTAAACATGCAGTAGATGATATAAAATTAATTTATTTATGCGTGATATAACTATGTACAGGCTCAATAAAGGATGTCTAGGGTTGGCTGGAGAAGCCATTCTCCAGCCGACCCTAGACTCAATTGTGAGCAGAACAATAAAAAATATATATAAAGGACCACAACACTGATCTGATACAATACACAAGAATAATTTTTCTGAAACTAACCCTTAACACTAAACTAAATATAATAAAAAAAATTGAAGATAAGAATGAGAGGTAGATAAAGTGGCAGATAGGATAGGAAAGAATACCTGGGTAGTGCAAACATTGTTTAGTTTTTTAGGGCCACATGGGAGATTTTTAACAAAGTTCTCACTTCTGTCTTTCTTTGTCTCAGTTTTTGAGGGGTTTTTGTATGTTTGGTTCCAATAGACGGTCACACATTTGGACTCATCAAGCTGAGATGCCAACTCTAACACTAACTTTGGACCAGGGATTTCAAAGTTTCCACTTGAAGTTCTGATTTCACCCATTTATTCGGGCCTGGTACTGTAATGTTTCTCCTTTCATCGTCCTCCTCCTTTCAGCATTAGCTTTCCTTTGCTTTGATGCTGGTGAATTCTAGGAAGTGGCCCTCACTTCCAAGAAAGAAGAATTAAGAAGATTATAAAGTTCTAGAAAGTGGAAAGAACAAAGAGCAGGAAAAAATGTAAGAAGAACAAAGGGACAAAAGCATATAATATGGCAGCAGCCACAATGACATCAGAGGGACCCGGATCTAGAAGAATTCTTACACAGGCCTTTATAGGACAGAAAGAGCACTTTCTCATCCTTTATTTTCCACTCAGCTGTTTCAAGTTTTGGTTTCACTTTGAGGTCCCAGACAGGTCTGAACTGTCACAGAGTTCATGAAAAATAGTTAATTTAGAAAAAAAGTTTAATTGTTTAAAAAAGCAAGAAAAAAAAAATGGTTGTAGTCCAGTCCAACAACCTTTTGTTTATATCAAATTGCAATGCAGAAGCCATAAAACGAAGGAATGCCATCCTACGATCAGTGAGAGATCAAATTTAGCTTTGATTTTGACTTTTCTCACACTCCAGGTAAGTAGTCCAGTTATGCTTTGTAACAAGAGACCAGCCACTCGGGAAGTGTGATTAAGGGAGAATGGCCAATAGAAGGGATGAAAGAAAGAACGGAGATTGAGATAATCCCCAACAATCAAGGACACGTTACGCTCGGTAAGTCATTGCACTTGGTTAGTTAACATTCCAATGAACCAACACACTGTGTGTCAATGCACAAAAAACATAGTTTTCCCGTCTATTGTGCCAACCTGTAACCCGTGCAACTATGGACTCAGATTTCTACTTAAGTAGTAGTTAAATAATTAAGAGATTAGGGAATTAGGGACATAAATAAAACCCTGCTGCAAAAGTCAGAATAATGGATATATAGTGGAACCTCGCTTAACAAGCACCTTGCACAACGAGCAAAACAAATTGTAAAAATTTGCCTCACTTAACAAGCGATGTTTCGCATAACGAGTGACAAGGAGAGGGGAAGTCCCGAATTGTGTGCATGCGGCATGCTCCATCAGTCTGTGTTTAGCACTCGTTCCGCTAGCATCTTAGTGTCGCTTGCAATCACATATTTTTCCAAACTTCTGTTCACACATATTACTTATAAACATCAACAACTATAGCCCGTTATATAATAAACATGCTAAATGATATGCCAAATTCTTGGGTCATTAAATTTAATGACTGATTCCAAATTAAATTTTAGAAATGTCTGAATTAAAAATTAACTATTTATAATTATTAAACTTAATATGAGATGGAAACAACTGCCTACCTCTAGCCAAATTAATTAATTTCTAATATTTAATTATAGCCTTTGCATAGCCCAAGAATTTGGCATATAGTTTGGAGTGTTTATCAAACATATTAGCTGTGATTTTTTTTGTTTCTGCAAATCAAATTCTCATTCCAGGATGAATTCTGCACTAGAAGAAAAGATGATGATGATTCATACTCCTTAACAGTGTATATTGTACAATTTTTTTTAAATAAACATTATACATAAAACATTTGAGTATTTTTTTGGTGTGGAACGCATTATTGTATTTTACATTAATTTCTATGGAAAAAAATTGCTTTGTTTAACGAGTGTTTCGAATTACGAGTAAGACACTGGAACAAATTATGCTCATTAAGCATGATTCCACTGTATTGATACAAAATTGTATTGACAGATTTTCAGACATAAAATCTTTAAAATTTTTATCACTTTTAGATGTTAATAATTTTAAATATTATGAAAAACAATTTTCCAAAGCGAGTTTTAATTTCATTAATTTTTACAGTACCATCTACCAGTGCATCTGTTGAGTGCAGTTTTAACCATGAAGCGAATTCATACCATGGCAAGGAACACTCAGTCGGATAAAACATTGTCCTCACTAGCATTGCTTTCAATAGAAAAAAAGCTTTAAAATACTTCGATAAAATCAATGAGGAGTGATTTTTATGATAAAGTAATTAACTACTTTGCAGAAAAAAATTGCCGAATAGAGTTAATTTATAAAAAATAATAAAAACAAGTTTTTATATCTTTGTTTAATGTAAATGTATCTATTTTAAAATTAAAATAAATAAATTGTTTATTTTTGTCATTTCCAGTATTTATTTATAATTTTTATGGAAACACAGCTTCCCTATCATCAAATATCATGGCACACCACTGAAAATTACATAAATATTATAAACTATGAAGCACTGAACATGTCTTCTTAATGTATCTGTAATAGAAGCTGTCATTTCTTACGCAAGCAATACATTCCCATGGGCGAAAACACAAGTAATGCTTCTAGAAGCAAAACTTGCCAACTGCCAACAAAGTGATCAGAGGATATAAAAGCAGCTGATTTTTCCTCATTGAATATTCAGTCAGTTATTTTTTCTAAGCCAACAACTAATCTACTATTCGACCAGCTAGTCAACAGCAAGATTTGCATCAATCACATCACCCTTTCCCTGTATATAGTTATGCATTATATGTTGTAGAATAAATATTGCAACGTATCTTATACTCTGTTATCTTTCCCACAAAATTTTTTATCATTGATTATAGCAATTTGATTTTCTGAAAGTATAAACAATAAATTATTTTAATTAAAATTTTTGTCTACTTACTTTGGTTTTTTCTTATAGTAGGTGTAAAGTTCTCCATTATACAAATTCTTTAACTCTTTTTTAGCACAAGACTCAACAATTTTATCTTGATGCTGACACATCTGAAGTTTCTCACTTATAATCTTTTCCAAATTTTCAGCTTTTCGTATTAAAAGTTTTGTATTATGCTGAAATATTAAATAGAAATACTAATTAAAAATAAAAACAGAAAAATAATTTTCATTAAGAATTCATGAAGAAAATCTATTACACTGTATCAAAATTCTGTTGTAAAAAGTACAAATATATCTGGAGTAATTTTTACATTACTGTAAAGATTACTGTAGATAGAAGAGTCTAGAACCAAGTGCAAATATCCATTCTAGTTTCAGATAGTTAAATATAACAGTTTTCAGTTCTAAAACTCAAATTTTTCATAATAGTTCTAACTTAGATATTTTTCAATTCATTTTCATTTCAAAAGAATTTCAACTTATGATTAAGAAAAATCTTATAACAATTTTTAATTAGATATGCTTAAAAATTTATTTCAAAGATTTGATATTAAAGGTATAACAAGAAATTATTATTTTTTCTTTAAAGAAATATAGATACAATAAATATTTTCAGAACACACCTGTTCTCTTTGATTTTCTTCAATTTTATGATTGATATAACAATCCCATTTCATAAGTTCATTTTCAGTAACAATACTTAACAATAAATTACAAATGAGAAATTCTTCCTGATAAATTACATTAACTGTAAATAATTTTTGTTTTTTTAATTCATTTAATTCGTCATCAAAACCAGTTGTGATCTTTTGTATGCCATCTTTTAATCTTTGTTTTTCCAATTCCAGTTGATGCTTATACATTTCCAAACTCTGTAATCTGTCGAATGTATTTTGAAATTCTTTCATCTCTAATTCTTCTTGTGTAAAATTTTCAACTTTCTTCTTCAAAATAAATTCTGACGGCTCTGGAGTCTGAAATTGTATATTAAATTTTATAAATAAATAACGACTAACCCGTTACAAAGCTATACATCCACCAAAGCCGAATTATCGGGCTAGAGTCGGCTATAATAAATAAATAAATAAATAATATAACAATTTGGCACTAGAGCTTGGAGTTAGGCACCATCTCTTACTAAACTTAATAATTATAATTAAATTAAATAAATAATTTTAATAATTTGGAACTGGAGGAAAAGAAATCGGCCCGAAGCGGGACTCGAACCCGCAACTTCTGCTATCCGTGCAGACACGTTACCAGTTACGCTACCCGGACCTTCAGTCCGATCTCCTCCTCCAGTATATATAAGCTAACACGACGACCATTGACGGCCATTACAATGCCGGCTGGGGACACATCAAGTGCCCACGTCCTCCCAAGGCACTCAACTGGCCATCACAACCCCGGCAAGGCGTATAAATATAAATAAATAAATATATATACTGGAGGAGGAGATCGGACCAAAGGTCCGGGTAGCGTAACTGGTAACGTGTCTGCACGGATAGCAGAAGTTGCGGGTTCGAGTCCCGCTTCGGGCCGATTTCTTTTCCTCCAGTTCCAAATTATTAAAATTATTTATTTAATTTAATTATAATTATTAAGTTTAGTAAGAGATGGCGCCTAACGCCAAGCTCTAGTGTCAAATTGTCATATTATTTATTTATTTATTATAGCCGACTCTAGCCCGATAATTCGGCTTTGGTGGATGTATATTAAATTTTATTTCATTTATTTTCATTAATGTTATTTAAAAAAAAAAAACAAACCCTTTTTAGTTGCTGGTCAATTTTTGTTTCCACTAACCCATATAATAATTTATAAAGAATTTTTTCTCTCCAAATTTTTTCCTGAAATTATTGGAATAATAAAAAAAATTTTGATTATTCATCATAAAAAAAATTATTTCAAACACTAACTTGGAATGTTTCATCCATAATATCTTCAGATTGCTTCTCTTCATTATGCTCTACAACAGACTGCATTCTTTTAGATGATAGCTGTATGATTTTACATTTATGCAATTTAAAAGTATTTCAAAGTTAAGATTATGATCAATGTAAAACTAATTGTACCTCTTCAGGTTCCACTTCAAATAGAAACTGTGGATTTTCATCAGATTTCCATTCTGGAGTCCATACTTTGTCATCTATTTCCAATTCTTTATTAATTTCTTCAATTCGCTGGTTCATTTCTTTAATTTTTGTCATTTTATCTTTCTTTTCTTGGTACATCTCATTAAATTTCTTATTAAACTTGCATTTAATTATATGTATAATATCCTTAAAAAATAAAATTTAAATTTTAGCTAACATTTTTTTTACATATATATCTACTGATGCTAAAAGTGGGCTATTGTATCATTAAAGAAGAATGCTCTGCAATGATTAAGTTTTAATTAAGATAATATAATAAAATCTTATCAGTAATGTCTTTATGCTTTAACAATCAAATATGATCTGTGAAATTACTAGCATGATACTAATGCTGATGAAAATTTCATGTCATTTTCATAATGAACATGAATCTTATTTCATGTACAGTACAAATCTTTCTTGACACACAGAATACATGCCAATGTTATAGGCTGAATAAAAGAAAATAAAAGTAAACTACCATATTTTCATGCATGTAACTCATAGTGGTGTATACCCTACAGAAAACTGCCAGAACAAAAGTAAAACCTCACATAACCCAGCTCACTGCATACCCCACACTTCCATAGGTACAAGTTTGTAATTTGTGATTTAAAACTGGCATGTAACTCACTCCCATTACATAATCTACAACTATTTTTAAATTGTCTTTTAAATATGGATTACCCTTGTGAAAATATTGTTTGCTAAAAAAATTTAAATATTTAGGTAAGCATTATAAAGTTGTTTGAAAAACACTATTATCTTTATCTAGAGAAAATTACTGTCATCTATAAAGTGAATAGATAACTTTCTATATCACATAAAGAACATATAGGATGTTCAATAAGTCATGCAGCCTATAGGAAATCACAATACGTCACAACAAATGTTTGAAAATGTAAGCTGTTCACAGATTCATATAAGAGCATGCCATCAAATTATGTTGCAAAACATCAGTTGGAATGTCCCAAAAAATGTTTGCCACAGAGTTTTGAATGTTTGTCTGCAAATCCACCAATATTTGTGTAGATGCGAAAAATAGGCAGTCAACTTCAGGTGTTCCCATAAGATAAATCAGACAGAATGAAATTGAGCTATTTGGAAGGCCACAACTTTTGCAAAATTATCCTTCTGAAAAAAAGTTGTGTTCTGTACTACTGCATTTTCTCACAGGTTGCATGACTTATTCCCTGTATACAGAATTTTCTATAATGATAAAGTGTGAGTTTGCCGACTGGGGGCCGACTATGTCAAGAGGGTCGAGTGGTCGCGAAGGGTCGTATGTGGGCGATCGGCACTGAGACAGACTCTACGGTTACAAGAAACCGTTTATTTGACACGAAAGAAGCTTACAAGATTTCCGCGATCTTGGAAGTTCTAGGTCGGCAGCAGTCTCTGGGTCTTCCTCTCCTTTCCGATATAGTCCCATTTTGAAGTAGTGTCCCTGGGTCGCGAATGGCCTGTTCCCTCGACGACTCCGCGACTCCAGGACGATGCGGTCGACTTCCGTTGATGGAAAGATGTCGATCCGAGGTCGGGAGACGGAGACGAAGATGGGCACCAGACACACACACAACAATAGATCCGTCACTTGGAACTTTCGGGAGAAGAAGCCCTCGCGTCCTTGAATTCTCGGGTTTTATCTGTTTTCCTCCGATTCCGCTTTCCGATTGGTCTCTTCTCGTCACCTGGTGACAATTCGAAACCTTTCGGGGGCGCGGGAGAGGTCAAAATCGAAGTTTAATTCGATTCCCACTCGGAGATAGACGATCTACGTTTCCCCATTGTTCTATTGTTTAACAGTTCGCGTCGTTTTCCTTAAGAAAAACTATTTCTAACTTCTATTTTTTTTTCCTCTAAAAAAAATAATTTTTTCCTAAAAATAAATGATTTTAACGCGAATTTCAGTGAGGTTCGGACCTATCCAGAGCCTCACAGAGCTTCCCGCCAATTTAAAATGTCGTAACGGAATAACGACATTTTAGCTGGCAGCTCTGGAAGCTGACAGTCCTTTCTCCCTTTGTTTGCCAAGTGACGTAACAGCGATACTTGTCTGAGAATCCAGCCTTCTCTGGCGCGCGTTCGGTTTCGCGTTACAACAAAGTTTTTTTTTTCGATACATTATTGAATGGTATAGAATATCGTTTACAATTCATCGAAATGTTTGTGTAACATCACATGTCTGTTTATAAGATTGGTTACAAATAATCAAATAACAATCACGGTCATCGAATAATATTTTAACAACATAAATGATCGACAAACTATTTTCTAAAACATGTGCGTTTTTTTTTTTTTTCGTTTTCAGACTGAGCAATTCACATAATCTCAAAATTTTCAGAAAATGGTCTGAAACGGAGGGGGGAGGAATGGAATGTATTCGTGTTCCCTTCCTAATTTTTCGGAACATCTGATTCAGAAATCTGATAACAGGTTCAACGTTTAGTTTGATTCGCCTGTCTCAACCAGAATTGGAACTTGGGAACTTCATAGCCATTTCCGGTGCACGTGTAGCGCGGAGTTCTCTGGATCTAAGTTGAAGACACGTGCTTTTCGAAGCTATGCATCTAGTTCCGTTCCAAGTTTTCTGAAAAACTTCGTCTTTACCATGGGGGTCGAATCTTTTCCATTTTTTTTTTTTTTTTTTTTTTTTTTGTACTGGACCGAAAGAGGATCATGGAGCTTCTGCATTGACGGTGTGCAGTTGTGATCTTGCCAATGTCTTTACGGCCATAACTTCCGGATGTCAGTCTCTTGAACCAGTGACAGTTTTCTATCATCGGTTTTCCGACGCAGATTACCGCTAATCAAGGTCACGCAGTTCAGAGTGTTGTTCCGTAACTTCCGTTTGATCTGGTCAGAGTCTATTCGCAGTCTCGACTGTGACAGGTATGATCAATCATCATGTACGCAAAAAAGGAAAAAATTTTCTGACATTTTGACTATATAAATTACTCAATCTATAACAGAAGTTTTCATCAATGTTTTGATCACGACAAAATTGTTTTCCGATGAGCGCGAATCAAATAGAAGATCATCGTTAAGTTTTCTCGAGAGTGATCAAATCCTCATTCTCTCTAGGACGGACAAAGTGACAATTTTCTGTCATCTATCCTAAGTATGAGAAAATTTTGGAAAGGCGTTGACCAAGGAGATAAGTCGCTTCCCCGACATGACTCTCTTCCCTTGACCAGTGTAGGCTCAATCGTGAGCGCTTCGTAAGGGATGGACAGAACAGTTTACACGAAACAAAAACAATACTATGGCTCCCTTTCGAAATGCACCACGCTCACATTGACTTGAATTCCGATTCGCGACAATTTTAACATTTAAGCACGTTTTTTGCATACATTTTTTTCAGCGACAATTTTTATTTTCAGAAAACGTGAATTCAATTAAAATTAACATTCGCTTTTGTTTTTATGATGATCTCTCCTCTCCAGAATGAAAGTTCATCATTCACAGTTCGCAAAACCGGACCGATAGAAAATAGAGAGTAGGATACCGTAATCGCTTATAATCTTGACCTTAGGTTAAAGTTGCTATATTTTTTTTTTGCAATTGACAATCTGCTTGCTTTGCGTCTACCTTGGGACTGAGAAAAGCTAAGCATCTAGTTGCGGTCGCATTGGCCTGTTTCCGGGCTAATACTGTCAGAAAATCCTCTACATAAAGTGCCTGTTCTAAATTTCGATCGACTTCGGATTCGATTTGCTTATTCTGCGGTTGATGAAAGAGTATCTACTGAAATAATTAGCCTATATCGCAATGAATACGATGGATTTATAATCGGAACCTGCAACGCATTGGCCTCGATCTCCACTCGACTAGAGATGGCAGAGGGACGTCCTTTTCTCCGTACCAATCGGGCGACAGTGGTTGCATGTTATGAGGTTGTGAAAAGCATTGCAGCGAATTCGGATAGGGGTGTGCGTTTCCTACTTCGCTATTCCTTCGTTCCATGGGTTGTCCTGTTTGTTTATTCTGAATATTATCTTTGCGCACCAGTTATCGGTACTGACAATGTTCGATTATCTAACAATTTTTCCTAAAGTTTTAAACTGTTTAAAATTTTGACCCATCTTTGCACCGAACGCAGATTTCTTATGGAGTTTCACTCTTCCCGAATCCATTAGGTTATTCTCTGCCATTTCAGCTTCGCGCCTGACAAAACTGTGCATTCTGCTAGTCACTCGTTTCTTCCCTAATGGCTACCTTTAGAGCTTTTGTGAATGAAGCAGTGCCAAGCATCCTGACGCTCAGTTTAATGTTTTTACTTATTTTTTGAAAAACTGACCTCGGAACATTTTGCCTAACTCCCGCTGCTGGCACTATTTTATAGTGGCGTTTTCTTGCTCGGTCAAGCATATTTATTCTATCATTGTCGCATCTGCGAGCTTGCGCTTGGTTAACTAAAGCATTTCTGCGGGATCATCCAGCTAAGCTCGATATTTTTTTAAGGGATCGAAGAAGTCATAATACGCTTACTTTCACCGAAGAAAGCAGGTATCATTCCTCCCAAGGCCAATGAAAGAGAACTGCTAACTAACTCGCGAGTTCGCGCCGAAGTGTCTGTCTCAGCATCTATCGTTCCGACCCACCTTTAACTCAATTTCGGGGCGAAATTTTGATGTCGGCATCCTCAACTATAGTGTGGGCCCGCTGAATTTGTGCAAATTCTGCATTTAAAATCCCACTCTCTGACACCAGTGTGAGTTTGCCGACTGGGTGCCGACTATGTCAAGAGGGTCGAGCGGTCGCGAAGGGTCGTATGTGGGCGATCGGCACTGAGACAGACTCTACGGTTACAAGAAACCGTTTATTTGACACGAAAGAAGCTTACAAGATTTCCGCGATCTTGGAAGTTCTAGGTCGGCAGCAGTCTCTGGGTCTTCCTCTCCTTTCGAATATAGTCTCATTTTGAAGGAGTGTCCCTGGGTCGCGAATGGCCTGTTCCCTCGACGACTCCGCGACTCCAGGACGATGCGGTCGACTTCCGTTGATGGAAAGATGTCGATCCGAGGTCGGGAGACGGAGACGAAGATGGGCACCAGACACACACACAACAATAGATCCGTCACTTGGAACTTTCGGGAGAAGAAGCCCTCGCGTCCTTGAATTCTCGGGTTTTATCTGTTTTCCTCCGATTCCGCTTTCCGATTGGTCTCTTCTCGTCACCTGATGACAATTCGAAACCTTTCGGGGGCGCGGGAGAGGTCAAAATCGAAGTTTAATTCGATTCCCACTCGGAGATAGACGATCTACGTTTCCCCATTGTTCTATTGTTTAACAGTTCGCGTCGTTTTCCTTAAGAAAAACTATTTCTAACTTCTATTTTTTTTTCCTCTAAAAAAAATAATTTTTTCCTAAAAATAAATGATTTTAACGCGAATTTCAGTGAGGTTCGGACCTATCCAGAGCCTCACAAAAGCATAAGTACAGTACATGATACTAATGCTGATAAAATTCATGTCATTTTCATAATGAACATGAATCTTATTTCATGATTTCATGAATCTTATTTCATGATTTCATGAATCTTATTTCAGATGTTACATTTTGATTTAATTTACAAGTGTAAATTATAGTTTCCAATTATGGTTAAACTACATTTCAATCATGATATATTTCATCTTAATACAGTCAAGTCAAGTCATGAGATCCTTGTGTTATGTGCTCTGTGGCTGTATGCCATATTGTCTGTTTTTGTCTTTTGTTCTTCTTACAATTTTCTCTATTCTTCATTCTTTCCACCTTCTAGACTTTCTAATCTTAATTCTTCCTTCTTGGAGGTAAGGGCTCCTTCCTGTTATCACCAGCATAATGAATATGAGGTTACCTGAAGGCATATGAGGCAAAGAGACGTCACTTTTGGAGCACTTTTTTTTACATATATATCTACTGATGCTAAAAGTGGGCTATTGTATCATTAAAGAAGAATGCTCTGCAATGATTAAGTGGAGCTGGTTCTCAAAGAGAGAGGACGAAAAGGAAGATGTATAGAGTTGTCTGATACCTGAGAGATGGGTGAAGCCTGGCAAAGAGAGAGAACTCTGAACTTCCTTGACCAAAGTTAAAGTGTTGGAGTCAGCATTTCGACTTAATGAATTGTAAGTTTGAATAAGCAACAGACAAATTGGATCAAAATATAAAACTCCCCTTGGACTGAGGAAAAGATGGAAGTGCGAATTGTGGGCAAGGAAGTTACCCAGGTACTTTGTTCTATCCTATACCCCATCTTTGCTACACCTCATCCTCTATCTTCAATTTTCCTTTCTTAGTATAAGTTATTATTAAGGATTAGTGGTAAGGAAATGGTTTTGTAATAAGTATTCTTGATTTTTTGTACAAATTACAATAGTTTTGTAATTGTCCTGCCAACAATTAGGTTTAGGGTGACTTCTGGATAAACTGCCCTAAAGTTGGAATCTATTAGTACCTGTATATAATTATACCACACACAAATAAATTCAATTTTCTGTTGTCTACTGTGTATGTTTCTTTCTTGTTGGGCATTTGCCTTAGTCAGCTAACAGGAACCCTTTCTTGAAAATCACAGTCCTTATCCAGAATGCTCTCTTTATCTGGAGTGACAAGATCTCACAAGAAGTTGGTTAATGATATTCAATTCTCTCCAGTTTTTCATGTCTGAAGAGCTCTACATAAAACACACTTGAAAACATTAAAATTCATTGCCATAATTTTACTGTACTTAAATATTGTTATCCATTCTTTTATTATCAATTTTATTGTTAAATCAAATCATCAGTATTTACCAGTCACATTATTTTCACTTCTTCCCATTAAGAAACCTAGCTGAACAGATGTGATCATCATCCCTAAAATTTTTGAGTCCTTTCTAACAGGACATACAGTATAAAAACAAATAATTATAGTATTGCCATGTAAGGTCCTATGACCTGGTCACTAATCACTTCTTGCCTTATCCCCTTGAGATGAGAATGTATATGTCATCTATGCTGTCTGTTCATATATATTTTATGATACCATTTAAATATATAATTGCTTCTCATATGTGTCCAATAAAACCTGTTCATTATGATTCTGTGAAAAATCTTTTGCCTGTCCACAGATTAAAAAACTAATCAATGGAAGGTTTCACTAACTCTCCACATAACATATACCATAGTTTCAAGAGTTCTGCTGTTTTGATGTGCTCTGGACTGTGACATACTGTAAGATTAAAGATAAATCCTTATAAATCTTCCTTAAAAAAAACACTTCCTTGTGTAAACTGTTGTTCTAAAAGTGCTGCTAACATGGTGCTCATTTAAACAGACTGCTCCTCTATATGGATAATGGAAGTCCCTCTAATTTAAAACATAGAGGAGAAAATGAGGAACTTGAGAGAATGCTCTTTCTTAAACAAACTGCTCCCTTATCCAATGCTCTGTTAAGTGGATTCAACTATATTATATTATTATAACAATATAACATTAAAATGCAATTAGATTTTTAATTTATTTTAAAATGAAACAACAATTTTAATATAATGAAAAACAATTGACAATAATGTATTTAAAAATTAATCGTTAATTAAAATAAAATTGCAGATTGTTTTATTATGCTGGAGACTTCACACACACACTTATTCAGAAGTGAGAATTTTTTATTTAATCTAATTTAATACTTCAAATTGTTTTATTTCATTTCTTTATTTAACTAGCATAATTTTCTAGCATACACCTTTTATTTAAATATCACAAAACAAAATATATTGAGAAATTATATTTGTTTAATTAAAAACAAAACCAAAAATGGAATAAGAAAAGGTCTAATAATGGCTGAAAATATTCATTATTATTTTTTGTTTTAAATAAAATGAAATAAATAAATTTCCATCTCTGAATAAGTCTGTATTTCATAATTAATCTAAATTCTTGGACTTTATCCAACATAATAAACATACATAGCTTTATTTCCAATTAATAATTGATATTTGGATAAGAAGAAAAGCAATAAATAGAGATTAAATAAACTATACATAATTTATTATATAATGTACTAAATATAAAATTTTTAAAAGAATTCAAGAATAATTTCAATCTACACAGTTTCTATATGCATTAATTAATTAATGCACCTTTAACAGTGGGTAAAGTTAAAAGAACATTGATGTTTTTGACCCAATTAAAGTGCTATCCTCAGACATGGAAATTTGAAAATAAACCATTAAGTTACTACATTTAACATAAAAAATGTTCACCTTCAACAGAACTATCTGATCTATTTTCTGTTTCATTGTTAATAACTGAAATTGATTATAGAGCAAGGGATAATCAATCTCACATTCTAATCTCTGAGAACCTGACCATTTTTCGTCGGCAGGAATTTCCGAGTAAGTAGAATATAAACCATCATCATCAATTGTAGTTTGTTTCTGTGGAAAAACATTTTAAATTTTATAAAAATTAAAATTGTTTTAAATCAAAATTTTATTTTTATAAAATAAAATAAAACTTATATTTACCTTCATCTTTCTTGAACTTTTTCATTTATTCTTATCTAACAGTACAATTAATTTATTAGTAGTAATTATAAAATAGATTAATATATAAAAGATCTTACTTCGTAAATGAGATTTTCCATTTCTCTTGACCATTTAATTTGTTCTAATTCTATTAACTCTTTCTCTGGTTGCTTGGGTAAAGGATAATTTTCAACTTTTACATTACTATAAAATCCCTAAAACACAATGTATAGTAATTTTAAATCTATCAAAGTATTTTAAATCAGTGTTTTTTTAACTTTTTTTTTGACCTTTTCCCCTTTTGAGCTTAATGGTCCCCCCATAATTGTAGCTTGGGGAAAAATTAAAAAATAAACATTAAAAATTTCACTACTTTTTTCAATATTACTAGATGGATTTTTAATTCAAATAATTTTAGCATATTTATTAATTACTACATGTATATCTACTTATACATTCATTTTTTAAAATAACATATGTAATAAATTGATGTTTTGTTTGCATTTCTTCATGCAGTGCTGCTCGATCACTCTTAGCAAAGCGTTTCTAAACAAAGCACTATAATGTAGCAAACTGTTTCTAAACATTTGCTACAAGGAGTTGCTGCAGCAAAGATAAAGCAGCTTTTACATCCACTACACATGAAAAGCAAAATTGATACTCGTGTGTATAATATGATATTATGCTGCAAAAATAAAAAGTTCAAAGTGACTGTTGATTAAAATATTGTAAAAAGATAAGGAGGATTAAATTTTATAAAATGACCGAAAGTTATCTACAGAATAAGAAAATACTATATTTTAAATATAATTATCTATCTCCTATCTCTTTGTTCACATTTTCAAAAAGAGAAATGCTCAATTCTTTATATCTCTTTATTTAAATATTGTAGTTTTTTTTAACTAAACCACTACTTTTGGCTGTAACTGGAATTAAAAGATTGATTACTACATCCATCTTTAGCTCAAGTTGAAAGTGTTTCTAAACTATAATGCAGTGACATGTAGTGATAACTGCTTGTGATGTCATTTTCTCTACATTCTCGCTACATAAAGAAACACGACCTTACTTTATTCTGCACTCTTAAAACCTATAACTGGTGTGATATAAAAAACAAAGGATGCAGATCACCTCAAACATTTTCGAACTGCTGTCAGTTCTTCCTCAGGTGTGAGACTGAATAACTGATGGGACAGAGTGAACCATTAAAGGAAATACGAGAAACAATTATAAGGTGTTACATGAGATGTGTGTGTGTTTGTCTAGTTGACCTACCATGACCTTAAAGTTTAGAGTCCATCAACGCCTGCCATGCTGTCGACAGAATCAACTCATCCTTAAAATTGATGCACTTCTCATTGAGGGACGATTTGTAGATTTGAATGGCCTCAAGCCACTTAAGGTGTTTCTTGTGTGACGTAGTGTGTACAAGTTTTGCCTAGTGGAAGGCTGCCACAATGTCTGGGTCGGCGGTGTACGTGGCGAGGGCGGAAGTACCTCTCTGATGATGTATGTCTGCTATATGTTCCTGCACTCTGACTTCCAAAGAGTGTTTTGTGGATCTGATGTAAAGAAGGTCCCTATCAAACCTGTTGTCCCTAATGGGAATACTATATACTCCAGGGAGTCTGTTCTGTTTGGGGGGTCTTTTCCATTGCAAAGGATGTCAAAGTTGGTAGGACATCTCCTGTACGTGATCTGAATATCTCTTTTTTTTTTTTTTTTGCTATCTCAGTATAGAGTGTTTTTAGGTATGGATTGAACGTGATAGGGATCCATTGTACCTCGTGGAGAGGGCGCTAGGGACTGGCTGAACCACGTCAGGGGGGGTTGTTATTCTGGCGGGCGGTCATGATGATGCATTGCGGGTGTGTGCTGTGCAATCAATCTATCAATTTATGCGTAAACCTCGGAAACCCATGGGAAGAGGCAAGACGGTAGATATGTAGAAGTTCTGCAGCAAGTGCTTGTGTAGTAGATGAATGAGAAAATGCCCTCTTAATTAAAGCATTGTATGCCGCAATCTTATAGGGGAACAGGTCACATGAGCCAACAGGGATGTATGTGGAGGTGGAACTTGGTTTGCGGTGTGGCCATCGGCCATATTATTTGAGTAGTTATATTTTTTATATGTAATATAAGTTAGTTTTAGTAATTCTTTGTCTCTTTATCTTATCTATCCTCTAAAACTTTCCTTTCTACTTCTTGTACCCTCTGGGTGGGATTACCGTTTCAAAGAAGTAAACGATGGAAACAATAGAAGAGCAAAACCCCAAGGGCTTCGGAGGGAGCAGGAGAGTCACTTTTGGACTGGACGGCGGAGAGAGAAGGTGGACAAAGGATTGAGCTCGAATGAAGTGCATAGGTTAGCAGCAGAAAGAAAAGTAACAAAGACTACGAGCCGAAAAGGTTAGGCCTGAGAAAGGAGGGGAATTTTTGAGACTACCGCAGAGAGAGCTAAAGAGAACTACAGAAGAACGAGAAATTCACCGAGGGAACGGAAAGTTCACAATAATCAAGAAGGACTCGAGTGGGTGTCCCACCAAAGCAGAGATACAAAGAAAAGAAAATTCCGGGTATTTTCACTCTTCTCCTATTTCTACCTCTACCTAATTTCACTTTTTCTTCTCTTATAGTTATAAGTAGGATAAGCTTAGTTTTAAGGTCTGTGCATGTCGGATTTTGTTGGGTTCCGTTTCGAATATGTCCATTGTTGTATACTAAGGGACAAAACGCCTGTACGATGTTTTACTTTGTAAAGTTGGGATCCACAAAGAACCTTTTTTGTTCTTTTCTGGCAAAAATAAAAGTCATATATTGTTAAAAGCAAAATCTGATCTGTTTATTTTGTATCGGTCCGTTCGTGGAACATATTACACCTTGCCACGAATCACCACAGCGGTATATGGATGTGTGCACACCCGTCTCATGTACTCTTGGCTGGCTCGAACAAGCCAGCCGTTCTGTTGACAGCATGGCAGGCGTTGATGGACTTCAAACTTTAAGGTCATGGTAGGTCAACTAGACGAACACACACACATCTCATGTAACATCTTATAATTGTTTCTCGTATTTCCTTTAATGGTTCACTCTGTCCCATCAGTTATTCAGTCTCACACCTGAGGAAGAACTGACAGCAGTTCGAAAATGTTTGAGGTGATCTGCATCCTTTGTTTTTTTATATCACACCAGTTATAGGTTCTAAGAGTGAAGTATTTTACACATCCCGGTGTTTTGCAGTGTAATGTAGTATATTTTTACTTACTTTATTCACCTGACATTAGTGTTGACAGACATGTGAAATTTAAAATCAGTAGATGTAATAAAAAATTTTTGGTAGATTTTGTATAAATTCAGTAGATTTGAATTGATTGAAATGTAAACCCTAAAATAACTTAACACAGAAAAATGGGCTTTCATCACTTTTGTAATAAAAGCTTCCACATGTGAGTCATCAAAAGTACAATTTTGCATTGTAAAAAACGAAAACTTAAAATTCTTTGTCCTGAAAATATAGTTCCAGACACTTAAAATTAAAAAATAGCAAATTAATGCCTCAACATAATGATCAATTTGCTTACCATTTTTGTTAATCACTTTAAAAAATATGATTTGACATTGATTTGATCAACTCACAAAGAATTTCATTGAAATTTTATTCCATTTTTGCAGTATAGCTTCTTTCAGGTCCTCAAGATATGAATACTGCTTTTCATGAACATAAACTGATCTTCACAAAATAGCACACACATTTTCCATCAGATTCAAGTCTGGAGAACAAAGCAGGCCAATCTAAAACTGGGACCCCATTACTTAAAAACCACTCACAAATGGTTTTAGCAGTGTGTACAGATGAATAATCTGTTAAAGATAAAAGTGAGAGACTTATTTCCTTTTATTGAAAATCTGAATATTCTTCCAATGACTGTTGATAATATGCTACTTTCAAGCAGCCATTAATGAAAGTGATTGATGTTTTTCCTCTCCTGAGAATCCCACCCAAGTCATCAATAATCCATCGCCATGCTGTAATTTGAAAAAGTGTTTTCTTTTCCGGGTTGCACTAATAAGCTCTGAGTAAGATTTCAATATCAACCAATTTCTGAGTAAGCTCAACCATCATGATCACTGTCTATATTAAACATGTTTTTTCATCAAACCATATAATACCCTTCCACTGTTCAGTCTAGTTCATTCTTTCTTTGGCCCACTAAAATCTCTGTAGTTCATTCAGATTATTTAGCTTTGGAGACACTTTTAGATGCTTGTCAATAAAGTGAGGTTTTGATTTTACAGTTCTGCCAATTGAAGATTGTGAGATATTGATATCTGGTCTCAATGCTATCTGTTGAGTTGTCGTGTTATTACTTGAAATATGTCTTACCACCAACTCCCTTCAGTTATGTAGTAATTTTAGATGAACTTCCTGAAGTTTTTTTAATCCATATGTTTCTCTCAACTCCAGATAACTTAATCACTTACATAAAGTAGTACTAAATTCCTTTCCAATTTTTCTAGATGATATTCCATGTCCATGAAGAGTTGATATTTGCCTCTTCTCAAAATTTGTTAAGGCACATCCTTTTCCCATTTTCTTTGCACTTCAGCAAGTAAAGTTACTTGACATTTTGCCTTAGAAATAAATGTTATGCAATTAAAAGCTGGTTCAAACTTGTAATTTGTTAAATTTTTTTTGTTTTTATAGTTTTTGTTTTTAAATTTAATTTTCTCTTACATTTACAAAAATAAAAGTGACATATTCAATAAATTATATTTGCTTTATGCTTAAATGAAAATATTTGCATAAAAGTTTTATGTAAATAAACATGTATTTTTTTAATTAGAATTTTCAGAATGGATTTAATTTTATGGAACACACCTTACATATGGTTTTACAGGTATTCCTTGATTAATACAATTAATTCATCCCTCAACGATACCACTTAAATCAAAATTGTATTAATCAAATACAGTGGCACCTTGGTATTCAACCGAACAATCACCACCCACTAGAACAAATTTTCGGCTAATAACAAATATTTTAATTTTAATTTTGCCATCCATAATAAAGTATTCTATGATAAAAATAAGTAACTAATTTAAAAATAAAGTGAAACTGTAGAGCTGTCTACCTTCATCAGACAAAATTATACTCAATCCAGTTTTTCCTCCACTTAATGTATACAGAAATCAATATTCATACAAACAGTGAGACACTAAGATTTGTTGCAAGTTCACAAGTTATTATTTGTCATTTTTAACAATTTCTTTCTGAAATTTCTCTTCATCAACAGCTTTTGGGCATCCCTTTTGTATCCTTTAGTTTATTTTGAAAGTTTATTTGGAAAACTAAAAGTTTTCCAAATAAACTTTCAAAACAGTATTTGACATGCCCAGTATTTAGGAGCATCATCCCCATGCACAGTAAGAATACTTTTTACTCATCATATCCTTTACAAAGCATAAAAAGTACAGCAAGACCCTGCTTAACGTGAGGGATGCGTTCCTAGATGACAAAACGCTAAGCAAAACAGCATTAAATGAGGTCATTTTAACAGAGTAAATAGGGATAGGTGAACACGTGACCAAAAATAAAAAGATTTTACATTGTTTAGAAAAAAAATATATATATATTTCTTACTAGACTATACAATACATGAGACCATTTCTATTGGTCCCTTCACATGCTTTCTTAGAGGTATTAACAAGTCTACAGCGGAACTGTCCTTTTATTTGAGGCTACTGTCTGCCAACAAATGTAAAAAAGTTAAAAGTCCTCTAGTGGTGGCTTACATAATCTTTAAAAATAAATTATTACATTAAAAATTGCTGGGATGATTTCATATTTAGATTTTACATTGATTTTAGGTTATTTTTATATTAATTTTTATACTAATATATGCTAAATAACGCATTAACATGTGCACACAGAAGTGTAAAGTTCATTTTTTGTGACGAAGGTCCTGGCTCTTCTGAAATTCTTAAGATCGCATCCAAAACGCCTCATTTTTCTTTTGCCCTCCTTTCAAAATCTGGATCATTCACTACAATTTGATCAACGATTTCGGTTATCATTACCAAACTTAACTAAGGAAATCTGTAGAGAAATTCTTTGGGTTCTTTGTTTTCAGAATCTCTATTTTCCAGTTCTACACCTTTTTGCTACCTTTTGCTGATTGGTTTATGTTCGTAAATAATTGTATTATGTATGAATCAATAAAATGCCACAAAAATTAAAATCAGCATAAATTTTGAGCGTTTTTTAGTTGATTTTCAATATAACACAGTCTGCAGACTGTGTTATATTGAATCAGGTTAAGTGAGGTAGCGTTAAGTGGGGTCTTACTGTATACAATATGCCTAATATGCATTTTATCCTGAGACATTTTAATTTGATTTTATGCAAACAAAATGCAAAATTTTAAAATAAGCTTTTAACTGAAGAATACAATATCACATTAGCAGTAATATGATAAATTCCACAACCATCCTAATTAAACTACAGATTTATATTGGAAATCACCTCGGGCACAAAAATAGCAAATTCATCAATACTTTATTTGCCAAGAAAAACATATCTATGTTAAGTAAAGACAGCCGTTAAAGCCATGTTAATTAAAATTTCTGCCACTTATATAAAAGGATTGTCGCAATTAATTTCATGTATTAATCAAATCCCACATTAAGCAAAACTGCATTAAGTGAGGGATACCTGTACTATGTATAATTGTTATTTTTTTAAATATTTAAGTTTGACTCCATGCTCAATTTTATGCCAATTTCAGAAGCAAACAAATGGTGACACTAAATTGAAATTTTACAATATATGCACCATATACGTCTATATGCAATAGATGTATATTTTAATAGTAAACATCCTTTGGAAAAAAAAAATGAAAATGACATGCATTATGTACACATGCAAGATTTAACATATCTTCATTTACTTGAAGCAAATATATGTATAGTGTTTAGTAACAAATAAAACATTTTAGGTTCAAAATTTCCTTATGAAATTTACCTTTGTATTTTATTTAAACATAATATTTTAATAATTTACATACATTTCTCTAATAATTTATTTTTTTATATAATTTTAATATTTTATTCCGACTAGGATCCTGTTTTAAATAATAATGACACTTACCCATAAGCAAATTCCTTTTTCTTCCATATTCTCCCAACATTCTGTTTTTAAAATTTCAATATTTTTTTTCAATTTTAAATAACTTTCTTGAAGCTCTTCTTTGATCTAAACAGAAAATAAAAGATTTCAAAATATTGATGAGTTGTGTAATTGATGTAACATAAGAAATTAAATGATATTTTACTGATCTGTAACATGCATGCAGATAAAAATTAAATAAGAATATCCAATCAAGCATTGGAAACATTTCAGATTTTATTGATAATAATACACCTACATTTTTAAAGTGGGTGTATTATTAGCAATTTGTCATAAAATGGGGGGATTAAAGTGGATGTATTATTTATGACTAAATTTGAATCATTCTTTTATTTTTTTTTGTGATCTGGAAGAGACTAAAAATAGATTAAATGTAATTTGAATAAAATTAACATTTAGTAAAAACTTTACTGTGTAAAATGTAAAACTGTAAAGTCAATTAGCAATGGTCATCTTCAATACTTTTTCACTCACAGAGGATGAGAAAATGGGATCCATTAATAATCCTTCAAGTTTGATGCACATTTCACTCTTCAAGCAAATGAAACATATACCTGCTGATTGTTCAAACAGGCACATGCAGTCGGAAGGTGAATCATTTGATAAATTCTTGATTGACCTTAGAACCAAAATTTGGGAATGGAATTTTAGTATACAGGAGGACAGTCTCTTAAGAGATGAAATAGTGCAGGGCATACACTCCGATACAATTAGAGAACAATTGCTCAGAGAACCCATTCTGGATCGTGGATCGTGCTATTCAGATCTGTAGAGCAAGCAAGTCAGCATCCATTCAGTTGTGAGAGATGCAACCTAGAATAGAATTGGTGAACAGTGACATGAATTTGCTAAAATTCCCGAAAAAGAAGATGATCCCAACAACTCAGGCAAGTAATGCTGCAGAGCGTTTGTGTTGGCAATGCGACATGCAGCACGAGTATCTAAAGTGTCCAGCATTTAAGGTTCACTGCTGTCAGTATTCAAAAAAGGGTCATTATGCTAGAAATTGTCCTTCTAGATGGCAAAAGTTGCAGCAGACAAAAACTCAATCTCATTTGCTGAGTAGAAATAGTTTAACCGAAGTTGCAGTGCCCGATAATATTTTTAGAGGTATTGGCTGTATCACAGATTTTGTATATGACAGAATTAATAGACAATCCTGTTCTTTGCATGCATCCCATGCGAAGAACACCACAGATTGAGAAGGAAGCATTTGCAATGTGGCATGGGCATATAAAGTTCCACGACTACATCTATGGGAAGCAGTTAACAATTGAAACTGACCATAAGCCATTACAAAGCATTTCAAAAAAGTCCCTGAACACAGCACCATCTCGATTACAACATCTGTTATTCGACATTCTCCAATATGCACTAACAGTGGTATACAAGAGTGGCTGAGACATCCCCATGGCCGATGCTCTAAGCCAGAACTGTGCAACGGTAATTTCCTGTGACCCACTAGATGATTTTATTGTTGCTATAGACGTTCCCCACTGGAGGAATGAAAAGTAACTGACTTACAACAAGTTTGGAGAAGGATACGAAACTACAGTAACTTATTATGATCATACAAGCAGGCTGGCCAGACTCAATTGATCAAATTCCAGTTGCCATTTGTGAACTATCAGTGTATGAAGGACTCATCTTTAAAGGGAAAAGACTCCTAATGCCTTTAAAACTCTGTCCTGCTTATCTCTGGAAGTTGCACTTGGGCCACCCCGGAATTCAATTAATGTTCAATCAAGCTAGACAAATCATTTTTTGGCCAGGTATGACCCACGAGATAGAGAACATTACTGCAGCTTGTCACATTTGCCAGGCCAAAGCTTATGCTCCTGATCCGGAGTCTCCTCATGAAGCCAAGGATAATGTGGCAGTGTCTAGTGAGACACTGCCACATTATCCTTGGCAGTGTCTCACCAGTGATTTGTTTGAGGTGGCAGGTGACACCTATGTGCTAGTGGCTGACAGTTACTCAGGTTTCTTTGATTACAAAAGCTAAACAATCCCACCACGTTAGCAGTCATAAACTTTTAAAAGCACGTCTTTGCAGTGCATGGAATTCCAGACACCCTGGAATCTGACAATGAGCCTCAATACTCTTCACATCAGTTCCGTCAATTCTGTTAACAGTGGAAGATAAATCACGTGACTGCCTCTTCCAAATATCCTCAGTCTGATGAGCTGACTGACAGGTATGTACAAATGGCCAAATCCATCATCAAACAATGTTGTGCAGATGAAACAGATAAATGCTTAGCACTTCTTAATTGGCAGAATTTACCATGCAGTGGTCTTGGATCCCCTGCACAGCATCTGTTTGGGAGGCAGACTGCAACATTATTCCCAATTTATCTATCTGCAAGTTCCGTAGAATTTCAAGATGTTTTCCCCAAACTACAAACCAATTGCACCACTCAAGCACAGTGTCGTTGGGCCGTTGAACAGCCTTCATTCCCCAAGCATTCATTAGTAAGATTTCAAACTCCTCATAGGCAATGGGTCACTGGCAATAGTGAAAAAGCAACTTCCTCATTTCTACTTATTGCATACTACAGATGGTTTGTTGCTACATTGTAATTCTTCAATGGTAATGCCAACCAAGGCCCAGTTCCTACTTACTGTTACCCCAGCACTTCTTGCACAGGACCTTACTGCACACTACTACAGGAAAGTAATACTCAGCTGGCCGACCATGAATCCACAGTCAAGGCATGGTTACAATGATTCGCTCCAGCAGAATTGTACGTCCTCCAAATAGATTAAACTTGTAAACTAGTTCAGTTCAATGTATTTGCGATCTAGCAAGGTCTAAAAAAAAAGAAAGGGAGATGTCACAAGTGAGTGTCGGTTAGACAGGTGGCCTGACCACTGATAAATGGCACTGAGCCTGGTCTACTGCATGTGGAAGATATCCTTTGTCTATGTCCCCAGTTCTGTGTGAGAACTCATGCTGGACACTACTGTAGTTACATGGCTCTTTGTTACCATCAATAAAGTTTACTCAGTCTCTGTAGGTCTATTCTACTTATTTTAAACTATTCAACGTAACATAATATTACACATGATAGTCTGTTATATTGAGCTTTTACTGTATTATTATTCTTTAGTTGTTAGTTATGTACTGTAATTTCCTGTATATAAACCAAACCAGTGTACTATTGATATATCCCAGAGAAAATGTCTAGGATGAAAACAAAAACATTGCATACCTTATATCACTATATACGCTGCACCTCCAAAGTTGCCATTTAAAATCCATCATTTAATCGGTATGCAGTTTAAAAGACCTCTGATAACAATAATGATAATGATAAATACTAAAAAATAACTTCAAACAATTAAATAGAAAGCAATTTTAATGTCAATAATATCTGTAATATATTTGACAACTGAAGAGCCACCTGAGGTCACAATAAATCTAATGTAAAAACATAGCTGACATTACTCTTGGTAGAATGTTTGCCTTAACAGATACAAAGTAAATTAGCTATAAATAAAGTAATTTCCATTAATAGTATCATTGTTGATTTTACTAAAAGTTGGCATAGATTCTATAACATCCAATGATATCGGTTTGAGCATTGGCTGCTAAGCTCTTAACATATGTTAAAATTAACAGTTAACTTCTAAACAGAACTTTGAGAATCATTATATTGAAAAAAGAATTACCAGAAATTTATCAACTTTCAAGATAAAACTACTAGCAGTGACGTCTAACAATATCAATTAAAATGCATGTTGATACACACAAAATAGAAAACAACTGAAGTTAAGGCATTCTGGATAAATTATGACATAGTAAGAATATATAAAGCTGTAAAAAATTTTCCATATTTTTTAAAGACACTCTTGGTAAGTTTAGACAAAAGAAAAGTTGTTGATGAGTTCATTATTCTAATTTAAAATGATTGATGGCACATAAGTACTTGCTCTCAAACTGACTTTTAAACACAGACAACCTACAGATCATTCTCAGGAAATTACAGTACAGTGTTAAAATCAATAAAATATAAAATCCATGAATGTTTTTATAACTTATAAATTTTCTACAACTTTATCAAAAAAATTTATCATTATTATTACGTGATCCATTTTCATTTGAATCTGTGACTGTAATTTCTCAATTTCTGCAGGTTCAAATACAAATTCATTAAAAGATAAGCGATCTTGTTCTGGAAGCAATTCATTATTCTTCATCAATTCTTCAAGCTAAGAACATGCACATTATATATAAAACTTTATACTGTAGAAACAATTATTATTTAGTATAAGACTTACTTGTAATTGTAATCCTACTACTTCTGAGCAAATTCTTGATTTTTCTTCTGAAAACTTTTGTATTTCAAGTTGTTTTTTCTATTAAGGGTAATAATTTATTGCATTTGATATAAATTAAATTGTTACACAAAAAACTAATTTCAATAATTAAAGAAACTTTTAATTATTTTAGTTTTAATAAAGTATAAATGTATAAACTTACTCTTTCTTCAAGGCTTTCTAACCAAGTTGGAAGCTTTAAACATCAAAAATATAAAAATATATATTAATATCTAATTATATATTGTAGATATAATAACAATATTTTTATGATCATACTATAATTTTTTAATTATATCATTATTTTCTTGACAACATCAAAAACTGACTTCTTATTTTATACTTTAAGTACTTTGAACTTTCAAAATTTTTTTTTAATCACTTAAACAGTCCATAGAACTACAACTATTATTAAAATAATTTACTATCTTTTAAATAAAATTTTATTCTGTTTAAAATTATCTATATATATATATAAAATTGAATTCACATCTATCTGAGTATCACAGCTAAACCAATTTCTATGAAACTTTGTAATATATCAGGATAGTCCAAGAAAAAATATAGGCTACTTTCCATTTCCAAAATTATTTGATTTTATAAGCTTTGATAGAATTACACTATCATTTGCAAGTGTAAATAGTTTACATCTAGTTCTTATCAGATCTTTTGCAGGAATAAAACCTGAGGTGAGTGGGTGTGAAAATAACCATAAAATTCAGATACAATAGACTAATATTGTGGTCGTTATAGGTGAAAATGGATATTAGTGAAAGCTGATCAAAACAAATTTGATTGGTCAGCCTATTATTTGAGTAATATTTGTGGTACTGAACTTATGATCAATGCTGTTCTTACTTGTGTCAGACTGTCAGTAAGTTTGTAAAATTTCTTTCCATGTAAAATTGTTTTTTGTCAGATTTATCATATTCTAAGTTTATTACAATTTTGTACATATTCTGTTCCCTTATATACATTTTTGTGTATATGTTTATATAAATATATTAACTATACTTAATTATTATTTTCCTGAGCAAATCTGGGTACAACTAATAGAAATACCCATAAACTTTAATTTGGTGAATATAATTTTAAACAAAAACATTAAAATAAAGAAAAAAACTGAAAAAGTTAGTAATTTTTAGACATAATAATCAATTTAATAATAATAATATATGTTAAGCATTATTATTAGCAGTGCTTTGGTCAGTGAAGCATTCGGTCAGCACTTTGTGATTGAATTGTATGTCATTGTCTTATGTCTTAACATAATAATACAGTTATTAAACAAAAAAAAATTGATATCCAAACAAAAACACCTGAGATGTAAAAAATGTGCACTAAATAAAAATTTATGATCAAGTAAAAATTTTGACTAAATTGTTGTAAGTTTTTTCTTGGAATAAATTTTTTTCATCTCAGATGTTTTCGTTTGGATATCAATTGTTTTTTGATTAATAATTGTATTACATCAAGACATAGGACAATGATATTGTGGATAGCCCAGGAGGTATGACGAAGTCGTACCTCTTTTTGTCAGGTAACAGGTCATTGAGACCTGCCCACTAGTCAGAGGATGGTTGGGTTACTTTCAATGGTCCCGAGGAGTTGGGATTATTTTTGTCAAATCAAGTGGAGATGGTGGGTGAGGTCTTCGATAAGGTAATGGTGATATACAAGTAAATGACACCATTTAACAATGAAACAGAGATTTATTAGACAACAAAAATGACTATTACAAACTCTAACATCAAGAAATTTTCCAACTTAATTCCTGAGCTTCCTAATACATGAAGGGGAGCCAAGAGAAAGTTTACATTAATTCATTATCATACCTCTTGGTTTAATTTAACAGAGCAGTGTATCTTGTCTTGGAGAGACTCTGCAGGAATCTTCCATGGATTGGGTCTGAATTGAGCCCAGTTTCCTTGAGGGTTGAACGGCTCTTCGGTAGGCTGAGGGTTGCTCAGGATTCGACTGGCACTTGTCTTGGCCACCACACCTTTTTTCGGATGCTTGATAACAGATGCTCTCCACTTCTCTTGGGTCATCCCCCCCTTTATACCCTGAATCACGTTATCCTTTTTCTCCAATCATAAATTTAAGTGATTAGATCCCGGTGACACATTTCTGAGTTCTGGGGGGGGAAAGGAAATGACTCTGGAGAAGGAAATGCGATCATCCTCCAATCATAAGATTTCAACAAAACTTTTGAAAGAGGGGGAAAAATGGAAGTTCCCCCTTTTCATCAACTCCGACCCTCACAATATACAGTTCAATTGCTGAGTGCTGACCAACATACTGCCAACCAAACACTTTCAATATTTATTTCAGTGACACTGATCGATGCACCACCAACTGAATGCACCACCACCCAACACACCATTGACCAAACACTTTCAACGTTCATTTTGATTGGTGCCGACCAAATGTTTTTCATACACCATTTAGAAAAATTGTTAAAAAAGCTTTAATTCTCATAAATTTGAGCTTTTGTTATTCTAGATAATATCTTGAATAAAATTCATTTGTTTTGATGAAATTTTATCCTTATAAGTATAGAATTAAGCCATATAACTAAAATAGTTCTGTGGGAACCCCGTGAACTTTGACCTATCATCCAGAAAGTTTTGCCAGCACCTCACTGATAAAGAGAAAAGCTTGAGTTTAAAATTTGAGCTTACTAGACCCAGTAGTATTTTCTATATGAGTGTCTGCAGAGTCAGATAAAGAAAAAAAAAATACAGCTTTTTTGGAAATTTTTGCACTTTTCAATTGTTTATATTTTGGTAATCACTTTAGGGAAAATGTTTACATTTTGCAAACTACCTAAAAAGACAATTCTTGTTCAAACAAGATATTCAGAATTATTTTAGACATTTGGGGTGGAGAAATTGAACCCCAAAAATCAGTAATTCTGATTCCTATATATATAGTCAGTCAGTGACTTTTTTTACTTGGTGGAGAGTCACTGCTGTGACTTTTGACATATAATAATGCTTTAGCACAAGTGTTCCTCATGTGGTCATTAGCATCCCTGAGGGAGGAGTCAATTTATCAGCAGAGTCAGTAAATTACAAGGGATCATTTCAGGACCAATGAAAAATAATAATATATATTTAAATTTCATTAGCGTCAAAAACAAAATTTAATATTTGATTTATGCTTAATGAAAAATTATTATTGTAATTTTTATTTGTAATCAATTTTATTTTGTATCAATACAAAAAGGAACCATCAAATTAAATCTAATATTGAAAAGGGAGTCAACAAACAATAATAATACTATTATTACTAATTTAGACCTATGTTTATTATTGACAGCCATTGTTTTGCCACATATTTCAAATTTTTATCACATTGAGATAACAGTGGCATCAAATCTTTGACTATATGACATACAACCTAACTTCTCTCAACTGAACTTCTATAGAAAATTTTGAATTGTTTATAACTATGTATGGTTGGACATTTTTATGAAGAGGAATTACACCATCACTCAAAAGCCAACATTATTTTTTCTTACAGTCTGTTTCAATTTCTTCAGACGGAATAGTTAATAGTTATCTGTGTGGATACGATCAAGGAATTCAAAACCAGATGTGTCCCAAAAGATTGTGGTTATACTTTTTCAGCTGAAAGCATAAGTTTTGTGGCTAAACGCCATTATTGTAATGTATAGTTTTAATTAGTCTAACGTATTTTATTGTATATTAGAATATATTTTCCTTTCTCCTTCCTAGTACTATAATCTTCCCTTCTTGGTATTTTCTCCTGACCGGTGCGTAACGGCTCAACAGCAGGTGGCCCCTTAGGACAATGAACGGTATGCGGCCCTCAGGCTATAACGGGGACAAAGGAGGTCATTCTTTGGTAAAGACTCGAGAAGGAAAGACGCGAGAGGTAGCTCTCCACTATGTTTTTGGGACCACGTGGAGAGAACAAAGAAGTACGAAGGAAAGTAGAAAAATTCGTAAGAAGAGAAGTTCAAGAATATTTTTTGCCCCCATCGGTCAAGGAATTTACGTTTTAGTGACAAAGTTACATCGTGATTAAGAAGAGGTTGTGGCTAGATGCCATTTGTGTAATGTATAGTTATATTTTATTTTATCTTAGAATATATTTTTCCTTCTCTTTCCTATTCCTATTATCTTTACTTCCTGGAACCCTTCCCCGACCGGTGCTTAACGGCTTAACAATAGGCGACCCCATTATGGACAATAGGACTGTACGCAGCCCTCAGGGGTAGAACTAAGACAAAGGAGTCACTTTTGAGCAAGAGCTGAAGGAGGAAAGACGAGAAAAGGAGAGCTCCCGTATGCGTCTTTGAGACCACGTGGGTGAAGACAAAGAGGACTTTATGTTTAGTGAATATATTGACTGTTTTTTCGTCATTAAGAAGAGATCCGTCAATACACCGTTATATGTACCGTTATATGCACCTCATCGTATTAGCGCCAAAACAGTTGGGTACCCATTTCTTTTTTTTCTTCTCCTATCCATTATTTTATTGTCCTAAATTCTTCTATCGTTCTGCATTAGTTATAATTAATTATAAATTTAGAAGTAAGGTCTATATATATTTGTAATCACCCTTTGTAAGATAGTTATTTATGTATCGGAATAGTCGTCACGAGACCTGAAGCTTATGTTATTAATTTTTTTGTCGGGTTCCGTACTAATATATACCTGTGTCGGGGATAGAGATATTATAGCTGGCATCCCACAATCCTTCCTGTATCTATATACGCGAATAAAAGATCCTGTTGTAAAAAATTATTCCAGTTTCTTTGTATACTACATTTGCGAAATTCACAAGGTCCACCAACCATTGTATATAACGCACCGTGATAACACCTTAAAATTTGGGTACCCTTTTCTCTTTCAGTCTATCCTTTTACTTTATTCGTCCTCATTGTCCCATTATCCTAATTTAGTTATAATTTAGTTATAAGTTTAGTTATAAGGTGTATATATTTATGTGTCGGGAAGAAATACTTTTTTGTATTGCTGGCATCCTATAAGTTCCTGTATATTATCACGCGAATTAAAGATTCTGTTTTTTTCAAAATCCAAGATTCTTTGTAATCGGTATTCGCATAGCTCACAGTTTAAACTTCTTTGCTTTCAAAAAACATTAGATTACAAACACTAATGGTCCCTTCCCTTACAATTTTACAACTGATCCATTCATCCACAAATAAACAATGCAAACCTGAATAATATTGTAGAAGAACACAAAATAAATCATAATCTATATATCAATGTAATAAATCATGTAATCCTTTTTTGTGATCTCTTGTGTATTACAACAATAAAAATAATTCATATAAATGGATAAAAATAATAATTAAGTATATAAAAAAATGCTCATGCCCAAATTTTGATATATTTTGTTTCAAATTAAAAAAAGAAAGTCAACTTAACTGAAAATTTTTATTAATTATTTTTTTAATTTTGATATAAAAATAATTTATTTATTACGAATTTGTTAATAATAAGAAGTTCTGAATATTATTGTATATCATTAGTAACAGGGTGAGACAAAAAATCTGGACTGTTTTTAAAATATAATATTTTATCAAAAAATTGAAGTAATTATTAAATATTATTGTGAGATCCAGGGTGTGATTAATTAGTTGAACTAATATGTAGTTATACAGTGGAAAAAACCCAGATCTCCAACTGGCAGTTCCATTGCCCTCTGACTGATAGATAAAAGATGATCAAATAACCTTACAAATCAACAATCTTTAACGTTGTTTCAACTATAGTTTCGAGAATAAATCCAAACATACAGTTATTAATCAGGAAAAACATCAAAATCAGTTAAATTATAAGGTAAGAAGAGTCACAACACCTTGATGATAACATCTAAGAACTTCAAATTTGTTCATCTTATATGGTAATAGGAGTTGGAACACCTAATGAAAAGTATCAACAATCCAGCTGGATCTTCAAATTCTTATGGCCCGCTCTGGCCGATGCAATGACACCTCTTGACCTTAAACCACATTAAATCAAAATCACTTAATCCTATTCCCGTAATGCTTAGTGAGTATAAAAAGGGCACACACCTGAAGGTCAGATGGCCACTCTCTCGGAAGCTAGAGGTCAGGCTTCTGTCCACTGCCATTACAGTCGCTCCTCCTGAGATCGAGGAGTGTTTCACTGACCTTCCCATAAACCAGATCAAGATACTTTGGGTCCTTTTCATGAGGTATTCTACTTGGAGATATATGTAAACTCTCTCTCAATAAATTAGAAGTATAGTTAGTTAGTTAAGTAGAAGTTAAGTAGTTATTTCCTGGAGTAGAAATGTTTTACTCCGCATGTAACTCTTTATGTTCATCATTAAACTTTTGTTATTTGTTAACCTCATAACCTGTCTTTACTTGGAAAAATGGTCACCCTATCAATGGACTCATCGCACCTCCCCGTTTGACATTAGAAAAAAGCCCTCCTACATAATTCTAACATGGTATAGCCATCCAGTGACAATTGAGTGGTCTTTATCAGACTGATGTCATAAAACAGGTGTAGAGCAATAGCCTTGAACCACCAGCTTCTCACATTACAAATCATTTTAAAAGAAATTTTATTTACAATAGTATAGAATTCATGAACACAATCATATGGCCCATGGTCGGCAATGTGCCATAAGTTTGTTTTGATACTCATGCAACTCCTTTGAACTGCCTTCGTGTCAATTTTTTTCAGTGAAAGTGCAATTCTTTGGATCAGTTGTGTGATATATTTTGCTTACTTGTATACTATTTATGCCAATTATCCAAAGAAATCCTCAACTGGCTAGCATTGTGGCAGATTTGACAAATCATGTTCTTTGGGTATAAAAGGAATGGCTTTGCCGAACTGCAGAGTCAAATTTGCATAGTGAGACAAAGCTTTGTCGGACCAAAAGATGAAATCATCATTATGGTGGTGCTTGTTAAGAAAAGGGATTAGAATTTTCTTTAGACAATTGTTTTGATATGTGTCAGCATCAATTGCAAGGGATACTTTTATATCGATTTTGTTTTCGACACTGTTTCACATAAAAACACGTAGTTAATTAACAATTAACTTTATTCACTCTCAGATACAACTGACTGGAATGACAACTACTCAAGAACTCTCTCAGACAAACAAAAAATATGTAGGAATTTTCTTGTTTGACTTGACACTCAGATCAAGTTACAACAGATCTTCCTCCTCTAAAACGAAATCTCAGAGATGTGCAGGTAATGTCTGTGTTCTAGAGCTCCTTCTAACCGGTGGTAATTTTGTCCTGATGTTGATTATTCTGGGGAGCTGGATGTTGCCTGTTCTGGATTGGTTGTTCTCTTCGAGCTATCAGTTGATCAATATGTCTCCTTTCTATAGTTCCTTCTGGTGAAGCTATCATGTATGTATATTGTCTGGTCTTCTTTGTCACCTTACCTGGTTTCCACTTCTTTGTGTCTCTATAGCACCTGTAATTGATGTTGTCTCCTATCTGGAATTCTTGTATTCTTATTTCCTCTTTTCTATCCTTATATAGGTGTGGATTTAGTCAATCATAGACGGTGCTTAGTCTTCTTTCCATCAACAGTTCTGCTGCTGTTTTTCCTGTAGTGCTACTAGGTGTTGTGTGTAAGCTAAACAAAAGTCTGGGGAGCAACACCTCACTTTTTTCTTGGCTGTGATGTAATTTTTTGATTCTCCTCTTTATAGTTTGCACTTGTCTCTCTACTTGTCTGTTAGAAGACGGATGATATGGAGGGGCAAATAGGTGCTGAATCCCATCTTTTCGTATAAATTCTTTTATTTCTTGGAATTCAAAGCTTTGATGATTGTCTGATACAATTGTATTTGGTAGTCCATGTGTACTAAATATTCTTCTCAATAATTTCATGGTTTCCTGGGTTGACTGTGTTTGTACTACTTCTACCTCCACCCATTTCAAATAAGCATCCACTAGAATGAAATATGTATGTCCATAATGTGGTCTTGCATGATCAACGTGTACTCAGTCCCAGGGTCCCGAGGGTGATGGCCAATGAGTGTCTTTAACTGGGGTTGGGTTTGGCCTCTGTTCTTGGCATTTTCAACACATGGATACTGTCTCTTCGATTTGGGAGTCCATTTCAGGCCACTAAAAATAGCTCCTGACTGTTCTTTTCATTCTAGACATGCCCTTGTGTGAAGTATAACAGATGTAATAGCTACGGTTGCAAGGTTCTAGGGATAACTACTCTTTGTCCCCATAAAATGCAACATTAAGTCAATCAACATTAATGCAATCACCATTAGTCATCTCTGCTGACCGACGATGTTCAATCCTATATGAGTATGCTGCTAATCTCAAACAACAACGAATCATTCTGGGTGAGATTAATTCAGGAATTGGTTTAGCAGGGTTCAAAAGTCCCACAACTGGCTTACAATATGTATATATAGTAAAATTTTAGGCAGCTAGGTAATTATGAAATTTTGTGATGCCAAAGATTATAGCTAATACTTCTCTCTCAAATTGTGAACAATTTCTTTCTGCTGGATGGAGTGTCCTCGATGCATAGTATATAGGAGCTTCTGATCCATCTGGTAATATGTGAGAAAGTACTGCTCCAACTCCATATGGTGAAGCATCACATGACAACAAACTGGTTTATTTAAATCATAATGGATTAATAATGTTTCTGGTGTTAGCATCTTTTTTATTTTCACAAATGCTTTGCTGTGTTCTTTTTTCCAGATCCATGGTTTGTTTTTGTCTGACAAGGGGAGGTCACGACCTGGGAAATTCACTTTGGGATGAGACTTGGTATATAGGTAGTACTCCTTTAGGATGTTCAATCCTCAAAACAAGAAAGCGCAATGGCCAGCCAATTTTAAGAAAAAGGCCTTTAAAAATTTTAGCTCAGCTTATGTACTAATAAGTTTTGTTGGGTCAGCAGTTGCTCAGCAGTTACTCAGCAGCTCAGTTGACATCGTTCTTGGCTATCGCCAAGTCGTTCAGGGTTCAGATCTCGATTAGTATTTTTTTTTTTCTTTCTAAAAAGTTTTTAAAATAAGCATTTTGACTATATATAAATATTAAAATTTTATTATAATAAATAATTTCATTTAAAATCTTCGTATCTTCGTATCTTCATTCACAGACATTTTACTGTAAAATATTGAAACTATTTGTATTATGGTGTGATATATTACGAAACACTATGATCTCTTCGAAATCCGAAAGTAAACTGACACTCCAAATATCAGTCAGTCCATAAGTCCATGCGCATTTTTATGACCCTGAGAAAAATCTTGTTTTGCTGTTGAAAATGTCAGTCTAATGTGATACTTTTCACACTGAAGTGTTAAATTGGATCTCATTTATATAATGCTGTTGGAATTGGAAACATTTTAGTTGTTTATTTATGTTAAAATGGAAGTAAAGGATGAATATAAAAGACATGTTTTATACTTTTTATTTTTAAGTGGTGAGAATTAATAAGAGTAGTAACCTTCGAAAAATTTGATACAATAGAATAATAAATGAAAACTGTTGTTCCATAACTAATTATTTATAACTATTATTATTAATTATTTTGTATTATTATAATTAAAATGACATGTAATATGTGTTAATCATTTTTTTTAAATGAAATTATTTATTATAATAAAATTTTAATATTTATATATATTCAAAATGCTTATTTTAAAAAATTTTTAGAAAGAAAAAAAAAAATACTAATCGAGACCGAGATTTGAACCCTGAACGACTTGGTGGTAGCCAAGAACGATGTCAACTGAGCTGCTCGGAAGCTGCTGACCTAGCAAAACTTATTAGTACATAAGCTGAGCTATAATTTTTAAAGGCCTTTTTCTTAAAATTGGCTGGCTATTGCACTTTCTTGTTTTGAGGATTGAACATTCTAAAGGAGTACTACCTATATACCAAGTCTCATCTCAAAGTGAATTTCCCAGGTCGTGCCCTCCCCTTGTGAGTCTATATAATGGTTCAACTTCGGTTGCTTTATCTTTCAAAAATCTATCATAGAAGTTTACAAATCCCAAAAATGCCTGTAACTCTTGTTTGTTTTTTGGGTCCTGAACCTGTTGGATCACTGCAATTTTATCTGGTGTGGGTCGAATGCCCTGAGCATCTATCAAATATCCTAAAAATTTGAGTTGATTTGTCTCGAATAGGCATTTGCTTTTGTTCAGTTTTAGTCCAGCTTCTGAAATCCATTTAAGAATTTTCTTCAACATTTGATGTAGGGCTTCTTCATTGAGTCTCGTGACAAGTATATCATCTATCATCACAATTGTCCCTGGAATATCTCCTATGATCTTTTCCATCTCTCTCTGGCAAATAGCTAGACAACTACTCACTCCAAATGGTAATATTTTCATTCTATATAAACCCTTACATGTGTTGGTAGTCAATATCTCAGATGACTCTTGGATCCACAGGAAATTGGGAGTAAGCTTCTTTGAAATCAAGCTTGACAAATACTTTTCCACCAGATAATGAAGCAAGTATATCATTAATGGCTGGCAATGGGTATACATCTATTTCAATTGCCTCTCTGTTTACAGTGCAGTGGTAATCTCCACATAAATGTACACTTTCATCTGGTTTTGTAATGAGTACCACAGGAGTGGCCCACTGATGAAGTCGATTCAACTCTTGTTCTACCTTTGTTCTCAATGCAAAAGGAACCTGTCTTGCCCACATAAAAATAGGCTTAGCTTCTTTATTTATCGCTAAACTGACTGTCTCGCCTCTAAATAGACCCATTTCTGAATTATTGAATAAATGCTGGAATTCTTGTATCAGATCGTCTGTATCATGTTGGTGATATAGTCCCTCTTTTCTGATTCCTAATGGTTCAAACCAATTTCTTCCAACAGGTCCTGGTCCATTTTCTTTAATCACTAACAATGGCAGATTCATAACTTTTCCTTTAAATTGCACCCTCACCACTGTAGTGCCCACTACCTCCAGATTCTTATCTGCCCATGTCTGTAATTTGACTTCTTCCGGTTCTAACTTGTCTCGCTGCATTTTTAATTTCTTTTAAGGTCCATTTGCTCACTACAGTGTAGCGCTTCGTCGCTATTAACTATATGTATATATTTATGTATTTTTTTTTTGTTCGATTGTTCTATTTATATGTTTGTTTTTTCGTTTATGTCGCGTCGCGTATATGTTGTTGTATCGGGTTTTAGATGTGACGCACAGCCATTTTGTTGTGTACCGTACCGTCTGTTGTCGTCATTGCTGTGCCGTGGTTTGTGATTCGCTATTTGGAGGATCACGTGGGAGGAAAAGAAAAAGCTCCCGGATGGTGGGAGATATAAACGGGTGACTTCCACGTGTCGAGATATTTTTTTTTCATTCTTCTCTTTCGTGGATCGGGGATCTGGAGCGGTGAAGAGACGAGAGAAAGGATTCGAAGCAGAGCAGCCGATCAGGAAGAAGAAAAAAAAGACAAGAACCAGCGAGAAGAATCTCATTTCGTAACTACGTGTCCCACGAAATACGGCGACGGTATCTACCATCTTGTAAATGTTTGTATAGTTTTTTAAGGTTTAATCGCGTATTAGTTTTAGTCTCGCGATTAATTACTGTTGTAATCTTAGTGTTATTGTCATCCTTAATTTTGTTAAGAACGCTGTTTGCCTGTTTAAATCAGGCGATCAATTCCCCCTTTTTGTGTGTGTAATTAATAAACCTTTGTTTGTTTATCTATACGCTTCTACCGACTATTCATTTCCACTTCCTTTCATACCCGCAAACCACGTGCTTGCGGAGTCCACAACAGTGTACCCAGCTCCTGAATCAATTTCCATCATGACTGGTATATTTTCAATATTGATTAAGATTTTTAAGGGTGGTATCCTACTTCCTCGTATTTTTGAATAGAGATGTATATTCCTCTACCTGGTTTGATGTCAAATTTTTATGTTTCTCAATTCGGTGTACTCTGGCTCTCTGGCTGGATACCTCTTTCCGTTGTGCCCCAATTTGGTTTCTTCCCTGGTTTGGAATTTTTCTTTGTCCACTCTTTTGTTTCATGATACATGCTTTTTCTATGTGCTCCTTGTTTCTGCAGAATTTACAGATTACCTGAGCAAATTGGCAATTATTCGGGTTATGATTCCCGGCAATGTTCCCTCTAATTTTTTTGTAGCTGAGCGGAACAAGTACTTCTCTGAGCAAAAAATTTTTGCTGAGCAGATACATAGACAATCTTATTCTTTTTCCTTTAAAAATTAAAATAATTAATTATAAAGTAAAGATTATAATTCATTTTAAAGCATACATCAATACAAAATATTATCTTTTGTCAATGATTTAATGTATTCAATCAAAATATACATAGCAATAATCATGTCGCAGACAGAGTGAAAAATCAATAAACAACAATTCAAATTAGTGGGCATGCTCACCTGCGCAGCACATAAATTCTCATGCACGGCAACAGTTTGAGCAGTGCGTAGCTGCGCAGCTTAGAGGGAACCTTGATTCCCGGTGCTCCAAAAACAGCATAATATGGCTGGCTCATTATTTCTCTTGTAGTCCGCCTTTAAGTTATACATAGAGGCGGCCCTAGCAAGGTTTTCAGGTGGTGCGAGATTTCATTGTGGCACCCCCTGTAGATACTAAACTATACATAGAAACTAAAGATAACATACATTTTTTACATTATTAATAACTTAGACCTCCAAAAGATTAGCATAGTAGTAGTATGGATGAGAAACAATAACAGTAAAAAGAAACAATATTTGTTTGAAAAGGTTTATTTTAACTATTATGGCACAGACAATGCTCATCGTAAAATGTAAAATTTACATCATAAATTAATTTAAAATTAAAACAAATTAAGAAATGAAAAATGAACTAAAAAGCCTAGATTGCCACCTTCCTCACTTTTGCTCTTGCAAATTTTTTTATTACTTCAGAATAATTCAAGTCCTAGGCAATTCTATTAATATTTTCTACAGATAAAATTGCTAGATCTGACAGTCTATCCTGACACATGGTTAAACGTAAATAAGTTTTAATAAGTTTTAATTTACTGAAAGTTTGTTCTTCTTCAGCGACAGTTACAGGTATGGTTAGCAAAATTCAAAGTGCTGTCCATACATTCGGAAATATATCCTGCCAACTGTTTTGTTTAATAAGTTGAAGAACATTTATTGGTTCTGCTGATTTAAGCTCTTTCAACAATAGATTCAGTTGTAAAAGTTTTTCAACCAATTCACAACCAGATATAAGTTTAACCGATGGGAAAAAATGTGACATTTCTAAATCTGCACTCTGCACATGCTTTTTCCAATTTGGACTTTTCAGGAATTGTTTTGATATTGTATAAAAAGGACCATGTATCATTAAATTTGGATGGTTGTGTAAATCGAGTGACCAATGCATTCTCAATTGTATCAATCATAGGATAAAAGACATTCATTTTAAACAATTCTTCAGGATCTGTTGGTGTCTCATCTATGGCCTTGTATTCAAATAATCTCTTCTTTCTTTGGGATAGGACTGGCTTAAAAATAGGATCTATCCCAGCATGAGAAGCTTTTTTCCTAGCTGTTATCAGAGCAGACAAATAACCCCAGTACTCTTTTACAAATTCCAAGCAATTCTAATTGTGAAGCGTTTGGTAAATCCATAGTTTCAGACTGCATAGCTTTACTTACAATGTTTACTTGAAACAATATATCATGCCAAGCCACCCAAGTTACTATAAACTTAAATTGCTCCATGTTCTGAATCAGGGACATGGCTTCTGATGCTGCAACTGGGTCATTTGTTTCTTCGTGAAGATCCAGAAGGGCATCACGAACTAAATAATAGTGATAACAAACTGCAGCAAGGCTGGAAATTCTACTCTGCCAACGAGTTTCACAAACTTTTTTCAGCGATAGTCCAACAAAGTGATGAGAAGTGATATCCAAGCATGTAGAAGGACTATGTGCTTGGATATCACTTCCCATCACTTTGTTGATCTAGAGAATAGAACAAACAGTCTTTGAAAAAATCCGAACAAAGAAACCGATTTAACAGATGTTTTGGCAACATCTGCTATTACCAAATTTAAGCTATGACAGCCACATTGATTAATGTCAACAAAATGCAATGTTAAAGATAATTGTTTAACGTGACTGACATCAGGAGTGAAATCCAGTATTATGGAGAAGTATTTAGATGACTTTGCCATAGTCAAAATTGTATTTCGAACTTCACCTCCAAGTAAGCCAATCAACTCATTTTCAATACATACATTTGCCAAAATAGTGGACATTAGTCTCTTCATTAACAATATAGTGGAGGTCCTCCATCATTACAGGGTCAAATTTTCCTAGCAGTTGCACTAAACCCAAGAAGTTACCATTATTAGGAGTATATAATGTTTCAGACCTAGAGCTTCCTCTGAATGACAAATTATTGCCTGCTAAAAAGAAGGGTTAAGTTAGGTGGGTAGGATTAAGTAGTAATAAAGAGATTGGGTTTTATTTTTTGCGCAGACAATATATCGTTGCATTTTCTGCCCTCCCCCTATGACGGCGCCTGGTGCGGTTGCATCATTCGCACCACCCTAGGGCCGCCTCTGGCTATACAATTGGGTGTTGTTTCCGTCTGACCCAAGCTGGCTAACATCTTTAGATGCTGCCTTTGCTGCTAATGCTGCATCCAAAATGGCCTTTTAAGTAGTGTCCATTTTTACCAATAACACGTGTTGTATTCCTTTATCCCTTAAACCAGCTACTAGCCTATCTCTTAACATACACTCTAGTAAGGTGCTGAAGTTGCAATTCATTGCAATTTTCCATAGTTCCACGACATAGTCATTGATACTCTCTCCTAGTTTTTGCGACCTCTGGTTAAATTTGAATGATTCGATGATTTCACTAGGTTTTGGGTTAAAATGGCTATCAAGTGCATTAAATACTTCATTGAAGTTAACTTGTGTCGTTTCTTTCCGGGCTATGAGTGTTACTACAAGTTCATATAGAGTTTCATTGCACACAGTAAAAAAATAAAGCACACTTATCTTGGTCATTTTCAATCTGGTTTGCCTTCAAGCAAAAATTAAAACCGTCCTTGTAAGTTTTCCACTGGCTGTCCATCTTGAATGGTTCGAAACGAACTCCACTAGTTGATGTTCCTGAGATTGACATTTCTGGCTGTTGATCTCAAGTAGTAAGTTCTGCTGGTAAGTCTCTATTTTAATCCTCATTGCCAATTTTATATCAATTTTGTTTTTAACACTGTTTCACATAAAAACAGGCAGTTAATTAACAATTAACTTTATTCACTCTCGGATACAACTGACTGGAATGACAACTACACAAGAACTCTCTCAGACAAATGAAAAGTATGTAAGAATTTCCACCTTTGACTTCACACTCAGATCAAGTTACAACAGATCAATTACAACAGATACCTTCTTAAAAAATGGCTTCAAAACACCTGCTGGTAAAATAACAATAAACAGCATGACTTTTGCTTCAAATTTCTTCTTAAATTTATACTTTGAGAAGTGCTTGATTTTCATTGCTCATATAGTAAACTTCATTTCCTAGCATTTGCATGCCAGAGAAGAAAAGTACTTCTCATTGTACAAAACAAATATTTTCTTTCCAAAATTTCTTACAAGCTATCTGCATTGTGTTTGGATTTCAGCAATTTTTTCAGCAATGTATTCTAGGGTTCTTCCTTTTCTTTATACCTGTCTTTTTAAATATCTTAGCTATATATGTTCAATGACAATTGACCTTTTAGCTGTCTCCACCTAGTTAACTGCATCTTTGTTGTCAAACATTTGTTGTAATGCTCTTCAGTTTTTAGCACTTGTAACAACTGACTTTCTTCCACTATCCAACCTTTTTTTCCATGTTCCAGATATTTTGTAATTCTTCAAAATATTATATACAGTTGATTTGCTATAGCCTTTGGTTAAAAAAAATAAAATGTTCCATCATCAATTTTTAGAATGGTTTGCTTTACTTTCATACATTTGTACAATGCACTTTCTTAATATGTCTCTTTTGAAGCCATTTTTCTGAACTTACTCACAAAAACTTCACATACTATAACTGAGCATGTGAAATGACATAATTTTTGGTGCAAAGATTTTTAAATTATCTTTTTGAGTTCAAAAATTATAAAGCTTAAACTCAGTCCAGATTTTTTGTCTCATCTCATTATTGGTTGCAATATAGACTTATAAATTCCCTTTGTTGTCTGTCCTTAATCTTAAGAATGGTGTTAGATAAATGAAAATCAAGACCAGATATAAAAAGCTTAAAGGCAGAAGGCTCCAATTAACAATATACGAACTTCCAGTCTAGACTGGAAGTCATGTAAATTCAATTAAAAAATTTTCCCTTGAATGGAGTTACATAGATGACTGATCTAATTCTTGTTATCAGGGAAAGTATTATGTACAGGGGCAAAACACTACTGATTTGAGATGGAGAACATATATTTTAAATGAAATAAATTAAGAATATGATAAAAAATTGCAGTCAGTTATTGTGACAATGTCACAATAAATAATTGCTTGTTTGTTTTATAATTAATCTTAAAAATATATACAGTATGGTCATTTTGTGTGTGTAGGATAATAAACATGGGTTTGTGTTTTTGCAGATGGCAATTAATTAGGTTCCATAGGACAATTCTGTTTATTAATTCAAATGCTGACTATTATAATGAAATCCATTGTGTTGCAAAAGTAACAGTATAAAAATTTTTTTCACATAAAATAAATATCTAATCACTAAAATCACACAAAATAAGACTACTATATTTCTAACAGATACATTATCTACTACACTTTTCTATATAATAATAATTACTTACATGACAAAATAAACTGAAAATGTAACAAAATTTTTGTTCTACACTGATCAAATAAAACTTTGTTACCTTTATAAATTAACATTATGCATAATGAAAATCAATCATAAATCAACAAATAAAGCTATAAGAAAACTAAAAAAAATTATGTTTAGTAAATAATAAGAATCTAAAAGATTTATAATTTTACATTTATTAAATATTCTTTTTCTGTTTCTTTTCTGGTGATAGTCTGGAGAGAACATAATTTAGCATTTTCATTATTCTGTTTAATTTGCATTTCTGATAGAGTTCCTGATGTTGATTTTCCAGAATCTGCTTTATATAATGATTCTATCAACTGTTTTCTTTCATGTTCATTTACTTGGGTTTCAAAATTTCTGCAAGAACCAAAATAAACTGTAACCAATATGTATTGTATACATTATTATTGTTTCAGTTTTTTCCATCAGTTTAAATGAAATCAAAAAGCACAATCCTTCCTTCTTGTAGGAGGGATTTCAAAACAGCTATAGCTTCAAATAAATTGTTACTTATATTGTTTCTTTTTGGATTCATAATAAGACCGCTGTAACTAAACACTCTTTCAACTGCTGCATAAGGTGGTTACATAGTGTTGAAATGGAAAAAAGTGTCTTAAGTAAGAGAAAGTAGTGAAAAACTTGAAGCTTCATTTGTTCATCTTGATAGTACTTAGCAACTTGTAGTAAGACCTGATATTAAGGATGTAATAAAAATTTAATACTAATATATCTAAAAAAGGTTACCTTCAAATAATATATAAAATTGGAGCTATTTTTAGTGGACGATATTATAACTTTCTGAATTAGATCTATATTGTACAATGCAAATACTTTGTCACCATCATCAATTTTAATTAACCTGCAACAAGTGCCTTCATTTTGATCACCAATTAGGCATTTAAGAGAAGCATACAGTTCATCCTTGCTGTCTGTAAACACACTAGTCAATATTCTATTTGTAAGTCTCTTTTGACTAAATTTATATATTATGATCAAAGTGCCACTCTTTTTAATGAACTCATCTAGTCCACCTTCCTCCCCTCAACATGGACTGCATCCAGTTAATTGAATAACATTTAAAAAATACTTTTATTTAAATATGTTTAATGGAGTTTTCAACAAATGTGACTTAAATTAAATACTTTTATTCAATTAAAACTATTGCATCAGCACTCAAATTGACCAGACTATTTTGAATAATATTATTACACAAGAAATCAAATACTTTCAATTGAATTAAAAGTATTCAAAGCAGATTTTATCTAGTGGCTAACTAACTAAAACTAACCAGAATGAACCAAGAGTCGCATAAAATTATTTAAATACTCCTATTTTTAATTTGCTAGTTTCAGCAAACTACTTTAAATAGTTATTTAAATAAAATGACTGTTAATTGAACAACACTGATTAAAATTATATAATTGCATGTTTCAAAAATAAATTTACTGTTATTTTAAATTTTTTTAATAGTACAAGATTTACACCAGCATTCTCACTGAGGAGTTAATAGGGTAACAGTTAATTAAATAAAATTATTCAAAATATTTTAATTATGACTTTTCCAAAAAACAACTTACTCTATTTTATAGCAAACAATTGTATAATCTTCACCAATTACAATTATTTTTGAATCATCAGATGAAAAACATAATTGCTTTCCTCTCTTTCGTTTCCAATAATGATGAGTTTTAACAATTTGTATTACTTTCTGAAAAATGAAAATTTATATTTAATACACAATCTTTTTTATTTTTCAAATTAGAAATAATTTTTGAAAAGTATTTTACTGATACATACAAGACTTTCTACATCTCTAATAGCTAATGTCCCATCATCACTTAAAGTGGCTAATATATTATAGTTATGTGAAAAAGCCAAACTTCCTTTTAATGAATGACCACTCTCAATAAAACAAGATGGTTTAATAATATTCTGAGAGTGATCTTTTTTCTGAAAGAAAAGGAATCCAGTAAGTTTAAAGCATAAAATATTATATAGTAACTTATTCTTAAATTGTTTTCTTGGAGTTTATATTCCTAGTGCTTTGGATTCTTGTAACCTACCAACATCACCACATACTATTATATGATAATGGGTTTTAGGAATCTGAAAGTGCTAAGGTACAAAGAATATAAACTCTGAAAAGTCAGTTTAAGGAATAAGTTAATATTAAAGTCGTTCTTTGTGTTAAATAAATTACATAGTAAATTCAATTCATAGTGAAAACTCATTATTCTATATTATAATGTGTGTGGGATAGAATATATTATAATATATTCTATCCCACAGCTAAACAGCATAATTACATTTTGCACTTTGGAAAAAATGACAAGGTCAGTCTGCAGACTATCTGATGCATGCTCATAGGCTATCAGTGATCAATGGGCTATATTTTGAGAACCACTGGAATAAACTATACCAGTATAACTAGTTTATATTTTTCAAACAATTATTATACATATATAAGAGTATTTAGATATACTGTATGTTCATGTACAGTACAGTACATAGCCTATGGCATAATTCACAGAAAATTGCTGGAACAAAAATAAACTTACATAACCCATCTCCTATATGCACTGCATCTAGGGAAACAGTTATCATTCCATAAGTTTATAACTTTGATTAAAAATCAACATATAAACCATTCCCATTACTTAAGCAGCACACCCTTCAAATTCACTTTTAAACACAAATAATCCACAGGTTATACGAGTAAAAATATGGTACTCACATATTTTATATAATGCTATTTTCAGATGTAATGCAGAAATTTATATAACTGTTAAAAATATCTATTTATATAAAATGTGAAAAAACGTGTGTGTGTAGTTTTTAAAATTTATAGTAATACATATTTGCATATTAACTGAAAGCACAATCAAAGAATTGTACTCATACTGCAAAAAATAAAGTAGCTTCATGTGGCAATATGCCATATTTTATACATATTTTTGTATTAATTTTAGATCTTTTTCTTCCTTTCTTCTTTCTTCTTTCTTCTACTGTCTGAACTTTCCAAAATATTCTTCCCAATTTGTTCTTCTTGGGAAGGATGACTAATCCCCTTGAACAAAGGGAAGGAAGCAAGCCTGAGGGCTAAACAGTGGGATAAGGGACATTCTTGGCTGAGATGTCGGAACAATCGGATGACAAGGTGGGACTCTCTATGTTGTTTTAGCAGTGAGTAGAGATGAGAAGAGGCAAAGGCAAGAATTAACAGCAGATCTGATATAAAAAAAAAGAGACATCATAAGGACTTCGGAACAACATAAAAATGAGTTAAGAGAAATCAAGAATTTGCCCGTCATTCAAAAAAAGGAAAAAGATATTGAGACTTTCATCAAGACCACCTCAAGACTACCATCACAGGCCGCATACCCTCTTTTATCTATCTTTATTTCTATTATCCTTCAGCATATATCAATATCTTCTGTCTTTAGATTAAGTTAGTGTTAAGTGTTAAATTGTAATTTGCATATAATAGTTGTACAGAACTCATTGTTTTATTTGTCGCGATAGTTGTACGGCATCTGTTCATTCTATTAAAGTTGTACTACACGTATTGTAACATTGCATATTGGGACTAGAGGAGTTGCTATCCCAACAAACTGATTTATTTTCACGTGAAATAAAGGTATCATTTTGTTAATGTATCCTTGTAGCTCTCATTTCGCACTTATCTTCAAATTCATCAGTAAAAGAATCATCAACACAAACAAATAATGATTTGTGGAAAGTACTTTGTAACAATTTAATAGTAAAATGGAAATTAAAAAATTTTAAAAATTCAAAATAAGAAATTAAATACAGTATACTGTTTATTATTAGTTGTCTTACAAATATATTTTAATATGTTGAAATAATCAAAATTATTTACTGTATTTTTGAGGATTGTCTCGCATGTCAGTCTATCTGGGGAGACCATAAAATTAGATATTTTCATATGGTAAAAAAATCAGCATGCTAGTTTCTCCCAGAAAATGTCAGCATGCCGGTTTACATGAGATTATACATCTCTCTCCAGAGGGTGCATAAAAAAAATGAAACAAATTCTGTTGCATGGCTTCTTATAGATGCCAGGTTTTTATTCTAAAATCTGTAATGTAAAACTGTGGGCATTACATCAAGAACAATAATTTATCTTTCTGCTTCTATTTCTTTTTTCAAATATTGATACATAACCAGTTCAATACACCACTATTCTCTAGGTATGTATATTATATTAGGATTATATGTTTGATTTCTGCATTTTGTCTTCTTTCTAAAAATATAAAATACTTGCAGAATGCTGAAAATGCTTTTTTTTATGTTTATTTGTCATTTGATCCAAAAATACAAAACTAAATATATCAAATTTTAGAAACACACTGTAAATTATCACAACTTACACTATTAACATCTGATTTGTGTGAAATTTGAGAGGAAGGTATTATCTTTCAAGATCAGAGTAGTACCAGTAAAACTATTACTTTCATAGTAGATTGTCTGTGCAACCCACACCAACTAACTACTACTACTAATTGCAATAAGCTGCTAATTGTTGGTCAAATTACAATGTTATTTTATTGTACTCAGAAGAATGTGTAGTGCTCTGCGACTATTGATTTATATTTCTTTTTAATTTAATTTTTATTTATGTAATCTTGTTCCGTTGTTAAGAGTGTGATGCTAATGAGCAGTAAGAAGACAAAGAGTCGAAAATGAGAGAAACAAAACACGATGAGTTTTATTTTCTTCGCTCATTAATAAACAGGATACAGGGGATACCAACAAACACCTTTCCCACCGACAATACATGAGAGCAAATACTGAATCTTGTACAAGAAATTTTCCCGACAATATCACTTAAAATATAAAACTTAATTCTAGTGTACAATAAAATTTCCCGACAATATCACTTAAATTATAAAATTAAAACTAGTATACAAAACAAAGAAATAAAAGAAAGAGAGAATATCAAAAACGGACAGGAAAGAGGGTACCCACGACTAGATGACAAACCTACCGGCCAGGATATCACGGCAAAACGGGGATCGGCGAACACTTTCACTTTTTCTCACTCTCTAAAATACAGTTCAAATCGTTCTTGTCTCTATCATTTGGTACTAGGCGTACTCGGGAAACTCTACTATCACTCCTTCCAACTCGAGTTCCCGCTCCAGAATGACCCACGTGTTCCTCTTTCTCCCCTCAGGGCTGCACTCCCTCTCTTGTTCTCAGGGGTGAGTCATCAAAGAGCCGCCGCAAACTAGCACTTTGCGAGAGCAAAATGCTAGCAAACGTGCCCTAGCACAACCGATGACGTCAAAGGCTCCGCCCCTCTCTTCTTGCTCACGTGGTTTTTCCTTTGCTAGAGCAGCGATACGAGAGTACTCTCGCTGTTCACAGAATTCAACAACGAGAGCATTACGCTAGCAAGAGAGAGCAGCGGAAAATGGATGACTACATAAACATGCCACACGTCGAAAAAGAAATAATAGAATTTTATCGATGTACGTAAATTACATGATTAATACATTCAGTATTGAAAAGAAAATGGTATAAACGTTGTATATTAAAATAGTTATTTATAAATAGGCTTAAGCCTAGTTAGGCTTAACTAATAGGCATATTTTTCCCATTCTGTTTCAAAGTTCGGAACGAAAACTGACAGATAGGTTCCGTTATAATAACTGACGGAACGAAAACTGACAAGTATAGGTTATAATAAAATCTTTGTTCTATAGCCAATCCACATCTGGATTCCACGTCATGTGGACTAGTTACGCGAGCAAACGTTGTGTAGTTTGCGGCTGCTTCGTGCTCGAGTAGCTTACCTAGCAAAAATGGCCCATAGCATCATGGGAAAAAAGGCGGGGCTTAGGAGCGCGACCGAGAGTACGCTAGCTCTTGCTTCCTGTAGTTTGCGGCGGCTCAAATAACAAGGAAAGGGTAAGAGCAATAGGTACAGTACATTCCAGGAAGAATGGACAAATAGGTTAGAAAGAAAGGAATAAAGGAAATAGAGATATATAGAGTTATAAATATAAAAACGATATAATTATATATAAAAATATACATTTGAAGCATGGCGTGTAGCCACAAGAGAATTGTATCGGGATTTAGATGGAACTAGGGATTGCAATCCAGCAGTGTTTTTAATCCAGCTGGATTTTTGCTGGACCAACATCATTCCAGGTGGATCCAGCACGGATGCAGCAAAGATGTATTTTTTTGTGCAATAAAGTGTTATCTATCTATCCAGCAATTTATGGTTTTTTCTAAAAAATAAAACATTTTAAAAAAAAATATTTAAGAAACTTTTATTATTTAGACTGGTCACTATAAATCAGTAAAACTTCTTACACATTTAGGTAGTAAACTTAACTTTGGTTCGGTTTAACACTTGAGATAGAGATAATTAACTTTAAATGTTTAGTTAGATTATAATTATAATGTAATCTTTAATTTAATAATAGCAATAATAGTAATTCTACTAATTAATTTATATTAATATATTATAATAATGTAAGGACAGATAATCAGTGGCTAAGTGGCTATCAGTCTTACTTCTTATATAGGCTCTACATGTAAGTTTGTAGTTATTTATAACTAATTTAATTATTTGTGTTAGTAAAGTAGTAAGTAATTAGTAGTTAGTTATTATTATCACAGTCAAGAATCACATACATCATATATCTAAAATACTGATAATCATTATCAGTATCTTAGTTTCTCACTAATTTTCACAATAAAATTGCCTAGCCTAGCCCACTAACCACTTATAGAATAAAAGTTAAAACTCTTACTTAATAGAATTAGAGTAGAAGTTATAAAATATTAGTCTTGTCTTGAATAAAGTATTTTAAAGGATTAAATAAAATTAAATTAATGACTTCTGTTATTTTTTTGACTTTTATGGAAGTAGGATCTCAACAAACAAATGGTATTGATGGTGTTGTCTCCCAACCTCCTCCTTAATGAACTGCATATTGTGGCTGTACACCATGTGTTTGTATATAGTGTATATTTTATTATTATTTTTAATTTCACTTTCTCACATTTTCATTCCCTTTTCTTCTCTTTACCTATTGTTTTTCCTCTTTGGAATATCTCTCTGACATTCCTTTCCTTATATGGTCATAGTTTATCCCCTAAAACAAAGAAAGGGTGCGCGACTCCTGAGGGGTCGAGGACGAAACTAGAGGGCAGAAGGGTCGAAAAGGCTAGAACAAACAGGATTCGGACTCGAGAAGAAAAGGAGAGAGAGGAGCTTCTGGTGCATTCTGGCAGTGTGCAGAAGAGAAAGAGTAGCGTTTGATCAACGGACTAAATAATTCGTTGTGATCGATCCATTTTGTTTGAGATTGATTCATGAGAATTAACTGTGAATTTTGGCAAGCGAATGAACTGAAAGGAAAAAGAGAATCCCCTCTACATATTTTGTGCAAGACCCTCGACCGATTTTTTCGAAGACCTCAAGGACCGACACTGGGTACCCCTTTCCTAACTTCTTACATTTTCTTACCTGTCCTTTATTCTTCTCCTTTAGTTTAATATTAGTTTTAATTTTTATTTTTTTATTCGCGTTTATAGTAGTATAGTATTAGCATAAGATTAGTTTAATTATTTTTCTTTTGTCGCGAGCTACGTATAGTCGGGGAATTTTTGTAAAACGCTTATTTCCATCTGTCGGGACAGAAAATATACTGGCATCCAAAAAGAACCTGTAGTTATTATCTTTTACTTAAATTAAAATTTACTTTTTTCATTTTTATTTTGGTTCCACGTGTATTTCTTTTAACAAAGAAATTAACATATTTTCACAATATATATCCTGCTGCGGAGAAGGTTCTTTCTGTCTCTATGTTAGTTGGTTTCAGGTTCATCAAATAATCATAAATCGTTCCGTCACATGATTCACTGACATCACAACTGACCGTAAATGAGAATTATGCACCAGGACTAGGAGAGGAGTTACTTATTTTATTTAGCGCGAAGACACTTTATTTAGCGAGAGTGCAAAGTCAACTAGCAATTAGATCAGCAGAGGCAAAAGGGCGGGAGGTGCAGTGTAGAGAGAGGGTGTGGCACATGTCGCACTGAATGGTAACGTCACTTTCGCCGCCGAGTGATAGCACACATAGCAAAGTGGTAATGCGACATCGTAGACTTTTGCGGCATTATTTAGAAAGTTAATTGAGTATTTGTGGATCCGCAGTGCTGGATCCAACACCTGGTGCTGGATCCAGCAGGCCGAAGAATGCGTTGGATCCAGCTGGATTGCTGGATGAGAGATCCGGCAATTGCAATCCCTAGATGTAATGCATAATCATATTGTTGTGTGTCCCGTATCGCCTTTTGTTGGCAGTGCTATATTGTGGCTGTGGATTCGCTATGTGAAGGACCACGTGGGTGGACAAAACACCTGGATGGTGGGCATTATAAAGGTGGAGACTTCCACGTGTGAGCACTTTTTTGCTCTTGGATTGTGAGTCATCATAGAACCGGAAGAGGAATTTCGAAGAGGAAGGTCAAGTTGATCAGGAAGACAGGAAGGCAAATTGTCTTGTGATAATCCAATTCCATCCAGCAGTAGTTCTACACTTTATGTTAAAGAATTATTGAAGAAGAGTCTAAGATCTCCTGGTTCATTAGTAAGATAGTTATTACATAATTTTTTTTTTTTTTAAAGTCTTTACGCGACTGGACAGGTTAAGCCCCCACGTGTGATCAACAAAGGAAATGTATTTTGTAACAAACTATATGAAATAAGGCTACTGTATGTACCAACTTGTAATTAATTGTATAGTTTTTTTTTTATTTATCGCGTATTAGTCTTATCATTGTTAGTAATTACCAGTGGCGTGCCATCATTGGAAGTGATGGAAGCGCCGATTCCACCTTCCAATGACCTTCCCTTGTATTTTATAAAATATAAATTTTCATATTTTAACGTACTTTTAATTAATTAAAATTAATATTTTATTATAACTGCATTATGTATCTTTTACAAATTTCTATACTACATGTGAAAAAAACGATAAGATTGCTATTGTATATTCGAATAATTCGGTGGTGGAAGGAATGTCAAAACCGGGTCAGTTTCCAATCAGCCAGATTATATAGGCATTGGCACATGCGATTTACAGAGCACCAACCTCACCCGGTTTAGCTGGTAGAAGCGACAAACACGTAAAGCATCTAATTTTATATCCCGGACCGGTTCTGAGCTGTTAGCCACCAGCCTGTCAACTTCCAAGCAGCCAGATTATAGGCATTGGCGCATGCGCTTTACAGAGCACCAACATCATGGTTTAGCTGGTAGAAGCAACACATGCATAAAGCATCCAATTTTATATCCCGGAGCGATTCTGTTAGCCACCTGCTAGATATTTGGCCACCCTCGCCCAATTATGTGAATCATGAGCAGACTAGATCAACGGCAGGCAACCCCCTGCCGTTGCTCCGGCTACGGCTTGCTACGGCTTGCGAGATCTTTAATAGATTATTAAATTGGAAAAATAACTATTAATTAGTTATTTTTCCAATTCTTTGTAATTTTCGAAAATGATAAGAGAAATAAATGTAGTAATTAACTTTTTATTTATTTATTTCATATTTGCAGACTAAAAAAATTACAAGTCACAAGAAGGCGTCAATTAACTTACTATGGACTGCGGAAAAAACATTAAATTTTATTCTGGCCCATGTTATAAAAAAGGTTGCCCACCCTAGACTAGATTTATAACTTAACCCAACTGATAGGAGTTTACTGGCATGTTTTTATGATAGTTCTGTATAGTTGACAGGAGTTTAAAAAAACTCCATTAAAATATTTGATATATTTATTCTGCGTTTATTCTGCTCTCCCATCTTATATTACTTACGGATTTCAATGTTAATACGGTGATATTACGATTTAGTATGTCCCATCTGTAAGGGGATGCAGAAAAAAAGTGTACAATTCTAGTACATAGTTAAAAAATTAACTGTTACTTTGGCAGCATCATTTACAACCAAATTTAATGAATGAGACATACAATGGTACAAAAAAAAGCTCTAGAATTTATTTTCCTAAAATTTACGATTTATATATCCATTGTCATAAAAATTAGTCTTTCCAATGTTTTCCCAAGACTACAGATATTCAGGTACGAAGTAATCGGTTTCGACTTATTTCTACTAAGAAGTAGTTAAATAATTAAGAGATTAGGGAATGGGGACATAAATAAAACCCTGCTGAAAGAGTCAGAATTTTACTTAAACAAAAGCTTAACCAAACCAATTACTAGCTCAGTACAGTGGGGAACAGATTTCCGTGTACACCTGGTACTAAAACGAATTACAGTAGTTAGAAAACAAATGACTATTAAGTTTAACATATTTACATCTATGGCGAGAAACGTTTAAAATTTACAACAGCCCTGTGGCATCCTTTGAGATATACTAGTGATGCGACAAAAGAGGCATTTGACATTGACCAGTATCAGCACCCTTCGGATTTGGCAGCCTGCATGCATGCATGCGCCGCACACCTACCAGGACGTCACTGATTCCATTCATTAGCCACTCATAGGGAGCTATTTCACTAAGTAGATTGTTTTAAGATTTAAAAAGTAAAGAATATTTTGTTATTTTTATGTATGTTTCTTCACAAAGTTATATTTAATTATAAGTTTCTTTAAAAGTATATTCATACAATTGAAGAATTTTTTGTACTAGGTATGTATATTCATCACACATTTTGTTTTACTAAGTAAGTTTTTTTTTATAATTTTAATTTTAGCCCTTATATCGTGACTAATGATTAAAAAATTTATTTTAAAAAAGTTTTGACTCAAGACCATATAATGAAAAAGAAAACATTATTAAAAGAGAAAGACCAATGCCTAAATTAAATATAAATATGTCAACAAAAAAATTTCGACATTTTGACGATAAAATTTATGAGGAATGATGATTCTTTTGTAAAATTGAAGCAATTTGGAAATCAAAGCGGAATAGAATTTAACATTGGTAGACAATATAAGATAAATATTGAAAATTATAACAAGATAATTACAATTAATAGATATGTCTAAATTAATAGACGTTATATGTTTTTTCTCAAAGCAAGAATTGGCATTTAGAGGGCATATGGAATTTATTGAATCTAATAAGAAAGTTCAATATAATTACCTCTGTTATTTATTAAGATACATCAGATAATCTATTAAAAATGCATTTAAAGAGGTATACGGTTTTTACTGGCTTATCGAACAAACGAATACGAACGGGCCCTGATGCACAATTAATTGATTGTCCGTGTAAGTCAGCTTCTTACAGAAACACAGCTTCCCTATCATCAAATGTCATGGCTGCCATTGGTAATTACTATTGTAATCACAGATTAGTTGTGTTATTCTTGTAATTGATAAGAGTACTACTTATGTGTCTGAATCAAGTAATCAAGGTGTCTTTTTTTATATATATTTAATAAACTAAGGAAGATTTGTCTGTCCGAATTGTTTTGTTATATTGTAAGGTCCTCAGTGCATTCCCCCCGTTTTTTAACAAGTTATATCTCGATATATCCTTGTATAATACAAATGTTTTCTTCAAAACTTATTTAACAACTAGTTTTATTAGATGTAATTAATTTTATTTTTTAGTTGCAGTTTAACCAGCATGCCAGGAACCCTGGGGTTACTACTGGCATGCTGGTCTTCCTCAGTTATATGTGGCATGCCAGTCAATCCACAAAAATACAGTAATAGTAGGGAGCATTATAACAGATACAATCATATCTTCCTAACTTGTGTTACTGCCATCACAAGACCTAATGACCATGACATAGGCTGATCTTATGTACCATTTTAAGTAGAACAAAACCTCTTTTTTTTGTTGTTGTTGTTGTTGTTGTCCTGTCTTTGTCATTTCACTATTTTACTAAAATTTTCACTTTTGTCCCATTTTTGAGAATCAAAAATCTTAGCTCTCCAGTTTGTGTATTAAACACATTTGTATATCGTAAGTATACTGAACTTGCAATGTGTTATAAAATGTTAATTCTGCATTAATAAGGTCATAAATTTGAATAGATAGTACTGAAGAAGATGTCTGAATTGCATGAAACAAAATATTTTCAGTGAATTTAAGAAACAAATTACATAAACAGAAACAGATAAAATTTGATTATTTGATCAATGGGTGATAATAAAGACAATAACCAAACACTTGGAGAAATGGAATAAAGAAAAATTCAATGTAGCTGACAGATGGGTCAAAATATTTAATGAAAGGAACAAGAAAGAACCTTGAATTCCAAGATTTTAATAATTTGGTAGCATTAGTCCTTTGTTTATCCAAAATACAGCTACAATAAAAAGATTATTTTCACTCATGAATTCCTTGTAGCCAAAAAAAGAAGTTATGATTAAATATTGAAGCCATGAAAGCAATACCAATTATAAAGCAAGATTGTAAATTATAATGCAATAAGTTTTATGATAAAGTTGTAAATAATCAAAACTTATTAAACAAAATAAGTTCATACCAGCTTTTGCTCTTTTCCTCCACATGAGGTTTCTGCTCTCATTAAGTTTGCCTTAAGACTCTGTGTTACCTTTTGACAGATGTATATTGTTGCCATGTTAGGGAAATTTTGACTTAAAAGCATTCAGTCATAATTCTAGGTTCCAGGGATGGTAGCTTCTGTGGGATTCACAATGTATCTTAATGTGGTATTGTGTGAAACTAGGTAGTGTGGTCACTACGTGGTATGGAAGACAACAAAAATGAGGATATTTACAAACAAATTTATGTACAAACAATATATATGTTACTGGCAAAACCTGATTTTACGCCAAACTAGTTTTGCCTAGGCCAAACTAGTTTAGAATTATTATTCAAGTATATTAATGGTTAAATATATTAATGGTTAATTTAAGTTCATCATAAAACACAAATAAGTTCATTTTTAATTTTAGTTTGACTCTAAACGTTATTTTTATTATTTCGTTTAAATTTTTGAAAATATTTTCGAAAGTTAATTGCCTTTAAAAGTGCATGGCTTAATAAAAAAATACAAATTGATAAGTACTGATTAGCTTATTTTTATTTTATAGTTTTGTACAAGTGTTGTGTCACTTCTAATCAACACCGTTTTTGGTTAATTTAACCCTAAATATCAAAGATGGTTGCTCATCTCCGATTCCAGCAATCAGAAGACAGGGAACATTGGGGATGCACGTTCTAACCTAACCTAACCTACTCTAATAATTTGGTTGCTAATAATTATGGTAATTTATTAGAATAGGTTAGGTTAGGATAGGTTAGGTTAGAACGTGCGTCCCCACTGTTCCCTGTCTTCTGATTGCTGAAATCAGAGACGAGCCGCCACCTTCGATATCTAGGGTAACATCAACCCTGTTTTTTATAATTAAGTAGACTATGAATAAATATTGTTCATCTAATTGATTGCCTTTTAATTTTATTTTAACTATTAATATATTTAACCATTAATATACTTGACTAATAATTCTAAACTAGTTTGGCCTGACATGCTTACGCCAAACTAGTTTGGCCTAGGCAAAGCTAGTTTGGCATAAAATCGGGTTTTGCCAGTAACATATACACACATATATACAGGAGATGTTCACAAAATACAGTTCTACACACACTTAAAGCTCTCAATGTCACAAATGTGAGCTCAGGATTTAAATGCACTACAGTTCATCACAAGGTTAAACATAAAAAGAATATTACATGAACACACCTATATATATTTGGCTGGGAACATCACTTACAAGTCAGTCTATTGTTCTATCACATCCGATTAACAGAATTACAATTAATGTCTTCGATGGAAACGGAATTTTATTTCATCCACTATACACTCATGATACACAGTCGCCAAGAAAACACTTAGCAAAGCTCACAACTCGACTCCTCTGAACACAAGGAAAAAAGGCCCCATTTAGCTCCTGGTGTGCCCCTAAGTACCCTTCCGTAATATTGCCTGTGTTACCAGCTAAAACCAGCACACCAACAAAACAAAAAAAAAATAATATTGGGGTAGCCCAAGACAAAGCCCAATATTGTGGCAACACACTTCAGACCACTGGCCACTTGACCAATCACATGTACAGTACCAAGTGTCCAAATCTGCATCTCCTCTCTTACAGAGTAGGATTACTGTCACAACTAGTCATCAGTAAGGTAAAACTAACCTGTCTCATGACAATTGAAATTAATATAGTCTATAAAAGTAGAGCCTATTGATCCTTTTGATTTTAGGAAGAAAATAAGTTCATCTGAAAAATATGCTTGGTTTGACCCTGAAAAACTTTCTACAACAATGAAACTATTAAATTTGATAACATGTTGTAATAAAAATATTTTGTTATTAGATTTTTGAAAATGAAAGCTAATAGACTAATTTATGTATTTTACCTCATCAAATCAATGTAATAATGTACTAACAAATTGCTAATAATGTTCATCTGTATTTCTTGGAAAAATTTTAATAGGAGGGACCTTTATTATATGCAGCTCCTTTCCCATTTTTGACATCAAGAAATTATGGTCAGCCTACCATGATATCCAAGATAAATAATATGGAGAAGTTTTATGCTTTGAATAACCTTAAAAACTATGGACTGCATTATAACTTGCAAATTCATACTGTGGCTGTATGCCAGGTTATATTTATTGTAATTAATAATATAAGTTTAGATTAGTTTTCTCTGCCTTTGTTCTTTGAATTCTAGAATTTTCTTTTATGATCCTTTTTCTCTTGGGTGGGATTGCCAGTTCTAAGAACTAGAGTAGAGAAAGGGATGAACAGTGCCTTGAAGCACAGAAGACAAGAAAAAGAACATTCTTGACCTAGACTTGGAAGAAAACAGTTGTAGTGGTGTGATACTCCAGATAGCGTTAGCAATGGTTGAAGAATCAATGAATGTTTGGTGAAAGAATCATGCTTTATCCTGATGATGATAAAACTTCTAGGAAGTTAAATGCAAGGTAGAATTAGAGAATTTAAGTAAGACAATGAATTCGGACATTTTAATCATCAAGAAGAACATCCAATGTGGCACCCCATCTAACAAAGTGTGAGGTGAAGCTAATGATAACCCTGGTCTTTCCTATTGTTATTCTTGTCTACTTCTTATATATTCTATTTCTTAATACTGCTCCCTCTTTACTTTTAAGTAGTATTTAAAGTTAGTTTTATATTTTCGGTTAATTTATAATTGTCATGATCAGCATACATGATTTGTGTCCGCCGTTGTGTCGTTGCAAGCCATATCTTATATGTTAATAAACATTTTTGTGACGTTGGAATCCAAATTCTAAAAACATGTAAAAATACGCAAAATAAACGTTTTGTATCACTCTGCTATTGTAGTCTCTTTGTGATGAACTTCCTGTATCAGTGCACTGTTATTTCACACAACCTAACAATATTCTATTAACATATCTGAAAAATCAAATAAATAAGAATTTTTTTAATTACACTCATTGCCATGAAAATTAGTGCACCAAGAAAGAGTTGTTGGAATCAAATGAAATTGTACATCTGAGTGTAACAGTGATATAAGTAAGTGATTACAAAATGAAAGAAAAAGAATCATTTATTTAGAAAAAACAACAAATGAAAGGAGATTCTAGTATCCTATTGGGCCACCTCTAGTGTAAATACACGATGTAATACGGGCAAGCATAAAGGCATACAGGTACTGTATGGTGTCCTGTGGCATCTCAGTCTACAGTTGCTGCAAGCAATCCTCTAATTCAGCCAGACTCCTAGGATGTCCAACCTGGTGTCCCAGGTGCTCTCAGATATGTTCAATCAGTCAAGGAACATAACTGAGGACTGGGCAGACCATGGCTATGTGGCAGAGGATGTGGAGGACCCTTGCGGTCCTGTGTGTGGTTAAGCATCTTGTTGGAAAATGGCTCTTGGGAGCCCTGTCATGAGAGGCATCACATGTGGCTGCAGGATGTCTAACATACCACTGGGCTGTCACAGTCCTTGGATTACCACTAGAAATGACTATCTGTCATATGTGATGGCATCCCTGTCCATCACATCAGCTGTGGGGTAGTGTGCTGCACCAAACTGTAGACAGGAATGAGGCATTCACCATGGAACCTCCAGATATGAACACATGAACACTACTGTCGTTAGTGCCCAAACTGAATTTGGATTTGTTGCTGTAGATGACCTGGTTCGATTCCATTGTGGTCCAAGCCTGTTGTAAGTGACACTATTCTAAATGAAGGTGATGGTGGGTGGTGTTAATGGCAGCACACATAATGGCCGCTGCGATACTAAATGTTCCTCACCCAGGTGCCTCAAAATGGTACGGACAGACATAGGGGCCTGCAATGATGGTGCCATCTGTGTCTGGATGGCAAGCAATGATATGCCTGCCATCTAGGCAGTTCTCTCAGCTCGTGGTCTGCTGAGGGCATCTTGAGCCTGGGCACTGTGTGCGCAAGCTCTCTCTCATCCACGGTCCCAACTAACGATGGTGGAACCCTCAGTTACTTACATTAAAGGTACACTACTGCAATGATCTATCCGGAACATCAGAATATTTACAAAGCTGCATTCAAGAAGGCTAAGCTTAACTCTTGGTGAGAGTATTGTAGCAAAGCTTCTAAGAATCCATGGGGGTTCCTCACAAAGTTAGCCACTAATAAGCTTAGAACTAATAATGCCATCTGCACTATTTGGACTGGTGATGCCTTTACACAAGATCTCAGCACTACCATTAGTGCTCAGTTTCACCAGCTCTGTGTTGAGGATGCAGAATCAGAAGACAATGATTGGCATAAAAACGTTAGGGCTGAGCAAGACACTCCTTACACAGCCAGTGAGGACCCACCCTTTTCTTACACCAAGATTAATAACACCATTAATCAGCTCAGCAGGAATAAGGCCCCAGGGATTGATGATATCACAGCAGACATCGTTGTGAGGTTTGCCGATTGGGTGAAAAGATGTCACGACGATCGAGCAGTAAACACTGCCGTGTGGGAGTGGGAGAATTTCACTGAGACAGGTTTTCCATCTCAAAACCGTTTAATAAAATAAAAATTTCTTACAATATTTCCTCGAACAAAGGGGTAACACAGCACAAAGCACGAGAATTAAGTCCAAATAAAGTTCGAATGTTCGGGATTTCTTTTCCTACAGTTCGGCGTGGACGGTGAAATGATCGTAGACCCCGAGGCGTTGGGCACGACTTCAGGTGATTTTTCTCCGAGGAATCTGGATGGCACTAGGCGACACAACAGAGGGGTTGTTTCCACAATGTCCGAAAAGTTCCTCCTAATTTTACGGAAGTACACACGTCCAAGATAGGACGAGCCAAGTACTGAGAGAACTAATGACCGAGAACGTCCTCTCCTCTTTTTCTTCGGGTTTTATAACTTTCCTTTGAGTCCCAGATCAAACATTCCGATAGGTCAATGTCGACTTGCCTCTGCTCTCTAATTGGTCCCCCCCCTCGTTACGCATTGTAACGAGATCGGAACCCCGGTCGTCGGATGAGTCAACATCGTCTGACAATTCGATTCCTACCGAAGATGTTCGATCTAAGTACTCAAATTCATCTATTGTTTTAACCTGAGAAGTCTGACTTTCTTGGAAATCTCTACAGACATGCCCTTTTATGGACATAAAACATTCATTTTTCGTTTTCCCCTTTTTTCTTGTTGATGGGTTTTTTTCAACATAAATTTATTATAATAATTATTATTATTATTGGCTTCTATTCCAAAACAATGAGAAAAAAATTTCTTTTCCCCTTTTTGCACAAAGTCTAGACCCATTTCCGAAGCTTCACATCATCCACTCTATCTGGGCAAGACATCCTGATATGCTTAGTGATATCTATAATAACTGTCTCAGACATGGCACTTTCCCAGAATGTTGGAAAATTGCCAAGTTGGTAACAATACCTAAAAAGGATGGTAGTGTGAAGCCAATCTCGCTTCTCCCTGTGTTGGGGAAGGTATTAGAAAAACTCCTGGCTGAGAGACTGAACTGGTACCTGGAAGTAAATAATAAATAAGCTAAGCAATAATCAATACGGTTTTAGGAAGCAGAGGTCCACCACAGCTGCAATTAATAATGTCATCAACAATATTTCTTCACATCTACAAAATAGCAGGTATGTAATGGGCATTAGCTTGGACATCAGCAAGGTCTTCGACTCTGCCTGGTGGCCATTAGTGCTCCACCAACTTCATACTTTCAATTGTCCCGTAAACATCTACAACATTTTTAGAGACTATCTCTCTAACCATAAGGCAGTAATTCAATCTGGAAATAACCAGTTTGAGCACTCCATTACCAGAGGGTGCCCTCAGCAGAAGAGGGTGCACTTGTGGCCCTCTTCTGTGGAATGTGCTTTTTGATGGCTTCCTAAATCAGGACTTTAGGCAAGACTACACCGCTGCTTATGCAGATGATGTGCTCATCCTTATTAGAGCCAATTCCAGAGCAGAGCTGGAGACAAAGGACAATAGCATCCTTCAGAACATTGAACAATGGGGAAAAAGGCATAAGCTGTTCTTTAACGCTAGTAAAACACAGGGAATCATCTTTACTAAGCCCAGGCAAAAGCACCTTTACAAGAGGGTGCCTACAATTAAAATGAATAACAGCACCATCAAGATAACCAAGACCCTCAAATATCTTGGCATTATATTAGATCACAAACTTCTCTGGACTGACCATATTGAACATATCACTAACACCACTGGCAAAATTTTTCAGAGTTTGGCTCGATTTGCTAAAAATACTTTGGGACTGGACTCTAAGGCTATGGCCATCATTTATGACATGGTATACATTCCTGTCATTACTTACGCCTGCAGTGCGTGGGCTGCTGCAACCAGCAAATCCCACATCAAAAGGAAGCTCTTGTCTTTGCAAAGGAGGGCACTTCTGTATATTGCTAAAGGGTGTAGAACCTGCCCCACCTCTAGCTTACAGATTATCATGAAGAAACCCCCTATACACCTTGTAATCGAAAACTATGCAAAAACCTGGAGCGCTCTGAGGGGGAGCAGTATGTCCATAGCTGATGACAGTATCCACATAGCCAACATTGAGAAATTAATATGTTATAGGGACTCCATCAGCCCATATCAATTACCAAGAATCAAGATCAACAGGGTTGAACGCACAGACTTAAGCATGTTCACTGATGGCTCCAGACAGGATTCGGGTGTCGGCAGCAGCTTCGTGGTCTACTACACCAGAGATGAGATCCATTCGGACAGCTATAGGCTCCACCCCTGTTGCACTGCCTTTCAGGCAGAGCTGTTTGCTATCTTTATGGTGCTGCAGTGGTGCAACAGCAGGTACAGTGAGAAGCGTATTTCCATCTATACAGATCGCTCCTCAGCCCTGCTTATCTTACAGAAGCCTACTTACCACCCTATTGCTCACAACATCCCACAAGAGGTCATGGGCTCTTCTAACACACATTATTTTAACTGGACAAAGGCACATGTTGGCACAGTGGGCAATGAAAAGGCTGATACGCTTGCCAAATTGGCAGCCCAAAACACAAACTCACATCCTATTTATAATAAAATCCCAATTAAATATATAAAGAACAAACTCAAACAGGATACCATCGACAGGTGGCAAACATTTGGGAAAACGACCACAGCCACATTACTTTTAAATTCATCTCAGTTATTGATGAATACCTCTGTAGCGAATGGATTCACGTTGACCACTTCTTTACCCAGTTCCTGACTGGACATGGGTGCTTCTATTCCTACCTCCATCGCCTCAACCTCTCTCAAACTAATTTATGTGATTTCTGTAATGTTCCAGACAGTATTGATCATTATGTTTTTGATTGCATTAGCCTTCAGAAGGAGAGGCACTACCTTCGAACCTCTGTTGAGGAGCATGGGAATGTCTGGCAGAGGGGGCACAGGCACCTCCTGAAGGACCATAACTATAAATTTTTTAAGGAACTGGTCAACACCTATTATAGGCTCAGCAAGGTCCCCAGGCTGAGATGTTAACTCGGCACCTACAGGCTCTCGTTATCTTCTATGCATGTCTTTCTAAGATCAACAGGGTTATATTATTATTGTTAGTCATGCGCATCATGTCTCACTTGTATATACGACATTGTATGCTATGTCTTAATGTTGTCTCTACACTTTTAATGTATTGATAATTTTCACCATATTTAATCACTGCATCTAGTACGCATTGTCGTGTTTCATTACCTAAACTTCAATAATATACTGACTGATATATTGCTTCTATCTTGTAAATACTTAATTCAATGTAATTTCTTGTCCACTCAACCAGCTATGCGCTGCGGCGCTGGTATCGTACAATGTACACTCTAATAAAATATATTGTAATATATATTGTATTGTACTGCAATGATCAATGACACACTGGCAAGAATGCTGGACTCAAAATACAGAAGGTAGGTCAACCTATGCCTTCATGCCTGAAGTTGGCCAAACTCCAGTAAGTTGTCATTGGCATATAATGCAAATACTGACCAGACATAAGTTTCCGAATTTCAAGTCCAAGTTCAGGCAAGGAGATGGTTACTGCTTCTGTGGGTGCTTTCACAGCGACACGAAATACCATGTACTTGACTGTCCTCTCACTGAGGACTTCCGCCGAGGGACTGACTGGGTTGATTGGTCGAAGCCTTCCGAACAAGTATTTAGAATGCTTGCCGTAAGTAAAGGAAACTTTTTGAAACTTAAGGAATTGATGGAAAAAGTCATAGGTCTCTTTGACCTATAAGCTCAGTGGACACACTGGGCAAGGCTCTCTTTTCTAGGAGAGGGGACCCCGCTGACTGTTAATAAGAGCTGGCCTCTCTATGGTAGAGTACTCTAAATGCAGATCTTGAACGCATAAGGGTTGGATCTGGAAGCAAGGAAGGTAAAGAAGGATGGTCCCATTGGGTTTTACTGCCAAAGCCAGAACCAGAGAGAGAGCATTTAGCCCAGATCTGACTTCACACATCCACGACACCTCAGTGGCCACTGTGTGACCGACCTTCCTATGATTAAAATACAGTCTCTTTGCACTCTGTAGTGCCATATGGCAGAGCAGTGATATGAGGACTGGTCCCAACACCTCCTTACAGTGTTATCAGAATGGCCTGGGTGGTGGGCTATTCAAAAAAATAACCATCTGGCTGCTCTCAACCCAATGATCCTTCCCCTCTCAAACTTGATTAGTTGTGCTTATAGTCTTCAATTGTAATGTAAAGGCATCTCTAGTGATACAGCATCCCTCTGCAAGGAGGGATGCTGTATCACTAGAGACAGGATGCTTTTTATAGGCCAAGGGGGACACTCTTTAATGTCTTCTACTGGCATCACACAATGAGCCATCACATTATAACTCTAATCCTTTCTATACTTGCTTGAGACTTATCTGCATGCCAAGTTTCACAGTGATATGACAACTCCTTCTTGGTGTGCTAATTTTTATGGCAATGAGTCTATTTGATATCTATTTAAAGATATGTAAAATATTAATATAATTATTTAATATATTATTAAAATACTAGCAGATAGGCCCAGCGTTGCTCGGGCAAAAGTAATGATAGCGAAGATTAAGATTATTACGTTATAGTCACAGAAGAAAAAGAGTAATTTCATCAACAAACTAAATATTTTTAATAAAAGGTCAAATTTGAAAATCGAATATTGTAATATTGTTCGATTTTCACGACGTGTTCTCATTATATCGTTCGATTTTCATCGAATGTTCTAAAGAAGAAAAGTCGAGAAAAACCGAATTAATCTGTTGAAATTTGAAAATCGAATATGTTCTAACATATTACTTTTTTTTTTTTCCTCCAGTGCCCGTAAATCTTGCACGTCGCCTTCTCTTGTTTTCCATTGTTACTTAACACTTCTATTGATACTTAACACTTCCATTGTTGATGGAAGTGTTAAGCCTTAATCCTGTCCCTCTCCCCGTGGGGAGAAATTTCGAAAAATCCCTTCTTAATGTGCGTTTTTGTGACGTACCGTAACTATGTACAAAATTTCAACTTTCTACTCTTAACCGTTTGGGCTCTTAACATTTCCATTGTTACGTAACACTTCCATTGTTGACACTTCCATTATTACTTCATACTTCCATTGTTGCTTCACACTTCCATTGTTACTTAACACTTCCATTGTTGATGGAAGTGTTAAGACTTAATCCTGTCCCTCTCCCCCGTGGAGAATTTCGAAAAATCCCTTCTTAGTGTGCGTTTTCGTGATGTACCCTAACTGTGTACCAAATTTCAACTTTCAACTCCTAACCGTTTGGGCTCTGCGCTGATTATTATTATTATTATTATCAACTCGTCTCGATTATATATATAGATAATTTGAAAAGTACTTCAATAATATTTTTAAAAATATATAAAACTTACAAGCATCTGAAATTTTTGAAGCTGAAAAGGATTTTCTGCACAAAATGAATAAACATCTGAGTTCGGATGAATAACAAGTCCAGAACCAAATTTTTCTAATTGAGGTTTCAAAAAATTTATTGCTTGTAGATTAAATTCTTTTGAATTTCCCTTCCAGTATTCTTCTGGATCTGATAGGAAATTATTATTTTTTTACAAAATATATCAAATAATTCATTTTTTTAATTCTGTAATAAATAGTGTTTTACTGTTTACTTAATTTACAATTTACTTAGTTACCTTACAGTTATTAGAATCCAGTTGTAACTATGACACATATAACTTCTGTTATTCAGGTAATATTGTGCTCATTATAATTTTAGGTATATTTATAACTGTAATCTTAAAATTTGTATTGTTTTTAACCAGATGATGTTAAATAAAAAAAGACTGATGAGGGACACACAGTCTAAAATGCATTTCCTTTACAATCAATAAAGCCTGTATATCTATCCCAATTGTGTTCCTGTGTGATTACTAGTGATCGAATGATACCAAAATTTCTACCAATTCCAATTCTGCCAAAAACTCCCAGTTCTGATTCTTTTGAATACTTTCTGAAGTGTGAGGTTCTGGACAGGCCCAAACTGCCACCAAATTTGTAAAAATTTATTAGAATTGGAGAAAAAAGGGAAAAACGTTAGCAACTAGACACAATTTTGTTTATTTGACAGATATAACGTGAAGTCATAAATTATAGAAAAAGTGAAGACCTAAGACCAACCATCTCCGATTGGGAGATCAAATTCTACTTCAAGTTTGACCTCTCCTGCAATTCAAGTTGGAATCTTGTTATGCTTGGTAACAAGTGAGTGACCACTTGGAGAGTGAAGATGAAAGAAAGTTACCAATTGGAATAGGCAATCGAGACACAAAGATTGATGTATCTCCAGTCTTAAAAAACAGAGCAGAGAAGAGAACACAGAGAACACCAGAGAGCACAGGAGAGTATTGAAAGCTACAGGTAGCACTGCACCACACAGGACAGTACGGAGCAGACAGTATAATGCATGAGTCGGCACTCAGCTCAACACACTGCATGCACCAATTGCCACACACATGTGCAGTTTTCATGCAGTTTTTCTCAATTGTGTCCCATGACAAATTTGTGTCACCCTGCACCAGGAACAAAATTATCATTGTTCCATCCTTTTAGGTGCCGCAATGGTGTGCAACTGGTATTGGAACCCCTCTCTCACTGAACATCACCTCGCCACTGCATCAGAGCCGCCACTCCATAGAGAAGGTTATCACTGGATACCTATCCCCCATCTGCCGTCACTGTCACCACACCTTACTCCAAGTAATGAATGTTCACTGTAAAGAACTTTATAATGATTGTGATCATTTAACAGGACTGATCTAGAAAATAATGTAAATGAATTCTTAAGTTCAAATAAACAGGTTTTCTTGTAAAGATGCCTCTACCGCTACCCCCCATATATGGCAAATCCCTTAACCATCCTGACAAGGAATTAATGACTCCCCTAGTCGGCTAATCACAAAAGTTTATTTTACTTTAGAAAAATTAATGATTTGCATTATGATCAAGGTATATACATTAATTAATAAACATCAAACTTAAGAATGGAAAATCAGAATCAATCTTTTGTAATAACTTGAAAATTCTCCATTTATATGGGAATATGCATGCTTTTATTGTGTACTACAAAATAAATTTGTAATCTTATTTTAGATAAAGTTAACATTGCAACACTACCTCAAAGAAATTACAGCTAATTTCATATTACTCAAAGAACTATCACATCATATTGTAAAGTGTGAAGCGCGATAGGAATACACAGACACGTGAATTCAATTAAAACAAATTTAATTTCGCGATTAATAATATATACAAATAAGTTCTTTGTGGATTCCCTCAGTCCAACTTCTCTTGTTGTCCGATTGTAACAATAAAACCCGCGCGATTCTTAACTAACTTAAACCTAAAAGGATAGAAAAGTATAAAAGTAGGAAGTGAGAAGAATTGATAGGATAGTGGGGTACCCTTGTTCTCGCTGAACTCCGATTCCGGCTGGTGGTTTATTCTGCGTATCTCTGGGTTCGTCAACGTTGTAAAAATACCTTTTAGGATAATTTCTTGTCAGTGTCTTTGACTCTACGGTCCGGATCCTCACCTCACGGCTCTCTATTCGGCCCTCGTAGAATTCCGTCTCACGAGCTCGCCGTTCTCGTCCGTGCTTCCTCGTGTCCGGCCGGAGAAAAAGTGACTCTTCGATGACCCAGATTTTACTCGTCCTCCACTCGAACTCTTTGTTCCACACGACCCCCTGGTGGGTGGGGAGTGGGAAGCCCGCGTTCCCAGAAGCCAGAACAATGGACAAAGGAAATTAGAAAGAAGGGTTAAGAAGGAGAGAAAATTATTAAAACTAATTAAATCTAAAATTCATATGTACAAAAATATGGCGTACAGCCACATACGCCCCATCGGAAAGGCTCAAAGTCCATGATGGAGTTTGTAGTAATCTACTCTCCTTTTCCGAAGGTGGTATCGACCCTCGCTTGCGGGAACAGCTTGATGCTCGTCATCCGATTCAAGGGGATTCTCTGGTGATGCATCGTCTTCTTGCCGCCTGATAGGTATCATCGGCTGTCTCCTGTACTGTAATGCAATCTCATCACCTCCATCATCATCAGACATATCCGGGGAATCATTGTTGTTGGGTCGGTAATGGTTTCGACCTTTATATACAGCATATGAATAATATGGTTTCAAACGATCGAAATGCACAATACAATTTTTCTTTCCATCACTACCACCCAACTCTGCGGTTACTGGACCTAAAATTCTCGTAATACGGAAAGGACCCGAATACTTAGGGGAAAATTTTCCGAACTTCCTACCCTGGTGCTTGCGTAACAGCCACACTCTCTCACCAACACTAAAGCCACGCCCTTTCCTTTTTATATTGCACCGCTCCCTATTCTTTAAGTTGTTTTGCCTGCTCCGTGAATAAGCCAAGTTACGAACAGTGTTCAATTTTTCTAACAGCTCCCTCCGATAATCATGCAAATTATGGTGGGCCGGCACGCCCGTCGGAAAGACCTGAGGTAACCTGGGGTCAAAACCGAAGAGAAGGAAGGCAGGGGATTCGCCGGTGGATGCATGAGTGGCGTTATTATAAGCAAACACTGCCTGAGCAAGATGCTCATCCCACTTCCCATTACTTCCTCTGGAGATCCGAGCTATAATACTACATATAGACTTATTAAACCGCTCACAAACCGAGTTCGCACACGGACGGTAAGCAGTAGTGATTTTATGTTTGATACGGAGTATGCCACATAATTCCTGAAACGTGGAAGAAGTGAAATTAGCCCCCCGGTCTGAGATAATAATTTCGGGGCAACCGTAACGGCATATCACATGCTGGAATATGGCGTCTGCTACGTTCTTTGCAGTCTGGTCCTTAATAGGAATTGCTTCAGAATACCTGGTGAAAACGTCAATGATAGATAGAATGTACCGATTTCCGCTGGGAGTAACCATGAGTGGGCCGACTATATCTATAGCTACCTTCTGAAAAGGGAAGCCAGCTAACTCTGTTTCTTGGAACGGCTCCTTTCCCTTGTGTAAATTAAACCTCTGACATGTCCTACACACCCTCACTACCGATCGGACTACCGATTGTAGACCCCGTATGTAGTAATGCCTGTCAACGGTATTACAAGTCTTCTCTATGCCCAAGTGCCCCCCAAGGCCCGACTCATGGAACGCTCTAACAACCTCTTCACCCATTTTCTGACCTACACATATCCGCTTCCAGTTATATAGTCCATATCTTCCCGGTTTAATGTGGACCAACACACCTCCTTCCAACTGGAATTCTGGCTGGACACCCTTTCCGGCAAGACCCTGATGCATGTTCCTTTGAGCCTTCGCAAGACCTAGTTTCATTTTTTTTAAAAAATCGTCTTCCATTTGTGATTCCACTACTCTATGGTGGAAACTGGGACTATGCACATCTAAACACTGGTTGACCAAGTTAGGTCTCTCTCCGCAACATATCGGGCGTGACAAAAGGTCGGCCACCGGATTGTGTTTACCCCTAACATGAGCTATCGTAACATCGTAATTCGTCAATTCTAAGGCCCATCTCATTAATCTGTCGTTGTGATTATTCATACTCCTCAAGTAAGATAAGGGCTTATGATCCGAATATACAGAAACTTCGTGACCTAGAACTATCGATTTGAAGTGCCGGAGAGAGAGAATAATCGCAAGGCACTCCTTCTCGATCGTTGAATACCTCAATTCCGGTCCCCTAAACTTCCTGCTATAATATCCGAGTGGGACCACGCCTTCATCCCGTTGCTGTCCCAAAACGGCACCTAGCCAACTATCAGAGGCATCGGTATATAGCACAAACGGAGAAGAGAAATCTGGGTGTGCCAAAAGGGGGGGGTTTGATAAAACTTCCTTGAACCTCATAAACTTGGACTGACAATTACTGTCCCAAACAAAATGTTTCCCTTTTTTTGTTAGTTCAGTCATGGGCAGCGCCATCTCGGAAAAATTGGGGATGAAATTGCGGAAAAAACCGACCATTCCGAGGAAACTGCGAACCTCTTTGACATTACGCGGGGTTCTACATTCCTTAATTGCTTCGACGTTGCCTGGGTCAGGGTATATACCATCACTACTAATTATGTGACCTAAATATTTAATTTCTCTAACACAAAATTTGCTTTTGGTAGGGTGGAGCTTCAGATTTGCCTTATGTAAGATCCCTATCACTTGATCAAGAAGTTTTAAATGCTCCTCCAGAGAAGGGGAAAAAAGGATGATATCATCCTGAAATACATAACATTTGTTTCCGATGAAGGGGGCGAGGAGACGTGACATACAATATTGAAAGAACCGACCGCTGTTCTTCCCCCCTTGTGGGATACGCGTTAATTGATATTTGGACCAAGGGGTAGTGAATGCAAATATATGCCTAACCTTGGGGTCAAGCGGGATCTGGAAGTAACCGGATTTGAGGTCTATTACGGAAAAGTATTTGCTACCATGGAAGGTCGTGAGTATTTCGTCCACCCTACTTAGCGGGAACACCTGTGGTTTCGTTATGTCATTAATCCTACGTAAGTCCAAAGTCATCCTGATTTCACCCGAGGTTTTCCTCACAATATGGATGGGGGAATTCCATTCCGAATGGCTTTCCTCTATGATGCCTGCCTTAAGATATGCATCAGTCAATTTTTTTAACTCGGCAAGGTAGCAATTCGGAATACGGTATTGACGGGTATTGATTACCCGGTTAGTGTCTATTTCAGGGCTGTGCATAAAAAGATCGGTGCCTTTCAAATCTTCGACCCCCTCCGAAAACAAACCGGGATACTTATTGAGGACGCGAGTCACCTGATTTTCGTCATTCGTTTTTGTAGTTCCTGGAGTTATGGCGGTGCCAACCAGAGTACTACTTAAGCAATCGAAATACATGATCGATGGGCGAGGACTATGGTTCAATACTCTAGCTTCACGACTGATGAATGTACATCCATCAATTATCAATGACGGGATTGAGTTGATGACATCCATCCCCAAGATCCCTTGGTATTCTAGCCTATCCGGGAATTCCATACAACAAAGGGAAGCGGGTATTATCTCATCCTTGTAGCTTATCGATCCCTTTAGGACTTCCTTACATGTGGAGATTGTGCCGTTGATACCTCTGATATGGGTGATCTCACCCCTTCTTGCAACCTGGAAGGACTTAGCCAATTTCGCGTTTTGAGTCAGCGCTATATCAACTAAAGACCTTTCCGCACCTGAGTCAATTAAGAATTTAATCTCTACCCCCACTACCCTGCCACATATTAATGGGAGTCCCCTCTCCGAACATGAAAATTCGGTCAGTTTAAAGATGAGGATGGGAACACGACACTGACCCTGATCAGGTTCCCGGACTAGTTTAAATCCTGACTATTTCTTTTGGGGCATTTCCTAGCCAAGTGATTTGGGCTATTGCAAACGAAACAAAGTCTGCTGTTAATATTAGGCGACTTAGTAGTCTGGGTCGAGTTTTCGGCCATCTTGGAAACTATTTCGAACAGGGTTTTCAACCCTTTTTCTAAATTGGCTAACCGATCCTCATCTTTTGGAGTCTTGTCAGGGTTTACTTCAGGACTAGTACATTCAGCACCCACTTCGCTTTGGGAGTTATAACAGACCGTTTTGAGGTCTCTAGGATTACTACATTCCTTTTCTAGCTCTTCCTCCCTTTCAGCGCATTCGAAAGCTTTCTCTAAGGTAGCAGGTTCCCTGCGACATACGTGACTTCGGATACTTATGTCTAATCCCCTGATGAACCTCTCCTTGATAATCTCATCTTTGAATGTCACGATATTTGGGTTACTCCGGATAGCCCTAGACATTATGGTTTTAGTCCTAATGATATACTCACTGACTAATTCCTTTCCTCCTTGCCTCAAATTTAGTAATTGATCGAGTAAGCCCCTTCCTTTCCCTTCGTGCTTCTGGAAACATTTAATTAGATCTTGCTCAATTTCCTTAAACGTTGGTGCAGGCGATTGCTCCAATAAACAAAAGAAAGTGTTTAATGGTTCACCTTTTAGTTTAGCTTGCAACGCAGCCACCTTAACCTCGTCCCCCCATTGGGCTAACTTAGCCACATTATCAATGGTTCTAAATAGTTGATTTATATTTACCGTGTCGCTAGGCGAATTCGAGAAAGTGGGGATCATCCCTAAGAATCCAGTAACCACGAGTGGTGGGTTCTCACTGTGGCTTTCGGCCACTAAACTCATACTGGGAGTACCTTTGTCCTCCATATACCTTACAACGATGACTGATAATCAGTACAGCTATACAGAGAATTGGATCGACGAGGAGGGAATCCTGTCGCGGACGCCAATGTAAAGTGTGAAGCGCGATAGGAATACACAGACACGTGAATTCAATTAAAACAAATTTAATTTCGCGATTAATAATATATACAAATAAGTTCTTTGTGGATTCCCTCAGTCCAACTTCTCTTGTTGTCCGATTGTAACAATAAAACCCGCGCGATTCTTAACTAACTTAAACCTAAAAGGATAGAAAAGTATAAAAGTAGGAAGTGAGAAGAATTGATAGGATAGTGGGGTACCCTTGTTCTCGCTGAACTCCGATTCCGGCTGGTGGTTTATTCTGCGTATCTCTGGGTTCGTCAACGTTGTAAAAATACCTTTTAGGATAATTTCTTGTCAGTGTCTTTGACTCTACGGTCCGGATCCTCACCTCACGGCTCTCTATTCGGCCCTCGTAGAATTCCGTCTCACGAGCTCGCCGTTCTCGTCCGTGCTTCCTCGTGTCCGGCCGGAGAAAAAGTGACTCTTCGATGACCCAGATTTTACTCGTCCTCCACTCGAACTCTTTGTTCCACACGACCCCCTGGTGGGTGGGGAGTGGGAAGCCCGCGTTCCCAGAAGCCAGAACAATGGACAAAGGAAATTAGAAAGAAGGGTTAAGAAGGTGAGAAAATTATTAAAACTAATTAAATCTAAAATTCATATGTACAAAAATATGGCGTACAGCCACAATATCATCTGAGATTGCCATCTTCGGAAACTGTTTCACTGACCAATGTAATGACCAGAAGGTAAATGAGAAGATGCATTTCTTCTTTTTAATGCTTCTCATAATCTGCATGCCTCATAAATACTTTAATTCCATTGTATTTAACATTAAATGAGGTTAGGCAAATGATGCAATGAGCTGAATAAATATCATCATTATCACAAGTTAACCAATTTTGAATTCATTCACTTAAATCAAGTTTTGCTAGATGTACAACTGCATGAACTTTCTTTGAGGAAAAGAGAATGAAATAAATGCCTAAACTAGCTCGTCTTGAAAAATCAATTTTTAAAAGTCAAAACAGCAGTAAGCTTAGCGTAAACAATTATATTTACTTAGAATCGCACAAATCGCATTTGAAAATTTAATGTACTACAGCATCATCTGTGAATCACAACAAAAACTTTCATAGTTATAATGAGAAAGTTGTTTTATTATAAAAAAAACACTTCTATATAGGCTGAAACTAATTTAGCTTGAAAGATACCTTACATGCTTTTTTAACAACACTTTTAATTTATTTAAACAAACATTTTTGATCCCTTTTCGTAGATCCGTGTCAGGTTTAACCTGACACAGACCTATGAAAAGGAATCAAAAATGTTTGTTTTAATAAATTGAAAGATGTAGATGCAAAAGCACTCTCTCTTTAAGATATTCAAAAAAATGCAAAAAACTATTTATTGTTGATACACCTGATATATTATAACAATTTTTTTACTGCAAGTAGTTTCTATGCCAACAAAGATACCATAAAAAATTGTTATAATATATCATGTGTGTCGACAATAAATAGTTTTTTGCATTTTTCCAAAAGTCTTAAAAAATGGCGTGTGTGACTTTTGCATCTACACCCTTCAATTAAAAGTGTTGCTGAAAAAAGCATTTAAGGTGTTGTTCAAGTGTTTTATCATTATAAGTAAACATACTAAATATTGAAAATAATTTTATACAATACTTTTTCAATTAAAATATAATTTTGTTTATATTTTAAACCATTTTGCTGACACTTAAATATTTTTATCAACTGCTGGCCTTGATTTGAAATTGCTGGTCAAGCTGACCCAATACCAATCAGTGGCAACCTGTTACCCTATTTTCCCTAAAATGGGGACAATTAGTACTAAGTACAATCTGTCATCACTCTGACTACATGAAAGAAAAGTCTGCTATGACGGACATCACCTCATGTATGGGGCATTGCATACTCTCTGCTTTGTCAACATGAAAGTTTTCAATAACTTAAACTAATACTTAATTCTTAATATCATAATTTTAAAAATTTTTAATATTTGACTGAAACAAATAATTAATTTTCTTATTAAATATGGAAGAATCATTTTAAGAATCAGGAATTATGATGAGATTTGCTTGATTCCCATTACTAGAAAATGCTAGATTTTTCTGATACTCAATTCCAATTAATCCTCCCACCATTAGTGATTGTAAGATTCGCCGACTTTAAAAGGGGGATACAATTAATCCCGCGTCAGGATGAGCTTAAGGGAACCCATGTATGTGGGCGGTGGCAAAGGAAACAAATGATAACAAGTGTTTACATGCGGAAAACCGTTTATTTGGACGAATTCATGCTTACATCGATTTGATCATTCCAAATCTCAGCGATCTTCAGTAACGTGAGAGTTCGGTTGGTCGATCTATCCAGTCCCGGGCGGACGAGAAGGACCGTTGGACAATGGTGACGGGCGGTGACACACTTAAAGTTCCGAGCGACGACACTACAGACACTGTCTTAATCCACAAGAGGCATGTCCGTCATTCCGAAAAACTCTCTCCTGTGACCTTGAAGTCCCAGTTTTTATACGTTTTTCTCGTGTCCTATCCACCTTGCGGATTGGTCCCTCGTCCCTTTCCTCGCTTTCCTATTGGTCTCCTCTTTGTTTTCAAACGCAAAACGAGACCATGTCGGGTCGCGGGAAAAGTCCGATTCGAGGTGTCTATTTGACACCCTTTTTCGACTATGCTCCAAGATTGTTGATAGAACCACAACACCTGCACTCATAATTTAATCCGTTGTTTGCAATTGATGTCATTTTGGAATTCTAACGATCACGCAATATTTTTCTATCTCTTCAATTTTTCCCTTTTTCTGAAATTGTTTTCCTATGTTTAATTTTTTCTTTGAATATTTGTATCAACCTTATATCTCTTTATGAGTGCGTGTGTTAGAGTTCTACCTTTGGATTAAACATTAACAGGTCGTTTAACACGCGTTGATGTCATCCCGAGACTCGTTGTTTACATTTTTCGTTACGTTGTTTTGATTAAGAGTTTTTTCTCTCTCTCTCTCTCTCTCTCTTATATAACCTATCGTTATTTTTTTTCACAACAGAATTCTGCATTTTTGCGATTTCGGACCTCATCTGGGTCCTCACAAGATTACTTCTCTTAATCAATCTTATGCTTACTTCTAACAATTTCTTCCAATAGTCATTCTTTTGACATTAAATATTAAATTTTATTACTCACTTACTTTATGATTTTACCATTTTTAACTAAATTTTAATACAATTTGAATAACATAAATCTATTGATATTAAATTATAATTTTGTTTTTAATGTTACATTAAAATTAAATTTTACATAAATTTTATCTTATTTTTGTCTGTGTGATATCTTTAATTAGTAACAATATTGAATAAACATGAGAATTGTGTGAGTTCATTTTAATTGGCTCAATACAACAAATATCAAAAACCATTGTTTTGGTGACAAATAATTTCATCAATAAATTATGTATAAATAATAAGAAAAAAATTTAATAGTAAGTGTAATAGTAACCATCAAGCTATCAATATATATACTGATTCAGCCTCCTCTACTCACATCATCCAGGATATCAAATATACTCTAAGTACTGTCAGCAAAATTAATCATTTGGCATTGGAGAGTAACAACAGCTATGCCCTTTCCTGAGTTACACGGCACCAGGGCCTGCTTGGGAATGACAGAGCAGATGCTCTGGCCAGGCAGGCTGCTGAGGACAGTAAAGGTGTTTATGCTCACAATGCAATAAAAAAGAATAGTGCTAGAGCTATTTTGAGGAGAGTGTAACCACTCTTGGGAACACAACTGGAATAACGAAAACACAGGCGCAACTACTTGCCTTTTTTTCCCCAAGTATCTTTGACAACATAGGCCAAAATAGACACTTCTTCATAAGGAAGCCCAGTTTCTGACTGGGCATGGATCGTTTGCCAGCTACCTGCAAAGATTTAAAATTTAAGAAGGTACCTGCACCATATGCAATATGGAGGATGGGCCACTGCACTACATCTACCAGTGACTGAAAGCAATTGGCTGAAGCTCCAACTTCTTACTGGTGCAGCTGGCATACACTAGCCTTGCCTTCCACATGATTTGATAAGAAATGACACTGTTTCAGGAACTGAAAAGCCTCATCAAAGACTATTTTAAGCATATGGGCAATAATAGAAGGCTTCCATAAAGGTGCTGTGTTTTCTAGCCTCATCACATTGTCAAAAGTATATATGTAATCTGTATGTTTTGTAAGTGCTATCTTTGCCTGTGTGTGTATATTCACTCTGTCTTATTGATAACCATGTGTGTTATTCTTTGTCCTAATGTCATTCTGCTAATTAATTCAGATTATTATTGTATTTCTATGCATTATCTTTTACTCCTAGGTTACATAGCGAATGATGTACCTTGTCATGTACTTCACCTGTTATGTTTTATTTTACAATTTACCACACTCATTATTTTGACAAATCTATTTCTCTTTTGATAAATCTTTTATTTCTCATGTGTAAGTATATTTTATTTTGATAGTAGTATTGTATTGTATCAGTTGTGTATATAGTATGCTGCAATGATTCCTGTATATATTTTCTATTTTATAATTGTATGTTTGTATCAGTAATTATGTAACCCTTCTGTCTTATTATCTTATTTATAGTTGTATTTTAACCTCTGCGGTGCTCTGCGGAGCAGAGGTCTTTGTAAATAAAGGTATTGTGAAAATAAATAATAGTAAGTGTTTGATTAAACATACAAAAATATCAAATTCACTAAAAATAAACTTATTTATGTTAACAATATTTTGTATACCAGCTTGTTTCATCAAAATCTAACATTAACATAATATGACTTATAACATTTTAACTATACAATATATTGGCATTAAATTATAAATAAAAAATATGAAAAGATATTACCAAAAGATATACTCAGAGGAATACTCATGTAATTCAGAATGTCACCTCCTCTTTCTTTTGAATTTGTTTTTCCACATGATAATGTTAATATATGTAGGTCTTTAGAATCTGACATTAATGTTACATCCATAACTTCACTATCCATTACTGTTTAAAAAATATTTTAAAATCATTTTTATTAAATTCAAACATTGACTTTATCACTATAAATAAGTTAATTGTTTTTTTCAGACCACTAAACCTCTTCAGCTTCCAGCAAAATATGTAAAATGTAGCAATTCACAAACGTTTTCATTTGTGAATTGCTTACATTTGCTAAAGAGGTTTAGTTATCTGAAAATATTACATGTTTCCATTGATAGTGAAGTACATTTTGTTAATTATTTATTACTTAAAATTAAACTTAAACTCACTCTTAAAAATAAAAACTTTTTCTACAAAATATATATTATTCAGACTTTAATTTAATACTTAATTAGAAAATAATTGACATTTTAAAGTGTTTTTAGTCATTATTATTATATTCTTCATCTTATTTTCAATACCATGTAATTGTAATTATAGTACTCTTATTCAATACTATCTAGATATGTATTTAGCAGTCTAAATACAACCAAATCTGGTAGGTTACATTTCAAACACATTAGAAACCATTTCCTTAAAAAAACAGTACCAAAACTCACCACCATGCACTCTTGGCACTGTAAGCATTGAAAAAGCAGTTTCCCTTGCACAAGCACACATGTTGCAGCCAAGTTCTAATAATAAAACAGGTCACAATTATTGAATGTCATTCTTATCTGCTATAATGACCATTACCTTATCAAAACATGCATTTCTTGCAAAGCTGTTTTATGAAAACAACAACAATGCTGTGCCTACACTTCAGAAACTTCACCATCATATAAATTTATACTATGGTATATTAATTCCTGTGAAAATAAGTGCGATATGAGAGCTACAAGGATACATTAACAAAATGATACCTTTATTTCACGTGAAAATAAATCAGTTTGTTGGGATAGCAACTCCTCTAGTCCCAATATGCAATGTTACAATACGTGTAGTACAACTTTAATAGAATGAACAGATGCCGGTACAACTATCACAACAAATAAAACAATGAGTTCTGTACAACTATTATATGTAAATTACAATTTAACACTTAACACTAACTTAACCTAAAGACAGAAGATATTGATATATGCTGAAGGATAATAGAAATAAAGATAGATAAAAGAGGGTACGCGGCCTGTGATGGTAGTCTTGAGGTGGTCTTGATGAAAGTCTCAATATCTTTTTCCTTTTTTTGAATGACGGGCAAATTCTTGATTTCTCTTAACTCATTTTTATGTTGTTCCGAAGTCCTTATGATGTCTCTTTTTTTTTATATCAGATCTGCTGTTAATTCTTGCCTTTGCCTCTTCTCATCTCTACTCACTGCTAAAACAACATAGAGAGTCCCACCTTGTCATCCGATTGTTCCGACATCTCAGCCAAGAATGTCCCTTATCCCACTGTTTAGCCCTCAGGCTTGCTTCCTTCCCTTTGTTCAAGGGGATTAGTCATCCTTCCCAAGAAGAACAAATTGGGAAGAATATTTTGGAAAGTTCAGACAATAGAAGAAAGAAGAAAGGAAGAAAAAGATCTAAAATTAATACAAAAATATGTATAAAATATGGCATATTGCCACATCATAAGCTCTCAAATGAACAACCATTGATTTGAGGAAACTGAACATTTAGGAGTTCAGACTAATGAAGAGTGCAAATGTATCAATTCACAAGTTGCTGATGTTACCATAGCCATTTTTGAACAATTAATGAATAATGTTGTGGGCTTCAGTAGTTCATGTGCAACTTTGTGCCAGTTATACATATCTTAAGGCAGTGCATAAAATACTGAGAAAGTTAGTGCATTGTTATCTGCATTAGATCAGTCACAACCAGTAGTTGCTTGCCACCAACAGGGTAACTCAATTGATCTCTGAATCGACTGTCATTGCCATAATAAAGTGAATATGTCATGACCATGAAAGATTCTGAAAAGCACGGAGGAACATTTTCACCTTGATGAAACAGTGAATAACTGTAACTGTTGCATTAAAACTTGGAAAACCTTCATATTTTCCAGCAGATTCCCTAATGTTACAATCTGGTGTGCATTCACAGTCACATTTCTCAAGAGATACTGAAAGATGCTCCACATTTTTGTTATACCCAAACTGAAACAGCAACAATGCCTTGAGTCAACCACTTTTGTGTAAGGTAAAATGATTCCACATATAAGACACTATGTACAGCAGTTTCTGCAATAACAGTTTTCCAATATCAGAGCAATCATTCATTCATTTTCTACTGCTTGACCACTTCATTTTTGGATCTTACTCCATGTAATTTTTGGTTGTGAGGACACTTAAGAACTATAGTTTATTGAGAGCATATTACAAATTTGACAGCCTTGACAGTGTCATACTGCATGTGGGAACTATCATAGAGGATCAATTAAGGTTTCCATTAAATATGTTGTTTATCATCTTCAAGTTTTACACTTTCAGACAGACTGAAAGTGTAAAACTTGAATTGAACAGTATCCATTGCATTGCTAAGATTTCTGTATAGATAAATCCAAACAAAAACATTGAGATGTAAAAAAATTTTTGCCAAATAAAAATTTATGACAATTTAGATGACGATCAAAATTTTTCTTAGCAATTTTTCTTTGGTAAAGATAAGTTGGCACTTGAAGGAGAAGTGTAGAAAACAATAATACAGATAAAAGTCTTGTAGATACCTTTTCCAAGTGCCAAGCTTGTCTTTACCAAAGAAAAATGCCTAAGAAAAATTCTGACCATCAAATTGTCATAAATTTTTATTTGGCAAAAAATTTTTTTACATCTCAATGTTTTTGTTTGAATATCAATTGTTTTTGTTTGAAAATTGTATTATTACATCAATACTAAGATCAGTTGGGGCTTGGAGACACTGACTGAACACGTTGCCAACCAATGCACTGCCAATCAAGCACACTGCCAACCAATTCTTTCGATATACCATTTAGAAAAATTGATATTAAGAAAACTTTTTATATAGTTTTAATTCACATAAATTTGAGCTTTTGTAATTCTGAGTAACATTTTCATTTGTTTCCATGCAATTTTATCTTTTATGGCTTAATTTTATGCTTATAAACTGAATTAGCTCTATGGGAAACCCCCGTGAACTAGGACCTATCAACTCGGAAGTTTGGCAAGCACCTCACTGATTATGAGAGTGGTTTAAAATTTGAGCTTTCTAGACTCAGTAGTTTTTTCTCTGCAAGCATCTGCAGTGCAGGATGAAGAAAAAGAAGAAGAAAAAGAAGAAAATACAGTTTTTTTTTGGCACTTTTTGAACTTTTCAATTGCTAATATTTCAGCAACCACATTATGGAAAATCTTGAAATTTTGCACACTACCTAAGAATTTTCTTTCAAACAAGATATTTGGAATTACTTTTGGTGTTTGGGGGCCAGAGAAATGACCCCCGAAAACTGGAAACTTTGATTCTTATGTATATAGTCAGCTAGTGACTTTTTTTACTTGGCATGGAGTCACTGCAGTGACTCCTGATGTCTTGTACAAATAAAATGTTTGTTGCATGCAAACCAAATTTGCATCAATGGTAAGTTTCAGTAATAATTTCTTTTTACAGATATGTTTTCCACCGTCCTGAAGTGTTACCACTAGTGGCGTAGTGAGGGGGGTGCAAGGGGATGTATCATGCCCCGGGCGCCACTCGCAGAGAGGCACCAAAATGGTCTCCAAGACAAACTATGTGTGTTTCTTGGAGAAGGGAGGGGGTGCCAATAAAGTGTCATGCCCCAGGCGCCAGTTATGTTTGCTACGCCACTGCAGATTTCATTGTATTTGGACTGCTAAATCTCTCTTTAGACAACATTGAATAGGGTACTTTAATTACAATCATCCAGCATATATATATATGCTGAATTATTTCAATTCCTTTGTTTATTTGTTTGTTTTTCTAGATCATGAAAATTCCAACAATTCTGTTAACCTATAGACTAACAGATTGTCATATTTTAAGAAGAAAATTAAAAAAAAAATAATCCATTATTAATTTTTCTGCTATTTGATAAGGCTCAATGACAAAGTGGTACAAATAATTAAAAGTATTAATTTTAATGCATTGATGGATAAAGTTTAACATTAACAATAATAAGATATTGTCATCAAAGAAAATATATTTAGATGTAGTTGCTTGCATATTACTAACATTCATTAATCATCTAATTTTGAATTACCAGTAAATACTTCTGTATTTTATTTAAAAAAAAGGAGTTTTGTCCCTTTTCCATTAATTCCTAATTGATTGAGTTTTGTAAAAACTTTTTATAATCCACATCAGTGGTTCTCAACCTTTCTGAGACTGTAGAACATCATTTATATACTTTTTATTACAAGGAATATTAGCATCAATATACTCAAAATTTGAGCAGCAATTTCATGTTCACTATTCTCATGAAACAATAAAGCAATAAACTAATAAACTTTATTGAACTGAATAAAACGGTAAACATGGAAATTGTCTGCAAATAAAATATGTTGTAGTACATTGGAATAAATTTGCAATAAAAACTTAAGACTTTTTGGGGGAACATTTGGGGCAAGTTTGTAGAACACATATGTTCTATAGATATAACATAGGTTGAGAGAAACTATTCGCGTTTTTCATGAACTGTAGAAGACGCTGCATTTTTACAAAACGGCTACTTTATCTGGGTCGCTTGTAACTAGTAATGTAAAATTAATCATATATTACTGTCCGATATAATAATATATGATGCTTGTAGCTGTTTATCGAGAAGTTTTATAGAAGGCGAACAATTATTGCTAGCAGGACACGTCATTATGTGGTATTGAAACAAATGCACGAGATTGTTCTATACATATTTGTGCTCTTTGTGTTAAAAAACATCAGCTTTGACATTGTCCTATCAGGGCCGGATTTACAAGTAAAAAGCTATGCAAATTGTTGCTTAGGGCCTAGACTTTCAAGGGGCCTCAAACATTTGTACAAAAAAGAAAATTGAAGTCAAATTTTGTAATAAACATTTTTTTACAAACCAACAAAATATGCTTCACTTTTTATTTTGTGTAGTATTTCATTAATTTTTTCTAAAAATTAATATAAGATCTTTAAAAAAAAAATTGATAAAACTAATTTTAAAAAAGATTTTTAATGGAACAGGTATAAAAATTTAATTAAATTCAGTTATAAAACAGAAGACTAGTGAAACCTCATCTTTTTCTTCCAATATCCATATTAAATCAGAGACATAGTCTGATTTAATTCTTTTCTTTTTATGATTGACTTCTAAAATTGTGAAGGGTTGGTAAGGGGCCTTACAGAGTTCAGCTTAGGGCTTCGAAATGCTTAAATCCGACCTGTTCCACACAAAATTATTGGCATTTTAAACTTTAAAAAACTATGTTTTAAAATTGACAACGTAACTTGTTCATGTAAAGCTGGACAATCGGAAAACTGCGAATTCTTAACAGTCTAATCCATTCTCAGAATTTGGAGAAGCTCATAAATATAACCGACGGATTTCCGAATAATCATCTGTTTTTCATGTGGGAATAGATGAAAATGTATATTAGGCTCCCATTTGAAATTGCAATTTGGATCATAACAAAAAGCTTTGCTTTTTCTATTGCTATTCATCTTTACTGCTGATAATACATAAGAATGAATCAAATGACCCAGATAGAATAGTTTTGTTTTTAAACACCAGAGGGCAAGCATCCGGTGAAAAATGCGAATTCTACATCATACACATGTAGAATTCCCAAGAATTCTATGCAAAAGGAAATTAAATAATGACTGTTTCACATAACCAGAACAGTCCTATCTAGACAGATGTCTGAGCTCATTGTGAAAGGTACTAAAGCACACAGATGTGGGTTATGCGAATACCGAGTACAAAGAAACTGGAATTTTCAAAAACAGAATCTTTAATTCGCGTGATAAGATACAGGAACTTGTAGAATGCCAGCAATACAAAAAATATCTCTCCCCGACAAGTAAATATATATATATATATATATATATATATACAGTCAAACCTGTTTTTATGCGCTCTTTTTATGTGCGATTTTTATTTGTGTGATTTTTTTAATGCGAATTTTTAATTTGTGCGGTATAGTTGGCGACTAGTCTCGTGCGATTCGTCATGTCTTACATTGACTTATTATAGCTAAATAAACTTATTATAGCATAAATGAACTTATTATAGTAATATTATTGCATGAATATGCGAAAAATGAAATAATTTACTTTTTAAGTCAACAAAACACCACCTGGACAAAAATATGTAAAACAGACGATAGACCAGACGATGCAGTCAAGTGCTGACATCTGTTGTCAATAAATTCTATTTCGTACGGTTTCGAGTTATTTTCTATGTGAGACTTTTTTTATGCGGTCCCTGTTGACCGCATTAAAAAAATATTTTTTAATTGTGTTGTGAAAACTATTTTTTACAGCCATTCGTGAAGTTTCGTGAGATTTTTTTTTTATGCGTTTTTTTTAATGCGGTCCCTATCCCCCGCATAAAAACAGGTTTGACTGTATACACCTTATAACTAAACTTATAACTAATTATAACTAAATTAGGATAATTAGAATTTTAATTAAATAATTTAAATAAATTTAGGCCTAAAATAATAGGATAATTGGATAATTGGATACCCTAAATTAGGATAATGGGAAAATGAGGACGAATAAAGTAAAGGATAGATTGAAAGAGAAAAGGGTACCCAAATATTATGGCATTATCACGGTGCGTTATATACAATGGTTGGTGGATCTCTTCTTAATCACAAACGATGTAACTTCGTCACTAAAACGTAAATTCCTTGACAGACGGGAATAAAAATACTCTTGAACTTCTCTTCTTTCAATCCGAATTTTTCTACGTTCCCTCGTACTTCTTTGTCCTCTCCACGTGGTCCCAAAAACGTGGTGGAGGCTACCTCTGGCGCGTCTTTCCTTCTCGAGTCTTAGCCAAAGAATGACCACTCCGTCCCCGTTCTGCCCTGAGGGCCGCATACCGTCCCATTGTCCAAAAGAGACCACCTGTTGAGCTGTTAAGCACCGGTCAGGAGAAAATACCAGGAAGGGAAGATAATAGTACTAGGAAGAAGGAAGGAAAATATATATTCTAATATAATATAAAATATAACTATACAGTACAATAATGGCATTTAGCCACACAGACAACTAAGGGACCCCATAATTAACAAAACAGGTTAGCATTGCCTCAGGCACAGTCTTCTTGCTAGTTTTGCAGTATTCACCATTAACTCAATATACAACATGTATAGTATATATTGGCATCAAATTTTATATGATATATAAAGATTTCAATAAGCATTATAGATTGTCTTACATCATCTATCATAATAATATTCACTTACCAATATAACCACAGACATCAAAGAAATGAGATGGAGAACCACCAAGCACATATAATATATTATTTCTTCCAACTACTATTAAATATTCCCCATTATTATCAAAACTGTAATAAATTATGGAAAATTAAATTGCTGAAATCAAGTGCCAAGTTCAATTATCATTGAATTAGGCATAGTTTAAAAATGTTTGTTGTTAACAATTAAAAATATTTATTAATAATTTTTAATGAAACATACTTTACACTAAGAATTGATTCATTGAAAAGACGAAGAATTTTAATAAGTCTTCTCTTTTGAAGTGCAAATTCACTCAAATCGTAGAAGTATAAAAATCCCAGAGTTGTTGCTACAACCAATAGAGAACACAATGGACTACATGCCAAATCTGTTGCCTATTATAATAAAATTTACTTTATTTAAAAGATAAATATCATCATCATAATCACGATTCAATAGGAAAATTGTTATTCACTAAAAATTCTTTACATAAGTGCTTATTAATTGTATGTATCCAATTACAGTCAAACCCCAGGTTTTGAACACCTCACTTTTTAAAAAATCAGTTCACAAATAAAATTTTGAACTTATATTTGCCCTGGTTGCCAAACAAGCTACTTGGCAAGAGCTGACCACAGATGGTCAACTTGCTATACTCCCTATGTTAAAGAAAGTCAATAGCCCAACCAATCAACAGGACTACAAATTCATACTGGCACCGAGATTCATCTTGCATCATTAGATGTCACAACACAAATCATTGATGACATTGCTATTTAAATTAAATTTCAATGCACATGCAGGAAAGATACTATTTTCATTTTTTGGTACATGCCACAATTGAATCAAAATCAAATTAATTAATAAAAACCGCATTAATTGACATTTATGTAATATAAATGGCATTCGAGATTCGAGAATTAGTATTTAAATATGCTTAAGTTAAATTAAATAATAAAAATTTATTAATATAATATTACATATTAAAATATAAATAATTAATATTTCTTAATACTAGAGAGCCATTTAATGATTGATTTGGTTATACTTCATCTAGGCAGAGTTCAGTCTTTATTTATAATACTTCTTTGTAAAGTGTTATTTTTAGTTTCAGTTGGTGATGATGGATCATTTTGCTTTTAATATACAGGGTGGGCCAGCGAAAACGAAACGGCAGAGTGTTCGTGTTCATCCAAGCAAATCGCTCGGACAGGTCGATTTTATTCTCGAGGGGACATCTTTTGCAATAAAGTTTTTGCGATTCTGAATGCAACAGACAACAAAAAATTTTAAAAACTCATTTATTTTGTATTAACTAAACAGACATTTATTTCGAAAAAATTGTTTGTTTAGTTAATATTCAGAATCGCAAAAACTTTATTGCATAAGATGTCCCCTCGAGAGTAAAATCGACCTGTACGAGCGATTTGCTTGGACGAACACGAACACTCTGCCGTTTCGTTTTCGCTGGCCCACCCTGTATATAATATTACATTGCATTTGTAGACAATTTTATGCATGAAATACAGTGGTGCCTCATATAACGTACTTAATCCGTTCCAGGTGCACGTCCGTTAAGTGAAACGTCCGTTATACGAAACGCATTTTCCCATAGAAATACATGTTAAAACATCTAATTCGTTCTGCAGCATAAAATAACCGTACTGTATCATAAAATAAATGAACATGGGATGCGTTCTTTTATTCCTCCGCGTAACTCTTCGCAAGCGACATCCGTTTAAAAATTCCTGCGGAACGCGTTCCTAAATTCCGGTGGGAGTGCGCGCTGTCGAACGGCAAAAACGGCCGCTTGTAGCAGTAGTTTATTGTGGAAAGCAACATGGCGTCCTCCATGGCTCAGATAGTTTCGTTTCCGGGTCCATTATGTGGTTTTATGAATGAAAATTTAGAAATTGTGAAAGCGCAAGTTAGTGCACGCGGTGATGTGTCTTTACGAATTTTTTTCGAATGGTAGCCCGCATTCTAATTTTTTTCGTGGCTATTTTGAATGCGCTTTCAACAAATAATCCATTTTATGGTTAAATTTTACAATTGGGGCCCTTCTTTTGCCTTTAAAAGCTCATATTTTAGAATTATAGATTCCTCCATGATAATATCGATAGTGCGGGTGCCGCCATCTTTCTTTCTTTCACCGTCAGTCCTAAATGCCTACAAACAGCAGCGCAGTCCCGTAGTAGCAGAGACGCAGAGCGACCGCTATTAAAGAACGCACCCATGGAGCAGTCATCAATTATGCCGGAAAGTCCGTTGTTCGCACGTCCGTTATTTGAGGCGTACGTTATACGAGGCACCACTGTACAGCTAAAAAAATAAAATAAAAAAAAAAGACTGTTTTGGAGGTCAGGAATAGATTAATCCATTTTATATTGTTTCTTATGAAAAAATTTGTTTTGGTTTTAAAACTAATCAGTTTTCAAATAACTTTTAGGAATTAATTAAATTCATAAACCAAAGTTTGACTGTATTAAAAGGTCATTAAATATAATGATTTTTTTAGTTTAAGCTGCACAAATTAATTATAGAATCTAAATCAAATGTAAAATCTAATACAAATTGCTTTTCTAAATATATTTCAAATAAATATTCACTTATATCTAACTTAAATATATATATACAGTCAAACATTGCTATAACAATATTTTGGGGACCATAAAAACAGTTATAATGAAGTTGTTATAATGAAATCTTGAAATTTAAGAACCAAGAATCTTCACTAAGAAAGTGAAGTGAGTTTAAATACTTTTTATGGCCATCTCAATAAACCAATGGAATGTTGCACTGTCAACATCTTCATGACATTAAGGGATACACTTCTTTCATCCCCATGTGGTACCCCACTAAAACGCAGTTAAAAATAAAAAATTGCATCTTAAATAGTACAGTAGAAGCTGAGTTCTTTAGGATAAGCCTTAAGCCTTAATCCTTTCCCTTTCCCCCGCAGGGAGAATTTCAAAAAATCCTTTTTTACTGTACATTCTCTTGACGTACCCTATTAAAACACAATCAAAAATGCAAAAAACCACATCTAAAATAGTATAATAGAAGTCAAGTTATTCATGGTAAGCCTTAATCCAGTCCTCTCCCCCGCAGGGGGGAATTTCGTGTGACATCTATATAATAGTAGGTATATAAAAACACATGAGTATTCGAATGCAACGTTGTGCCAAAATTTCAAAGCAATTGGTGAAGAACTTTGAAGATTTAAGATTTTGAACAAATAAACATTTACATTTTTATTTACATAGATTTGTTGTGCACATCAATTTTCTAATTTGTGTCATGAGGAAATGCTCTTCTATTTAATCACTCATGCTCATCCTAGTGTAAAACATGGTTGGCTGTATTAATCTAGCATCTTCTCTCTGATTTTTAAAAATTTTCTTTAATTCATTTCTGATTAATGGAGATCTAACTCAAAAATACTCAAAAGCTTCAAAAAATTTTCATTCAAAAACAAATTACCAGATTATTTATTAGGCTATAACAAGGCTAATTTAATTATTAAATATAAAGCAATTTGACTACAGGTAGGTGGTTAAGTCATCATCTAATGATAAATTTAATATATAATTAGAAATAATTTGGCATCACTAATTGAATTGGGTTGATGTATTTGTTGTTATATTTCTAAATCTCATAATAACCACTCAATTATCTTTAATCAAATATTTGAAAAAGATGTAATCACTTTCTTTTTAATCACTGTGTGCAAATGAGAGAAAAATTTAAATTACAAAACTGCAGAATAATGTTAATTGTGAATAAAAGAAATTATTTGAAAAGGTAAAAAAAAACTAATAAGAAATGCTTACTCACTTTCTTCATGCTGCACAATATTGGAACAGTGAGTATATTATGACACATTGTTTTCAATTAACATCTGGTATACATACAAACACCATCACAAACAAATGGCAAAGGAGTGAGAAGAGTATGTGCAAGTTAAAGGAAATAGATCAGTACAAACACAACGGAAGATGAAATGGTTGAGACTAACTCACTATAACATGCAAAGCAGATGGCCAGATGGCCAAGTGGTCAAGGTGGCAGCCTACTGCTCTGAAAGGACCTGGGATCGAATCTGAATGGGTCGAAAAATCCCAGGAATTTTTCGGGGTGGTCTGTTCTGATAAGTCAGGCCCGTCCCTCACCACCCGGCTGCCCCATTGTGGACCTGGCCAAACTCATAATGGGCTTGCAAAAAGAGGCCCTCTTAGTGCCCACAGGGCAGAAAGTGTTAAACAAAAAAAACATGCAAGGCAGTTTCACAAGCTCTTTGATGTTAAGTACCATCTGACAACTAATTAGTGCCTGAGTCTTTTACAGAAAAACATATCATAATAATAACCAATAAATAAAGAGTACTTAAAGAGACTATTCTTTATAATCTCTTTTTGTCTTGATACCAATAATAAAAATCCAGCAATGAGTAACAGCATAACTTTCCTAGCAACAACATTTAAATTGTGTGAGGCACCATCTGTAATAATATTTTATTAAAAAACTTGTCATATATTTAATTATTATTAAATGGCAAAAAGCTTACTTTTGAAGGTAATGATGACCTTTATAAAAAATTGTAAATGCTAGTCAGGAGTAAAATCATTAAGTCTAATCCTACTTGAGATACCATAAACAACCTCCTCTAACTCCCCACCCTTCAACCTTTAACCACCAAAATTTAACATCATCAATCTCCTAATATACAAACTTTGCTGTAAAATTTCAGAAATTTTCAACAAAAGGTACAGGAATTATTAAGCTTCAAAGTGGATGAAAAAAATCTGCCTCCCACCCACCCACTCACACACACACACACTAAGCTTAGTTCACACTGAGCACAATTCGCTGGCAAAAGCAAAAAACGGAGCAAATAACATGTGCAACTACCTGTGACCCCATCTACATGAAAATATAATAAGAATTTCTTACAATATTTTTCCACATTCCTTCATTAAGATTTTGTTATCCAAGATGAACTTCAGTTGAAAACTGTCTAAACTGGCAGATATTTCTTCCACTTTCAACTGGTCAACATGAAGATGGTTCTTTAACTGGATTGAAAACATTAGCATTATTTAAATTTTACCCACTGTTAAAAGTGCATTGATTAATTCAGCCAAGTAACCACAATGCCTAGTTCATTATCAAGACTTTTCTATAGAACTCTCCAAATTGAATTTTTTTTTCTTATCTTTAACAATTTAAAAAGTACTGTATCTTCAAATATTAGACTAAATAAACTGAAACAAGTCAGTTGTTAACAATACCAATTTAGGCTTGTACTTCTGTTTTCAAAAATGATAACCTCAATAAAACTGTAAATGTGAAGCTGCCAAAAAAGGAGGAAAAGGGGGAAATTTAGAAATCAGGTCAAAACAAATAATGAAGGGACAATATGTGGGAATGGCAGACAACACTGAAGCAAAGTATCTTTACAGATGAAATATTTAGTAAAACTGAAAACTTACAATTTTGTTCAAAGGATGCTCCACTTTAAATCTAAGAATTCAATTCTTTTCTGACAAAGTCCCGGACTCAATAATGAAACTACCCTAGGGCCACTGACTAACCAAGGGAATCCAGAAACAGGATGGGCAATAGTCAGCCCGAGAATGTGCAACAATGCTTGCAATTCAGTGAAGACAGATACAACAGCATTTTGATAATAAAAACAACAATAGCAGGACACAAATGCAAAAAAGAATGAGCAGACTCACAGAGAGTTTGGGAAAAGAAAATCCATATTGTTAGGAAAGATAAATCCAACTCTGTCCCTGAAATCGTTTTCAAAAAGTTTGTTCCTGAATTTTGTTTCCTGACTGGTCTCTACTCTTTTCCATCATCTACTGATTAGTTCTTTTCTTTTTTCCAAGTGAAATTAGACAGATAAAGTCACAAGGTCAATCTTCAATATTCACTTGATGCCAAACCTTTCATCTGACCAAGAAATGTTGATTAAATTTTGAAGTTTTCACTCATATTTTATTCAATGATATTTTCTCTCTTGTCATCCAAGAATTATAATACAATGCTTTTCACTCATTAAAAACATTCTGTTTTCCCATTTTTCCAAATTTTATCTGTTCTAAAAGTATCAGAGTCAAGGATCAAATTCTCTGGTCTGACTTTGATAAAAGTCTAACATGTGCACTAAAGTCTCAGTCAGACTCACATTATTCACATTTGTGTCACTTTTATTTTATACATTTTATTTGCTACAATAAAATACATTTTCAGTACATTCAGAGAGTGGTTCAGACCCTATATGGAGCCTCCTAAAAAAGAAAATATTAAAACTTTTATGCAAGATATTTACATAAGATAGCAGCATTGGACTGACAACAAACTTCAGCCCAGGAATATATACCAAATACAGGACCACATGTATATGTACTGGTCAGATGGCTGAGATGGTTAAGGTATCAACCTAACATTCTAGTAATTGAATCAGACAGTCAAAAATCTCCAGGGGAGTGTCAGTAGGTGATCTGTCCCACATACTGTATGTCTGAGTCCGTTCCTCACCACCCATCTGCCCTGATTGTGAGCCTAGCCAAACCTACAATGGGCTAGAAAAAGGCATTTCTGCATCAACATGAAGAAAAAAAAAATCTAAAAAAATAGGGTCCAATGGCCCAAGTCGTAATCAATTACTTTCAAATTAAAAGTTACAAAATGGACATTGTAACAAACAAAATGACAGTTTGCATGGACTTTTCCACAGTGATTCACATCCAAATCAAGATCAGTGATTTTAAAATTTCAAGTAATAGACCATATTTGCTGTGAGAAGGACATCTGTTTACACACAACCTACAATGCAGTTTTTATGTGCTAAATCAGAATAAAAGTTTTTAAATTTAATATGATAGACACCATTTGTATTTTGTTTATTAATTTATTGTTTTTTCAAGTGAAATACTATTACTTTTTATTGAAATAAATAACTTTACACGTGGACTTCACGAGTAAACGACATGGCTGACTTGCATGCGGGTTGTTTACATTAAAAAAAAAGTTAACTCTGCTGCTACGCGACAGAGGGAGCCTTGTCATATTTTTTCTTTTTATTACAACACTTCCTCCAAAAGAAAAAATAAGACTTGCTTAATGATTACATGGTTACAATCTTTGTAAACCAATCTTTTCTCTTAGCAGTTCAAATCAGACACGTTCAAGCGGCTTCGTCAACAGATTGGCCAATTGGTTCTTTCCGTCGATGTGCTCCAATTTGATTTCACCATTTAAAAATCTTTCACGTACATAAAAGTGCCGAACCTCGATATGTTTGGACCGTTGATGAAATTCCAGATTCTTTGCTAGCTTTATAGCACTTGCATTGTCAATATATAGCGTTGGAGGCTGCTTTGGCATTTCAATCAATTCAGACAATAAACGTTGTAGCCAGATTAATTCTTTTGCTCCTTCACTTGCTGAGATAATCTCTGCTTCAGTTGTGGAAGTTGCCACTACTTTTTGTAATTGGCTAGTCCATGATATAGCTCCATTCGAGAATTTCACAATAATTCCAGTTGTTGAACGTCTTGTCTTCTTGTCACCAGCAAAATCTGAATCACTGTAAACTTTTAGTTCTTCTTCTTTATTATAAATGATGCCCCAGTTCATAGTACCTTTCAAGTACCGAAATATACGCTTTACCTGATTCCAATTTTGAATAGTTGATTTCTCTGTAGCTCGAGCAGCTTTATTCACTGCAAAGGCGATATCTGGACGAGACACAGTTGCAAGATACATGAGATAGCCCACTGCCTCGCGATAGGGTATATCAGATGACACTGCCTCGTCGAGATCACTTTCTTCACAGCCAACAGGGGTTGAGACTGCATTTGATTCAGCCATTTGGAATCTTTCTAATATTCTTTTTGTGTAATTTTCTTGGCTTACTGTAATTGATCCATCTTCATATTGTTTTATTTTCATCCCAAGAAAATTGTTGAGAGACCCTGTCGTCATATTAAATTCTTGTTGCAGAGCTCTCAAAAAATCAGCGATCTCTTTCTTGTCACTGCCGACAATAAGACCATCATCTACATAAATTGCGATATACAGTTGTCTTTTATTCTGGTTTCGATAAAAAAGACAAGGATCTGCAGTACTGTTTTGAAAACTTGCTTTCTTCATAAATCCGATAAATCGTTTATTCCAGCAACGTGGTGCCTGCTTCAGCCCATACAGACTTTTTTCAGGAGACATACTCGACCGGTACCAGCATCAAAACCCTCTGGTTGTTCCAAATACACTTTCTCTTCAAGTATGCCATTGAGGAAAGCTGTCTTTACGTCAAACTGTTCCAATTGCATATTCTTTGCAGCTGCTACTGCTAACAAGGTTCGAATGGTGTCGTAACGTGCGACAGGACTAAATGTTTCCTCGTAGTCAATTCCTGGTTTTTGGGCATAACCTTTTGCAACCAACCGAGCTTTGAAGCGAGTGCTTCCATCACTTTTAGTTTTCTTGCGCAGAACTCAACGATTTTTCACAATCTGTGCATCCTTCGGAAGTTCGACTAACCTCCATGTGTCGTTTTGTTTTAGAGATTCCATTTCTTCGTGAATGGCATGCATCCGTAGTTCTCTCTCGTTCGATTGCAATACTTCAGAAAATGAGTTTGGGGCTTTGTATTCCCCAGCAACAACTCCTGCTATCATTAAAAATTCATTGCTTTCCATCCAGGATGGTTTACCTCGCTATCTCTTGCTTCTCCAGTTTTCTTTGTCAGAAGTTTCATTATTTTGCTTCGATAAAAGTTCCGTTGATTCCTCTCTTTTATCACATTCACTTTGATTTTTGCTTCCTCCAGAAGAAGACGTCGTGACGAATTCTTCAGTTTTGATTTGATTTTCTCTGTTTCGTCATGTGACCTCCTCCGGTTCCTTCACCTCAGACAACGGAGTGCATCGACCCGATGTCGGCTGCTGCTCTCGAGGAAAGTCAAATTCCACAGTATCACTTTGCCGATTGCAGACTACTTCTGGTTTGAATTTCACATCGTCACTTTTCACATCATCACTTTTCCTTAAGAAGGAATCCAGACTCGAAATCCATCCTTATCGTTAACATACCCAACCAACTGTCCGTAAATAGCTTTATTGTCAAACTTCGATCGAAAATTCTTGTTTACATGTACGTAGCATCCAGTGCCGAAGATTCTCAGATGATCAAGTCTTCCTACTTGTCTACCATACCATAATTCATAAGGAGCTTTGTTCTGAACTGAAGATTTTCCAGTACAATTCAAAAGATATATGGCAGTGTTGCATGCTTCTGCCCACAATCCTTTCGGTAATTTGCTTGGATTCAACATAGAACGTGCTGTTTCCACAATGGTACGATTTTCGCGTTCAGCTGCACCATTTTGCTCAGGTGTATAAGGTGGAGGAATCCATTGTTCTATCCCTCTGTTTGCGAGCAATTCAGCAACTCTTTTGTTGACAAACTCCGTACCTCCATCGCATCTGAATTGTTTGACAACATGTCCATTTGTTCTAGCTTCATTTAAAAATTGCTCAAGCACATCACATACTTCGCTTTTCTGTTTCAAAAAGAAAATTCATCGAAACTTGCTGAAGTCATCCTTGAAACATACGTAGTAACGTGCTCCTCCTAAAGATTCGGTGGACATTGGTCCGTTCACATCTGCATGGATCAATTCGCCAGTAACTGTTGGACGATTCATTCTTTGCTTAAATCGTAGTCTATGCATTTTTCCCAAAGCACATCCATCACAGAATTCTTCTTTGCAACCTTCCACGTTGATGTTCATTTGCTTCAAAACATCTTTTACATGTATTTTATTTTGATGACCAAACCTTTCATGGTACACCTGTAGAGTATCAGACGCTGTCACAAAATTCACCCGAATGTTTTTATATGGTTTTACAATGCGTATATCGAGCATGTACAGACCATTTTTCATGTAACCAGTCATGACAGTGTTCTTACCAATTTCGTCTCGAATTTTAACACTTTTCTCATCGATTACTATCCTGTAGCCATTCGATGCTGCTGCTCTGACAGAAAACAAGTGGACACTTGCATCAGGGACGTACAAAACATTTTTCATTTCAGCATTATACCAGATATTGTTTCGTCGAACTTGAATCCTTATTGTTCCTTGGCCATGTGCATACATACTCACATTTTGCTTTCCAAGTGAGATTACTTCAGGAACAACAAATTCTCTATATGAGACGAAGTATTGTTTGTTTGGGGTTATATGCTTGCTTGCGCCACTATCACAATACCATTTATTTGCATCAATGTAGTTTCCAACCGACGTGCCCATGACATGTAAAATGAATACATTGACACTTCGTTGCTTATTACTCCCGACACCTGTCTTTTTCTGCAGACAATCTGCTGCCCAATGACCCAATTGTTTGCACTTGTTACATGGAAATTTTTGTTTTGCCCGTTCCACTGACATTTTTGTTTTTCCAAAATTCTGCTTCTTTTTATACTTGCCAAAAGCGACAAACGCATTTGTTTCGGTTGTGTCTTGATCACGCAGTTCAATCGTGCACAGTTTTTTAATGAGTAAATTCAAACTTTGATTTTTTGACGGAATCGTGTCCCAAAGGTCTTTGAAATTATCATAGTCTTTTCCCAATGTAGATAAAATTCGGCCGTTTAATATTCTTTCAGACAAAGTATTTTCTTCGTGTTTCGTTAATTCGTCGTTTAAATCAACAAATAACTTTTGCAATTTGGCAACATGCGTACTAATGTCCTCTGTGGTGATACACCAATATATTTTTGTTATTTTTTTTAGATATATATATATGTGTGTGTTTTTCTATCCTTCCTTCTTTCTTTGTTCCTTTGTCTATACTTTCTGGAACTTTCCTCCAAGTGTGGGTGGTCGGTGACCTAATTAGGGACAAAGATTAAGAAAAAGCCCAGAGGGCAAGTGGAGAGAGGAGTGAGCCACTTTTGGTTTTGGACCTAGAAGAAGGAGGACAGTCAGAGAGAAGTCTCCAAGTCAGTGTTGCTTCGACTGAAAGAGTTACGAAGAGCACGTACGAAAGAAATAGCGTAAATAAGGACATTGGTAGGCCAAAGATAAAAGACATTTGTTTTGTATCGAGTCTCGCATGCGATCTGTCCCCAAAAGGAGAGGAAAATTCCCAAGACGAAGTCATCCAGCAGCCGCCACCTCGATTTCCAACTCGGGTACCCATTCCTTCCTAAAAATATATTTCTGTTTCTCCATTCTAATCTATCTTTTCCCTTCCTTTTCCTTTTTAGATATAAGTAGGTTTAAGTTAGAAATTAAGTGTCTCTTTGTATCGCGAAAGTTCTTGCTCGACTGTGAATCGAAATAGGTGTTGTTTTGTTCTTTTGTTGGAAGTAAGGAACCAGGAGGTCGGAATCAACAAGAACCTTTCCTGTATATGTTCACAGAAATAAAAATAAAGCACGTCTTATTTGTTTTATATACCTGTCTCTTTGTGAAGAAAATCGACTCTCACCACGTGCATATTACAACACCTCCTTCTCATCCTGTTTAACTCGAAAGAAGGCTTCAATTAACATGTTCAAACGTTGCGTACTGCTGCGCTCAAATCGCGCATGTAATTTATCCCAAATTTCTTTCGCATCGTTGCACGTCAACACGAGCTCAGCAACTGGTTTACTTAGCGTACTTGCTATTAAACTTGCCGCCCTCGCGTCGTCTTTCTGCCACTCAACGTATGTTGCCTTTTGTTCATTCGTCGGCTCTGTTGGTAACTCAACGCGTACACGTTTTCCGTTAATAATATCTTCTAATCCGTATGAACGCAACACCATAGAAACGTGCCATTTCCATTTTGCCCAGTCTTCAGGCCCTTCAAGCTTATCTACGTTTACCTTGTAATCCCCGCTGGCAGCCATTTTCCTTCTATTCGTTCTCGTTCGCACGTATTCAACCAAGTATAACTTCAGAGGCACTCCACAGTGATCTCTTTCATTCAAAATTGTACTTTTCTTATTTTCACGTGGACTGGACGTGGACTGGGCCCATAACCTATTACTTTTTATTGAAATAAATAACTTTACACGTGGACTTCACGAGTAAACGACATGGCTGACTTGCATGCGGGTTGTTTACATTTAAAAAAAAGTTAACTCCGCTGCTACGCGACAGAGGGAGCCTTGTCATATTTTTTCTTTTTGTTACAACAAATACAATACAATATTTCAAGTGAAATACTGTGGTGTTCGTATCGAGAGATTTGTACGTACGAGAACAAATGTTATAAATAGGAACACAAAAACTTATATATATCATTAAATATTCCTTTATTTCTCTTGGAACACGGTTCTTTTCTTTATTATTTACAATTGATCCCAACTTGAGTATCCTCACTGGGGAAGGGGTCACCACTTATTTGCGTACAAGCGATAATACACACGCGCATAACATAAGATCCTTACAACCGACTTAAAAACTAAACTTATAACTACCTTAAAACTAATGTAATAGGGAAACGGATAGACTTAGAAAAGATAGAAAGTATATAGAAATAAACAGAAAGTACCCGGGTCCACAATGGTAGACTTTCCTCCTCCTCTTTATTCGGCTGTTCGTCCTCGATATTTTCTTATTCTCTCGGCGCTTTCTGGCCCTCGTGCCTATTTTTCTCTGGCCTCGACGGTCCTGCAGCCTCCTTTCTTTCTCTCTTTATTCGAGTCTCGAACGCTGCCTTGACCTCCATTCCTCTCGAGGTCTAGCCAAAAAGTGTCCGTTCTTCTACCACTTAGTCCTCAGGGCTTCCTCTTTTCTTTTGTTCTCACTCCCAAATTCATGGAAGTCCTAATACCCTCTTCTTTGTTTATCCCTTGGTTCTTAGAAGGGGTAATCCTCCCCCTCCGGTGATAACGGTTGATATACGAATTGCTGAGACAAAGGAACGGAAATAAGAAAGTAGAAATGAAGGAAGAAGAAAGAAAGAAGAAAAAATATATATATATATGTATATGTATTTATAACTTACAAACTATAAAAGAAACACAAAAAAAAAAACACAATATGGCTGACAGCCACAATACAATAAAATATAATAAGTAAGAACCACACAGCAAACAGCCCAGCAGGAAATTTTGATTTCTTGGTGGACTAGTCACAACTTGAGATAGCACATAAGAAAATATTTAAAAAATATAAGAAACTATTACCTGTGTTGAACTAATAGCATTTTTTTTTTTTTCTCTTAATAAGTATTGTATATTAAATTTAGGTTTATATCTGTTTTATTAAGTATGTATGAAATAACTCCAACAGTATAAATAAATATTAACTAAGGAATTAACTCAATTTTTGTTTATTTTTTTATATCTTTTCATATCTATAAATATAAACTAAATGTCTGTCTGTTGTCTATACACTTCTAAACCCTTTGACCAATCTGGATCAAATTTTTCAGTGTTACTCTAATGGCTTATATTTTCTGCAAGGTACAAAATATATAAGCCATCATGAAACCTGGACACTGTGTAATTTAAGGTTAATGCAGTATTACATAAGCAAGCATTATATAATAATTAATAAAGGGACCACATGAACCACAAATCATATTCCTTACGATCATTTCAAAGAGTATAGTGTCATTTTCTGGATTTGAAAACACTGCCAAAATAATGCTGTTGATTTGAATTGGTCTAAAATAACCAAACTTTTAACATGATTTTAATTTTAACATGTAAGTTTTACTCAGGCAACACTGAGCATATCTGCTAATATAATATAAATTTTATAAATTTTTATTTACATAACTATTATCAATCAATTTTTCTAACAATTATAATTTTACATAGTTTTCTATATTAGTAAAGTATTAAAATACTAATAATATCATTTATATTATTAAAATAAAGCATACATTTTGTCCAATATTAAACTCCATTCTCAAACTTCCATTTTCTAAGTTCCACAGTTGTACAATACCATCTTCTAAGACAATCTTTGAAATTGTTTAAAATATTTAAATTAATTAAATAACATTATAGACTTTTCCTAGATTAAATCAAACTAAATAATAAAATTAAAAAAACATTAATACATTAATTCTAACTTACAATACAATGTGTTTCTATATTTCCAAAGCAACCGACTCCTACAATATTTTGCAAATTTTTATTCCATACATTTACAGGATTATTTGAAAAAGGCTTTGTCATGTCCAAAATATATATGCTACCCTAAAATATTTTGTTAAATATTAAAAATATATATGCATGTAAATAAATATTTGATAAGTAAAGTATAAGAAATACTTGAATTCCCCAAATGCACATTCTTTGATAACTTAAACTGAAATTTATATTTCCAACAGTCTGAGTGATGTTAAAAGAATATAGCATTTCTAATACTTGTTCTTTCATTTTCATCATCATTATCAATCCTCCCTAAAATTATGTTTTTTTTTATTATTAAAAACTTTTTAAAAGAAAAATATGTTATGATACATTTATAAATAATTTATTATTTTTTAAAATACTTATATAAAATAATAATAATTATGTATATTCATTTTATAACTTTCAACAGGATTTTCATGTTGAACAATGTTATAAGTGATTTTTGTAGAGTCCATATAATTTTTAATTGTATCAATATAACTGAAAGTTTTTTAAAACAAAGTATAAAAAAATCAATAGTAGTTTTTGATAAACTAAAAGCTTAGTGATCCAACAAAACTAAAATATAATGGATGGTATTGGTTAATAATAACTGCTTAGAGAAATGCAAATATACAAATTCATTTACAATGATTTCTACTTACAGAAAATCCAATGTTAAGTATTTCCAAGATAAATTTTATTATTCTATGGTACATAACAACAAATATTTTAATTTATATTTATCAAATATTAAAGATATAACGTAAGAATTTATAAATACATAAATATTCTGGTTCTCTTTCTAAAAAAGTAGTAATAAAATATACAACTGTATTTGTTGTAACTTAGAGATATGAAATAAATAAAAAATAACTCTTTTGATCAAATGTAATCAAATGCAATAAAATTATAACAAAAATAAAAAGATAAACCATTTATAGAAATTCAAAAAAAAAAGTTTTATTTAATGAAATAAAAATAATTAATGAGCATAGAAATTATTATATATATTTTTATAATTAAAATTTTGAATTTTATTTGGAAAAAATATGTATAATTTATTGAAATAAAATTTTTATATTTTTAAAAACAAAAATTAATACTTGAATAAAACATTTTTCTCTCCTTCAAAAGGCATTACAATAATGTATTAGTGCATTATAGTGTGGTCAAACGCACATGGTGAAAAAATAAGTCCGACGAGAGGATAAAGGAAATTTTAACAACTTTATTTTATTTTTCACCCGCGTTTGTTAAATTATACAGGATTCTCGATACACGTTTGTATTCCGACACACCTTTTACAAAATCACTTAAAACTCGGCAGAATCGTAGTCGAAAAACTCGCGACAAAAGAATTGATGTACGCGACGCGTTACAGAAGGGGCGCGAAAAAGAAACTTATAACTAATTACTTAAAACTACTTATGCTAGAGAGGGAAAGAGAAGATGTAGATAATAGGACAGAACAAGACAAGAACAGGTACCCAAACTTAGCTAGTGAACTCGTGATGGTGGCTATAACTCAGGCCTTCTTGGACGATACGAGATTCGACGACCGTAGTGTTCGAATTTTCTACTTCGTGTTCTTTCGATAGACTTCCAGAAGAGCTTTTGTATCAGATTTCTAGAGTTCTTCTCTAGATTCCGTAACGTTCGGTTTGCTGCCTTCTTCGTGCTCCCGTCAGCGCGAAATTCCTTGAGACCTCACTAAACACGTCCTCACAGCTCGTCGTCTCGGCCCAAAAGTGGCCAGTCTATCACTCTTTTAGCCCCTGCAGGCTATCTTTATCTTAAAACCAGTTCGTTGCCACCCGCTGAGAGAAGTTTCCAGAAGAAAGAGAGCAGGGAACAAAGGGTAGAGAAATAAAGGGAAAGAGGAATATATATATATATACAAATAAAATATGGCGTAAGACCACAATAGATTATAATGCTTCTTTTTATAATATTATAATTGTTATAGTTAGAAACAATTCATTATAATAATCAAAATAATCCATTAAATTTAAATAATAGAAACAAAATAAATTTTAATGAATTAAGAAGTCTTATTTATTTGGCATTATTGTTTTAAAGCTGAGAAGCCTCATCTTCAAATGTTTTTAAATGTTTTGTTATTGTACTGTTATCATCATCTTCAATTTACTTAAATTTAGAAAATTCTAATATACACTCAAACCTGTTTTTGTGCAGTCTTTTTTACTGCAACTTTTTATTTGTGCGATTTGTTTTGTGTGATTTTTTGTGTGCAGTATATGAATTTCAATCAAATTGGTATACTGCACAAAAATAATTGCACAAAACACATTGCACATATAAAAAATCGCACAAAAAAAGACCGTACAAAAACAGGTTTGAGTGTATATGATGATGAAACTTCTCAGCAAAGCACTAATATCAAGTATTAATAAATAACATTTCTTTATTTTGTTATTTAAATATTATAAAGGAGTCAAAATAAACACAGTATTCATTTAATTAATTGAAAATAGTGTTAATGTATAATAATAGAATATTTTTATATATTAGGCATTTATCAAATAAATAACAAAGTTCTCTATCTAAAGAAGGTAACAAGTACAATTGCTAGGATTTTCATTCTGGGAAGGTGGAGATAAGGTAGAACATTGTTTTAGTGAAGTAGGTGCTATATACACATTTTTTCATCAAACAAACAAATTTTTAAAATGTAGCAATCAATTTTCATTAAGACATATAAGCAGAAAAAAGTTTAGTTAAAACATGTAATTATTCAGCAAACAATCAATTCATATTAAAAAAAACCTATGCTGTGAACAAAGTATACAAGAAGATTGGTCTGTTAGAAAAGAATAAACACTTTCAATTATATTGTAGCATTAAAACAACGTTTGTGTGTGAAGATTATTTGCTTATGGATATAAATTATTATGTTAAACGATTAATTCTTCATTTGAGATGCAGTCAAAATTATATCTTAACATATAATAGCAAATTAACAATAGATCCTGAAAAAATATGTAGTAAATGTATTATGCAAGTATATGAAACTTGGGAACATGTATTTCTTCATTGTGTTAAATTTAAAGTTAGTAGCATTCCCTTTCCTAGCCTATCAATTTCCCTTTCGTTCTTGATTTTCCTTTGTTTCCAAGTTCAAGAAGTTTACACTCTTGGCCTACTTCTATGGGTGTGAGCATTAGACAATAGAGTGGAGAAGGCCCTGAGGGCAAACATCAGGGTAGTCAGAACTTTTTGGTCAAGTTCCCAAGGAAGACAGGCATGCAAAGGACAAGCTTTGGGCTTTGAGTAGCGTGAGAAGTGACAGGGTACAATCACTAAGATATATGGTCAGTACAGAAAGTGCCAGCGAGTCCTGAGAGTCAAAACGGGAAATCTATTTCGAAAGACCAAAAAGGAATGAGAACTACTGACAACTAAGAAAGAAAATATAAATACCAGTGAATCCAGGAGAACTGCAAAAGGTATATTTTGATGGTTTCATCGTGATACATGAAATGACGGATACCCCTTTTCTAAGACTTCTTTCTTTGTAAATTTATCTATATCTAACATCTCTTCCCTCTTTTTAGCATTAATTAGAGTAAAAACATAGTTTGTAAGATAGTTTTAAGCACGGCTTATCTTTGTGTATACTTTGTGGTTTAAACCCCACGTGTGTGAATACCAAAAAATGGTTGAGGAGATCGAGGAGATCGAGGGATCCTTTTGTGTAACAATCTTGATTGTACTATACTGTTGTATAAAAGTATTCACTAACAATGCACCAGAGTTGAGACCTGGTCATTTTTTTTTTGTGTTCATACTGTTAAAAAAACTAAAGTTTTGTTTTTTATGTTATACCTGGTTCTTATTCTCATTGCACTGAACACTACAGCAGTGTGGTTGTTCGTACCGAGAGAATTGTAAGTCTGCGAATAAACGTTACAAATATGAACAAAAAAAAAACTTCTGTATACAATTAAATAATCCTTTATTAATCCCAGAACACTGTTCTTTTCTTTCGTATTTACAATAAGATCCCAACTTGAGTATTCCCACTGGGAAAGGGGGGGTCACCACTTATTCGCGTACAAGCGATGATACACCTGCGCGTAACATAAAACTTTTATACCCGACTTAAAAACTAAACTTAATGACTAATTTAAAACTAACCTTATAGCTATCTTAAAACTAATAAGGAAAGGAAACAGATAGACCTAGGAAAGTAAAGAAAAGATGGAAAGGCAGATAGAAAGTACCCGGGGTTCAAGTGGTTTAGTCGATATCCTTAATGATTTGTGTTCTTCACAATCGTGATCTCCTTTCTGTCTCTACTGAACCAGCAGTTCGATGTCTAGGATCTCCAATTCTCCCAGTGTCCTGTAGACCCTCGTACCTCTCGTTCTCTGGTCTTGGCAGGTCCTCTCTCTCAGCCGCAGTCCCCTTTCTTCCACTCTTTCTTGAATCTGGAGCACTGCTTACGATGTCTGTTCCCTCCGAGGTCCAGCCAAAAAGTGGTCGTTCTTCTACCCTTTTAGTCCTCAGGGCTTCCTCTTTTCTTTTTGTTTACACTCCCCCTTAGTTCTTAGAAGGGGTAATCCTGCCCTCCAGCGATAACGGTTAGATTGTTGAGACAAAGGAACGGAAATAAAGTAGAAATGAAGGAAGAAGAAAGAAAGAAAGAAATATACATATATGTATATGTATTTATAACTTACAAACTATAAAAGAAACACACCAAAAAAAACACAATATGGCTGACAGCCACAGCAGCTTCCATATGCACAAGGTATATATTAAGATAGGTTATGTACAAGTTTTAATTTTGATCTAACAATTTTCTTTGGATTAAATGCCTTTTTATGTTATATACACAAAAATATATTATACATATTATTTTTAATATTATGATATTACAGTAGACCCCCCTATAACACAGTAGATACATTCCATGTTACATAAATCCATGTTGTATGAGTCACTTAAATACATGAGCCAATCACAGCCCGGCACGTGTGCAGTTTAGGGGCTATAGCTGTTTGAAAGGTTTTCTTCCATAAAATTAATCAATTCTAGACTAATTTGACGCAACATTTCCAAATCACATATAATTTTTTGAGAATAATCCATATAAACTATGCTATAAACAAAAAATTGTAGGAATACTTACCAAATGTGCACCATTCGACGACGCCATTGCTTAAGCTTGTTTTGTCACGGAGCGGCTCATCGAATGGCGGGCACGAGTTTCCTGATCAGTGAATTTTTCGCAGAAAAATAACTTAACTTTGGAGACATCATTAATAAAAATATAATTTGTATGGCCATTGAATAATAAATGTTTTTTAGTAGGTCCAGTGTTCGTTTAAACTCAACGGTTTGTACAATATCCGCTTCAACTAATCCTGTCACAACACAAGTCGGTGATGACATTTTACCATGTTATACGAGTCTCTTTTAGCGTGTTATACGAACACGATCACAATTTTTTCGCCATGTTATACAAATCTGTGTTACATGAACCCGTGTTATAGAGGGGTCTACTGTATTTTTAAATATTTTTTAATTAAAAAATATTTAAAGTAAAACAACTGCTTCTAAACTTTTTCTAAATCAATAAAATAAATTTTAAATAATAATAATTAAATAGTAAGATATCTAAAGTGTAAAATATGTATAAAATTATTTTGGTCCACAAAAGAAATTAAACATCCTTCAAATTTATATTAGATATATTATTAATTTAATATGCAAAAACTGCAATTTTATTACATACTGTAAAAAATGAAATTTTTATTATATAAACATGAAAAAAGAATTATATTTAGTACTTTCTGACTAAACTTTTTATTCAGAAAAAAATTTAATGAAACTTATAGGCTCTGAAATTTATATCATATTCTAAACTATAACAAAAAACAGTCTGTTTTGTTATAGTTTGAATATTTAATTGCTATTTAAATGAATAATTTTATTGCATTTTTGTTTTGGTACTTCACTGTAATACTCATTATATCACATATCAGGAGACAAACAATTGAGTGATATATCAGATTGCATAATATAACTAATGTATCTATCCAACTGTTTTGGCTATTTTTGATCTCCGTGCCAACTTGATTTTTGTATGTTGTAATTCATATAATGGTAGTATTGTCAATGATAAAATAACATAATATTTCTTTGTCAGTAGAAATTCAATGGAATGGAACCAGCTTTTTAAAATTATTGACTAAAGCACTTCTATATTTAGAAAATAAATAAATAAATAAAAAACATAATGTATCTGAATGAGTGATATCATGAGGAGCTACTGTTTTTCAAATTCAAATTCAGAAAAGACTTTTAGTGCCCAAGTTTATTTTCTGTTGATCTTTATATATTTTTTCAAGATTCATATTTAATAATATAAAATAATAAGCAATTATTTATTGTGACAGGTCACAATGCCAGGCTGCAATTTTTAATCATATTTTTCATTTATTTAATTTAAAATACCGTATATCTCAGTGGATAAGATGATAGTTGAACCATAAAAAATGGTCCCAAAAATCTGGGGTCGTCTTATAGGACAGATACAAAAAACTTAGATTGAAATTTATATAAATTAAAACCATTATAAAAAAAAAAGGACAAACCATAATTATTTACTAGAAGAGAGTAGGGTATGTGCACAAAATAGAATAGCCCACAGGATGTTTTTGTAAATAGTCAAGGTCATTACACGAATGCCCGAATTAGTGCAAATGTTTGCAAAAATTGCCAAATGCAAGAAAATAAAATTTGTTCATTCAAAAAATTACAAATAGGACATAATTCCATATACACTATTGTAAGGGTTGCAAAAACGCATAAAAGTAGTGAATAATTATAAAGTTCCAAAGTCGGATATTTCGAGGGTGAACTCGGATCGAGAACACATCTTGGTGATGAAGACCAGACATGAAAGAAACTTTCTTAAAACTTATCTTAAAACAAATGCGACTTGATGACGAACAACGGAGGGGGATGTCAACCAAGAGAGGCTTTATGCAGGTGCTCATGTACGAGCGTCGGAATTGGAAAACAGGGGGGTAAATAGCCGCAGAGACATCTGGCAGACTGCTTGGGGACAAAACGTCAGAGGGAGAGCCATAATGGCGTAAAATACAAGCACAGACTTCAAAGACTCTGTCAACCTCTCTCGACCCGAATCAGTCTCAGGTTTCGGGAAAATCTTATAAAACCCCAGATCTCAAGGTTGAAGGGCAGTTCTCCTCCAGACAGGCAGTTCCTCTCCAGTCGAGTCTGCTCCAGTCAAGACTGTCCGAAGATCCTGTGAAACAAAGTCTTCCGTCTACAGAGGCCGACAGAACACCTCCTCCTCTACAACGGGACCCCATCCATCCATACACCAGGGCCACAAGAAAAGTGTCTCTCCAAAATTGACCTAAGAAGCACAGAACATTCCAACGTCACCATACCAACATTACCATAACAATCTAGATCGTGTTGTACCTCAATAATATGTAAGTTAACTTAGTTGTTAGAATAAATGGTTTTGTGTAAGACGCTTGTCATCTTTGTCTCCTACCGCTACCACCCACATACGATTTCGACCCTAGGTTTTCCTGACACGTGATTAACTGTTTTCCCCTGGAAGTCAGCTACCTTACACTACAGTATTATTATTCAGATAATGATTGCTGAACTAAACTAAATTAATAGGCCGTTGATAATTTGGGAGTCGTCTTATAGGACAGATATATGCTAAAACTATAAAACTTCGACAAAAATTTATACATCGTCTTATCTGAAGGTCGTCTTATCTGCCAAGATATACGGTATATGCTATTCACCTCAAATTAGTAGTGTCTTGCCCCTGTAAACCATGCTTTTCCTTTAACAATAGAGTTATGCCAGTTATCTATCTAATACTTTTCAGTGAAAAACTTTTCAATTGAAATAACATGACTTCCAATTTACATCAGAAGTTCGTATATAGTTAATTGGGGTCTCCTTCCCCTAAGATTTTCATATCTGGTCTCATCTTTATCTATCTAACTCCATTCTCAAGATTAAAGAAAGATGGATGGATGAGCAGCAGACAGATGACAATGGGAATTTATAGGTTTACAGTTTTTTCAAATTGCAGCCCAACAGATTTTTAAAAAAAGACTAAAGTAATTCTTTCTTTTAAATAATCTCATAACTCATACTCTTCCTGCCAAATATAATCCAACAGCATGAAGAGCCATACTAATTACTGGTCCTACATCATCTTGATCTTCTTGAAAATGTGGCCAAATAACAGAATATATTTTCTTCACAGAATAATTTTCACTATTCACCTATCATCATAAAAATTTAAACATGCTATAAAATTTATATAGATAAATTTTAAAAATAATTTCATTTAATATGACATATTAGCTAATTTTATACCATAACAGTCATAATTATTATTTTTATTTTGCTTTGATACTCGTAACAATTTTAATGTAACTTTGGATTGTATATATAGAGAACAACAAACCATATTAAACAAAGAAAAAAGACAGCAAAAACCAAAATGTAATATCTGACATTGAGAGTTATGTGATCCTGGATCACACCAACATTGTGCAATGAATTATGGCAACATGTGAACAGATGTATGTACATAAGTCTTTTGCTTGTGGCACATACATTAAATGGAAAGTATCTTATCATTGAGTTTAATTTTTTTCAGCAAACTCTGACCTTTTATTCCAGGATGTGTTAGTAGATCCAGATATTTGTGAAAAGGGTTAATTTCTTTTGGAGGCCTTTAGGTAAAAAAAAACAGGGCCATGGTTCTTTAGGGGCCTTAAAGGATATAGGATTTAAAAAGATGTTTTTAGATATTTGCTAAATGCACAGATAAGTCACTAATGGATCATATAAATCCTCCTACAAATTGACACATGCAATCATTAAGAGGCTGACTTTGCCAGGACATAAGGTTTGAATGAACAACATGAACTGCAGATTGCAAAATTCATCCTGAGATATGAATTGTCTGATCCTTTCTGCATACTAAAAAGAAAGAAATCTGACAAACATCTTGAACATCATATACAAGACAATCACATTTTTCTTTTTAATCCTCTTTGAATATGCAGAAGAGATTCTCTTACTTCTTAGTGTGGAAAGTTTCAGTGGTTGCCATTTTGCACTAACAAACTGTTTCACTAATTTTCTAACTGTTTTGCTTGCCTATTCATTTAGTTGGAGTTACACATTCCTCAAGGTAAGTTTCTTGACATTTGCAAGATGCTTGAATTCCAATTCCTCTTCTGATGCAATGGCTTTTAAAACAAAACCAATTCAACAAACATTTGTTTTTATTGCAAACCTTTTAAACAAGCATTACATTAATCTTGGAAACTTTTGCTGGAAAATAAAGGAGGAAACAGTTAAAAGTTTTTTGTTTCTTTCCGTTAAATTTCTCTCCTGTCATTACCTATATGTGTGGCAATGATTTGTGTTATAAGTTCTTTGTTTGTATTTTTATTTTTCTAAGAATAAACGGCCATGGAGTTGCATCTCTATCAATCCTACCACTTTTTGGTTCAGTGTGTCTTTGAAACAGATCAAAGTAGTCATGTATGATTAATACTTACTTGTAAGGTATCCTAGTCTCCATCTGTGAATGCATAAGTGATATATTTAACACTTTCACACTGCCTTGGCAATGCTTAGTTTTATTCCCCTTTGTGATATGCAAATCATTATGATAGATGAAGATTTGCAGCTATTGCAAGTAATTTCGTGTGTTTTCTTTATTGAAGTTTTTTTAATTTATAAAGTTAAAGATATATTAATTTAGAAATTTAATAAGTGCATTTTATATTCTTTGGATTTAAATGTAAATGTAATGTGTTTGAATTCCTATTCAATTTGTTGAGGAAAGAAGCATGTTTTCTGTTAAAAGCAATAGCTTTTAATTTGTTCAAAAATTCATTGCAAAATGTCACATAAAAAAATTAGGCAGAAGCAAGCACAATGTCATAATTTTATGGAAACATACTTCTGTACAATAAAGAAACATGTCAAAATCTAGTTTCATTGAATCAATTAAATTGAATAAAACATTCTCCACTTTTTAATCATTTAATTTAAAAAAACAGAATTCTTAAGAAAATTCTTTTTCCTGTTTATTGTTTGCATGACAGTAATTTTTACTCCTTTTTTAATTAGCAAAATGCATTGATTGTGGAGAAAACAAGCAAAAATTGTCAAATTTTGTTTATTCTTTTACCACATAGACATCTCATCACCAAATATTTCCAGAAGTCAACTAAACTCATCTGTACATACCAAGTAGCACCTGCCTTAGTTTCAGGTAGAATGTGTCTGGTTTTAACGCATTGTCCTGTGTCACATCATATCAATCATTAGGAATGAAGCATGTGATTCAGTAGTCACACAATTACCAAATGCCATATCTATTTCGTTAATCCTTTGTTCTATGTCTGTTCTTCGAATTCTCTAACGGTCTTTCCTTCCGGCTGGTGAGAACGAAATTTCATAGAATAACACCGGAAACAAGGTGTGAAACAAAGACCCTGAGGCAAGTCAGGGAGCGTGGGTGAGGCATTCCGAAGCTAGCGTCGAGAAGAAGCGGACGAAAAAGAAAGTGGTCGTCGTCACGGATCGAGACAAAGTGCCGAGGTCGTCTACAGAAAAAGAACTGACATAGACGAAAACAAGAAGAACTGAGAGTTTAGCGATATAGACTCTTTCATTTGATCGGAGCGATTGAAAAGGACAACTACAAGTGACTGCGATAGAAGTCCCCATTTCGTCAAGAGTGAAGACCAGACAAGAAAGAAACACTGGGTACCCAGCATTTTTTTCTTCTATTCTTACCCTTTTGTTCTTCCCTCTCCTATTTTCTTTTAGATTATAAGCTAGTTTAAGATAGTTTAAGTTAACCCGTATTACCTCTGTGAGAGCTACAAACAAAGACCATTGTCGCGTAAACGCATCAATCCCCTTTGTATGTACACAGTTTTACCGCACTGACTAGATACAGTTGTATATATCAGCGGTGTATAGTTGGGATCACGAAGTATATAGTGTATAAAGGACCACGTGAAATAATAATAAAATATTATTCTTTTGTGTAAAATTTCGTATTTTTTTTGTTCGTCCTCATGTACACCACAATGGCGTCCGCGACAGGATCCCAACTGTGAAGAGGTATACGGGCCACACGTGTTATAGGGTTAATTTGTGTTATATCTATTCTTGTGTTGTGTAATTATTATATATTATTAAGATTAGTGTAACAATAATGGACGGCCAAGTCGGTAGTTCAATTGGCAGTAACGGAATGAGCCCCGCTCAACCTTTGGTGGTGACGGGCTTTCTAGGGATGATCCCTATATTTACGGGAACTCAGGGGGACACCGTAAATGTGAAACAGTTTTTTCGAACTATAGAAAATATTGCCCAGCTTGCCGGGTGGAATGATGAAGTCAAAGTTGCCGTCCTGCAATCGAGGCTGAAAGGAGAACCGCTGACGACATTCATGTGTCTCCTTGACCAATACCCCGGGTCGTACGAAGACATTAAGAATGACTTAATAAAGTGCTTCAAGAAAAGAGAAGCTGGAGACAAAGATATTTTGGACCAACTTTTAAGTTTAAAGCAAGGACAAAATGAATCTGTAACGGAATTTTCAATCCGCACAAAAACTCTGTTGGCAAGGGCCATTAGTGATAACGACAAATTGAGATCGTTTACGGACGATATAATTAAGGAAAGATTTGTAAAGGGACTGAAAGGTAATTTGAAGGGAAATGTATTGAGAAGGGCCCCTAAGACCCTCGAAGAGGCGTTTGTTATAGCCGAGGGCGAGGAAGCGATAGGACTTGAATGCGATCATCGTTTTGAACGTAAAAACGTAAACGTGGGGATAGAGGAAGAATCGGATGCCATAGTAGGCAAGAGCAGTGATAGGATAGTTAGGGGAAATAAAGATGACGATAGAATTAGGGAATTGGAGAAGAAAGTCGAATCACTGGTTGAGGCCGTGAATAAGATGGCGAATAGAGACGAACAGAAGAGCAAAGTTGTAGGGAAAAGGTGTTTCACGTGCGGAGAGATAGGTCATTTCGCTCGAAATTGCCCGGAACGTAGAAAAAATCATTTAAACTTGTAGAGGAGCGTAACACTGGTCAGCATAACGTTCCTTTCATAAATGTGAGACTGGCCGAAAAAGTAACTAAATCGCAAAGAGGTCTTCCGCTAGTGGTAGGAAGAATAGAAGGCGTGAAGTGTCACTTTCTTATAGATACAGGGGCGGAAAAATCTATTATAAATTCTAAGGTGATAAGGGGTATATCGAACCGGAACATAGCACGTGCAACAGCAGACGGTGAAGGCTTGGGAATCAGGGGGATAAACGGTGAAGTGACAGAGTGTGAGAAATTAATACGTGCAAAAGTGGAGTACAGGAATCAGGCGTGTAAAGTGAGGATCGCGTGTATGCTATTACCGGGACACGTAGAATACGAAGGTATTCTAGGGATGGATGTAATTGGGGAGATCTATAAGGTCATAGATAGTATGAGAGTATCCATGGAGGAGAAAACACGTGGTTGTAGCGCGTATATAGATGTACACGATGAATTGACGAGCGATTCAAATATAGTAATTAAAGGGTTAGAAGGTTTAAGTTCGGAAGAGAAGAAAAAGGTGCATGACATATTCAGAAAACACCCAGGTTGCTTCGCCGAACGCGTCGAGGAATTAACGGGTATGATAGGCGAGTCCCACAAACCGATCGTTGATCAGGACAGACCGGTAAACGTGCGGCAATATCGCATTCCCGAATGCCACTTGCCTAAGTTGAGAGAACTGACTGATGCGTACCTAAAAGCGGGGATAATCGAAGAAAGTTCGTCCGCGTGGAATTCCCCAATCCACGTCGTAGAAAAGGAAAATGGGGAGATCAGGATGACGCTCGACCTGAGGCGCGTGAATGAGGTCACTACAACCCAGGAATTCCCTATAGCCAGAGTAGACGAGATACTAAGTAAGTTTCATGGGAGCAAGTACTTCTCAGTCCTAGATTTAAAATCTGGCTATTTTCAGATAAGCTTAGATAAATCTGTTAGGCATGTTTTTGCATTTTCGACTCCCTGGGGTAAATTTCAAATGTGCCGTCTCCCGCAAGGCGCGAAGAATAGCGGGAGGTTCTTCCAGGCGGTAATGTCTAAAGTGTTAGCCCGTTTTGTTGGCATAAATTGCTATGTATTCCAGGACGATATAGTACTTTTCTCTAAATCACTCCACGATCACATATCTCTCCTGGATGAGGTGATAGGGACATTGGACAAAACGAACTTGAAATTACATCCCACAAAAAGTTCTTTTATTGTCAGGCAAGTTAAATATCTAGGCCACGTTATAAGTCAGGAAGGGATACTCCCGGATGTCGACAATATGAAGGCGATACTCGAATTGGAACCCCCTTGTAGTGTGAAAGGAGTGCGAAGTTTTCTCGGGATGGTGGGATTTTTTAGGAGCTTTGTACCTAAGTTCTCAGATCTTGCGCTCCCGCTAACTAAATTAACTAAGAAAAATGCAAGGTTTGCGTGGGATGCCGACTGTCAAGATAGTTTTGAAAAATTTAAAAGCATACTATCGAAACCCCCATTATTGAAACACCCAGATTTTGGGTCCCCCTTTCATTTATATTCTGATGCGTCGGACTATTGTGCAGGCGCAGTGTTAGGACAGAGGGAGGATGGTGAATTCTATCCGGTGGGATATTTCAGCCGAAAATTCGTAGGTGCCGAGAAAAATTACTCAACAATCGAAAAAGAATGTTTGGCCATAATATTATCGCTGCGTCACTTCAGGCCGTTAATTCTTGGATACAGAGTCGAGCTGCACACAGATCACAAGCCTTTGATCTTCATCGGCAATATGAGAAACCATAACAAAAGGATCATGAGGTGGTCAACAGAGATCGCTGATTATGATGTAAGGATAAACCACGTAAAAGGAAAACGTAATGAAGTTGCGGATTTACTATCACGGCCAGATTATGGTAATAAGAAGTTAGAGAAAGATGTGAGCAGTAACGTCATTGATAATAAGGAACTATGGCGGCAGGTAGTGGAATCGCAAGAGAGAGATGACTTCCTAATGAAGTTACGTAACAATTGTAAAAGAACTGACAATCAAGGGGTTACAAGTGGTGTTCAACAGCCTGAATTCCAACTTGACGGTGAGGTTGTTATGAATGTAAAACCAGGAAGAATGGGGCTTAGGAGGTGGGCCCGTGTGTGTGTAGGGAGAGATATGATTGATCGTGTGATATGGTCCTTCCATAGCTCTACCCTGTCTGGCCACCTTGGGGTCGAGAAAACATGTAATATAATCGATAGATATTACTATATAAAAAATTTAAAAAATCATGTCAAGCGTGTAATCAGGGGCTGCAAAACCTGCCAGCAGCATAATTTACACAGAGGCCGAGCCCCATTTCAAGAAACTGAGACCGCTGATTTTCCCCTCCAGAAAGTGGCTACAGACATCATAGGCCCACTTCAGACATCCCAGAAAGGGAATAGATTCATATTAACCATAGTCGATATTTACACCCGCTATGCTGAAGCAATCCCCATCTCTAATCAGTCTGCTCAGGAGATTGCTGATAAAATTTTTGACCATATTATATGTCGGTATGGTTGCCCCAACGTCATTATATCTGACAGAGGGGCAAATTTTACTTCTGGTTTGTTCCAGGGAGTATGTAATGAATTAACAATTAAACATAATGTTACGACCGCTTATCGCCCGTCCTCAAATTCCGTATGCGAACGTTTTAATAAAACCATATGTGGTATTATTGCCCGGATATCAAAGGGCGACAATCGTAATTGGGACAGTTTCATTCACCCTGCTGCGTTCGCTTACAACAACTCAACCCATTCAGCGACTAATGAATCTCCAGCCTTTCTCCTGTATGGGTTTGACCCTCGTTTTCCTAGCGCGTTCCCAGAAGAAAATGTTGGGGATGTAGAACGCCAAGAAAGAGGTCCTGAATTTGTAGATAAGTTGAATGTGTTAAGGAGAACTGCTTACGAATTGGGGAGAAAGCGGAACCGAAAAAACAGAATAAGAGAAAACGACGGCAAAAGAATTAGTGTGTGGAAAGAAGGTCAGAAGGTGTGGTTGCTTCGAAAGGGTAAGCAGAGAGGTACGGGAAAATTTTCCCCAAAATATTTAGGGCCGTATAGGATTATTCGTGTGTTAGGCCCTGTAACAGTTGAACTTGGTAGTAATCGTATAAAGGAAAAATTGGTGGTGCATACCGACCGCCTAAAACTATGCTACTCCCCAGTATATAAAGAAAGTAAGAGAATAGCTCCTCGACATCGCGAAATGCGGGAAGCACCAGTCGAGGAAGAGGAATTGGAAGTTGGGGATCCATATGAATACCTGAGGATGGGGACACCCAACAGAGAACCAAGATCAGGTGTAGGAAACCACCAATCGAGAGAACAGGAGGGTAATAACGAGAAAAAAATTGTTAATAGTAATAAAGATGTGATAAGTCAACACCCGTATAATCTTCGTGGGTGTAAAATAGATTACCGTAAGTTGCATTACGGAGTTTGATTCTTAAGGGGGGGCATATGTGGCGATACGCCATATTGTTGTATATATATATGTAGCGTTAAGCCTAGTATTAAGTTTCGTTAATCCTTTGTTCTATGTCTGTTCTTCGAATTCTCTAACGGTCTTTCCTTCCGGCTGGTGAGAACGAAATTTCATAGAATAACACCGGAAACAGGGTGTGAAACAAAGGCCCTGAGGCAAGTCAGGGAGCGTGGGTGAGGCATTCCGAAGCTAGCGTCGAGAAGAAGCGGACGAAAAAGAAAGTGGTCGTCGTCACGGATCGAGACAAAGTGCCGAGGTCGTCTACAGAAAAAGAACTGACATAGACGAAAACAAGAAGAACTGAGAGTTTAGCGATATAGACTCTTTCATTTGATCGGAGCGATTGAAAAGGACAACTACAAGTGACTGCGATAGAAGTCCCCATTTCGTCAAGAGTGAAGACCAGACAAGAAAGAAACACTGGGTACCCAGCATTTTTTTCTTCTATTCTTACCCTTTTGTTCTTCCCTCTCCTATTTTCTTTTAGATTATAAGCTAGTTTAAGATAGTTTAAGTTAACCCGTATTACCTCTGTGAGAGCTACAAACAAAGACCATTGTCGCGTAAACGCATCAATCCCCTTTGTATGTACACAGTTTTACCGCACTGACTAGATACAGTTGTATATATCAGCGGTGTATAGTTGGGATCACGAAGTATATAGTGTATAAAGGACCACGTGAAATAATAATAAAATATTATTCTTTTGTGTAAAATTTCGTATTTTTTTTGTTCGTCCTCATGTACACCACAAATCATTAGGAATGATAGCATGTGATTCAGTAGTCACACAAGTTCACCAAATGTCCAATATCTATTTTTTTACAATAATTACATCCCAGCTGACTATCTTAAAATCAAATGAGAAGTTTACAAGAATATAATGAAGTTAAAACTCAAGTTACATGAAGTTAAAACTCAAGCTAAAAACAACAAGCGATTATTTATTGTGATTATTGTGACAATTTTTGAAAACTGTAGCCCAATAATCATCTGCAAAAACAAGTGCATAATTGCAACACATGAATTAAGAGTATATAAACTGTTGGGACCCTAGCTAGACCTGAGTCTATGGGTTTAGACAAAAGAACGACACATTGGCTTACAATCAAATAAACTTCTTTAATAATAATGAAATAATTAACAAGCAGAAAATACATAGGGTATTAATCCTCACAAGTCTTGACTCTTGCATTACAAGGAAATCACCTTCACTCTCCACCAAAATTCTGTTAATACACGATCTGTGAGATCCCCCTATAATCACACTTGACAAGGTAAGACTACAAAATTAACAAAAGAGGGATTAACATGAACCCAGGTTACTCATAGCCCCTTCCTTTATTTTGGAACAGAGATATGCTCCATTAATCATCATCCCACGTAAAGAATAATATATTTGGGCGATCCTCTCATTGATTCTTTTCCTTTCTATTATAGTTCTCCATTCTGTATGGACTCTCATACCACTTGTTAACACCTGTCTTCCAAATGTTTCACAGGCGAGACCAAAACCAAAAGAAAAAAGGTACCGCTTCACACACTGTACTACTATTTATATCTCCTGAGGTCGGATGTCAGACCTCTATACATGATTTATCATCCAGCCAATCCTGTGGCTTCTTCCACCAACCTAAGAAGAAGGTGAAATGGAACAAAAGGAGGGCCATGTATAACAAAATAAAAAAGGAAAACCCAATACAACAAAAAGGGAATAAACACAATACACAAAAAGAAATAAACAAAAAAAACCCCTCCCGATACATAGATGTAATTATATATATATATATATATATATATATAATTACATCTATTAGTCTAGTCTATCTAGTAGTCTAGCTTATATTAAACATACAGTGAACAAAAAAAAATAAAAGCTAGAGAGTTTGAAAATTTATAATTAAAAATTGTTAAATCAGTGTGTGCAACATAATGATGAGAAGTTAAGTAAAAAAAAATTTTTTGGACATCTTACATATATATTATTTTTACAAAAGTAATGTGTTTGATAAATAATATATAATATAATAAAAAAATCTAAACATAATTGTATAAAAATTAGCACACGCATTCACTTCCACATTGAATTGAAAATTTAACTGTTCTTGTGCAGAGCATTTATAGATTTGGAAATAAATATCTTTTTATACATATTTTATTTGTCATACTGTATGTAAATGAAATAAAATTCTCTATTATTACGTTTCTAAGAATTGAATTCAATAATTTCCAGTACATAAATTTTAAATTTAAATTAAATATATATTTAAAATTGTCTGTTATCAAACTCACCTGTAAAATGCTACCATCTTTACAACTAACTAGAACACTCCCATCATTAAGCCAGCAATGACAAGTCGGAATAACTTGATATTTTCCATAAGTATGATTTAAAAAATCTTGAAGATTGTCATCTGACATTCCTGTACTAGCAGAAAGTGGCACTTGAACCAGAGATTTCATAAGCATATTTTTTGAATCTAAATTATCAATTTCTAAAAACAGATCCAGTTTTGGAAATTCCCCATTAGATGAGTAAGAAATCACTTCAGTTTCATTTTCAACAGGTAACATACATAAACTGCAAAAGAAATACTGTTTCTCGATTGTTATTAACAAATAGCAAAATTTTTATAGAAGTCATTTACTAATTTTTTTAATGTATTCTTCAAGAGAATTTCACATTAAAACAATAAATCTTAAAATATTTTGTGAAAAATATATTAATTCATAATAGTTTTGATAAATTTGAATATATTGATTTTATCTCATGTATTCAGCTAAATAATAATTAATGGTTGTTTCTACAGTTTTTTTGTCTTATCATATTTGCAATCTTGATTTAGTATAAATTTGCTCTTATTATGAACTTATCATACAGGAATTTTTCAGACAAATGGTAAAAAATAGACTTTTTTTGATTACAGAATAAAGTCTATTTTTTACCATTACCAAAATAGATATATACAAGAACAAGATCAAAGAGCAGTGCTTAAATGTGAGGGATGCAAACCCCTTATCTTCAGCTTGAAAATACAACATTGAAAAAAATTAGGACATAAAATCCCTGTGTCTCTCCCTATAATCATATTTGACTTTTGTGTTATATTTTTCCTAATTTTGTTTTTATTTGTATTCCGTTAACCTTATATTTTTCAAAATTTATTCATTTAATTTGTTTCATTTTAAATCTGTATTTAGAATATTTCAAAGATAAAATTTAAATGGAATGTTCTATTTGTGGAACATTTTCTAAAAATGGTTCTATAAAACCTGACGATGATCTATGGGAGTAGGCTGAAAATGTTTGTTAATAAAAAAAAATTCTCTCAGTAAATACACAGGTGTTGCAGTAAGTTTGTATTTAACATTAATTACTTAATTGATTTATTACAGAATTGAATTGTGTCTATTGTTACAAACAACTGTATTCAAAATATAATGTTTAGAATAAAGTTATTTATATCACAACAGATATTTTAACAAATTCTTGACAGATTTTACAAGTTGAAATAAATTTCTGACTCCAGAAATCTTTCAATTTGTTTCTCTGGATTTATGTTTAATCTTTTTTATATAAAATAAATAATAATACTGTCTCTGGTGTTAAATAGTATACACAAATGTAATAATACTAATAATAATCTATATATATATACTAAATGCAAAATTTTCTGTTCCCACTGAAACTGAAACCAACACTTTACAAAGAAACAGCATGTAAGTAGATCACATAGGTCACAGGGGGGTCTACAATTCATTTCTCAAAAGAACCCATCTGTTAACTTTCTCCATGGTCTCAGCATGAATTTGTGGAAAGGGTTAACAAAGGGGAAGGAAATCTTTGTGTAGGGATAGGAGAGATAAAGAGGCTCTACTTTTGACTCTAACTCTAAGTCTGAGGACTTAGACTTGAAGTTAAAAAAAACTTCCGAGGACTTGGAGTTAAAAAAATGGCTAATTTTTAATAATTTTTATCTGTATATATATTAAAAACAAAATGTTCTGTGACCGCTGCTCACAAATCATCTAAATTTATTGTCAATGCATGTAACATGATGATCATGGTGGATTATGTGATTGTTTGTTGTTGTTATTTGTTTAATGCAATTGTTCTGCAATACGTTATTTGATACATTATAGTGTTGTTTGTGGCATGAGGTTGTTATGTATAATTGTTCCTTTTTGATCAACAACCCTTTGTACAGTGACTGTGAGATGAAGACAATGTTGTGAAAACAAGTGATGTAACTGTTGTCTGTTGTGTCTGTTTAAAAACTTTAAAGTGTGAAAATAAGCTTTTTTCTTGGTCAAAAGAAAAACACGTGTAACAAAAAAACAAAGCGGAAACTTTAATTACAGCAAAAAAAAATCTACAGGTTCATTTCTAGGATGCCAGAATATTTTCTATCCCGACAGATGGAAACAATCGTATGAAAGAACACGGTGGTACATACAAAATCCCGAATATATATGTTACGCGACAAAAGAGAAATAATTAAAATTAATCTTACGCTAATTATTAAACTATCAAAAATACGAATAAAGATAAAACTAAGACTAATATTAAACTATAGTAGGAGAATAGGGGACAGGAAGGAAAAGTAAAAAATTAGATAGGGGGTACCCAGTGTTGGTTCTTGAGATCTTTGGAAAACGACCTTTTTCTTTGTAATGTCCATAGCGAAGGTTTTACACAAAGGAACGAGGGTATTTCCTTTGTTTCTTTCAGTTCAATGACTCGTCGACAGTTCAGATTCGATAATTTACCGTTGACTCCTCGAATCTATCACAGAGATCCTTATTCAGTCTACCTTTTTTTCTTCTGCACACTGCCAACAACGTACAAGAAGCTGGTCTCCTTCCTTTCTCTCTTGAGTCCGAATTCCGTCTGTGTCCAGTTCACGACCCTCCTGCCCTCTGGTATCGTACTCGTCCCCTCAGGGGTCGCACACCCTCTCTTTGTCTTAGGGGATATCCGCTGGCCATAAAAGGAAAGGAATTTCAAAGACATTCCAAAGAGGGAAGACAACAGATAAAGAAAAGAAAGGGGAGAAAAGCACGTGAAGTGAAATAAAACTAAAAAATAAAATATATAAATTATATCCAAATACATGGCATACAGCCACAAAAGTTTTGTGATGGTGAAGTAAATACGGATGATAAACTTGCTCATTTCCAATGTCCATTTCATTCGTTGGTGTGGCTTACTTGCCTTAGTGGTCTGTGGTTGGACTGCCTCAGAAACATTGAAATTAAGCTGGTTTCCCTAAACATGTGTGTATTACAGTAGCCATACTTGGACCAGTGCTGCTTTCACTACTGGTGGCCAAGAGAGAGTGACATATTTTTCAAATGTGAGCCTCTGCCTAATTCACAAGTGCAGACCTTGTTAACCTGGGCATTGTCCAAGCCAGCATTACACTTGGACCATATTATCACCATGTGATAACATGATCCAAGATGATCTCCACAGATGTGGGTTCAGTCACTCTTGGCTTCATTTCCCCCAAAGACTTCATTGGCATGGGTGACCCTACCAGGAGCAGATGCTCCAGCCAGCAAAGCTCTGTGGTTCATCAGAATTACTGAACTTTCTCATCACAGCAAGGTGGTGACTGGCAAGAGAGTTATTACTATTGTTATTAGCAATGGTTCTGAAACTAGGCTAAAGGTTTTTTAAAGCAAGTGTACATGGCAATGGAAGGGGCTTTTGCTTTACATTTTGAAATATTTTAGCCAGTATAGTACATGTAATGCTCTTGAAGAGGCAGAGGATATTATGTCATTGGAATCCATTTTGTAGTGCTAGACTGATAATGCTGTTCAACTTCATATTCAAATCTATGAGTGAGTGTAGATATGTTTGATTTGCAGGCAGAAGACTAATATTTTGTAGCTGAAAGAGTTGAAGGCGAAAGTAGAAATATAAAATAGCTTCCAACTATTTTATAGTATATAAAATATAAAATATAAAATAGATAGTTATAGAATATAACTATCTATTATAAGCCAAGAATATAAAATAGTTGGCTTTAGATAGACTTTTGTGCAGATTTGTGTAAACAAAAGACAGACATCAAAACACTTAGCATTATCAATGCTTATCTGTCCATTTGTAGGGTTAGACCACAGGGATTATTATTTGTTAGCTGGAGGAAAGCATCTAACTCAGACATGTATTTCCATACATGCAGAATACACGAATGCATGAAGATGATCCCTTAACTAAGTCGAAAACATTAGTGTTCTTTAAACTTCAACCATTGTTAAAGATGCATTGATTAATTCAGCTGAGTAACAAAAGTGACTAGTTAATCCTTAATAAATGTTAAACTAGTCTATAATTTTTCATTAGCAATCTTCAATTGGAATTCAATAAAATTTGTTCAGTGAATTAAATTAATAAAATGATTATAACTCACCATTTATTCATCACAAAATCATTAGCAAACTGTTCAACTTCAAAAAATATTAGTTTTTCTGGATAAGTCATACAAATTTTCTTATATGTTAAAGGATTCATTGAAATTTGAACTAAAGGTGGAGTTTTAGATAAAACATAAGAGGGTAAATAATTTTCCATAGTGCATAAAACTTCTTGAGTGGTCCATTTCCTAAATACAAACAAAATTATATATTGTTACATAATTTAACATAAATTTAACAGCTAAATATTTTTATTTTATAATAAAAATTCTTTAATATGTAAAATATTACCATATTGTTAGTTTAAAATCGGGTATGCCTCCAAGAGATATTAATTTTTCATCAAAAGCAAATTCCAAATATAAATATTCAAGTGTAGCTCCATCTAAAATATATAATATTGTATAACAATTAAATCATCTACAGCAGTTCTTCTCAAAGCATTTGTGTTCATGGATCAGTTTTCTTTCATTTCAATCCTTCGTGGACCAGCACTTTTGAAAAATAAATAAATAAATAATTATAAAATGAAAATAGAGTTCAAATACAGTTCTTTTTTCTTGGGCTGTAATTTGAAAATATTGTAGATCTATAAATTCCCACTATCGTCTGTCTGTCCATCCATCCTTCCTTAATCTTGAGAATGGAATTAGGTAGATGAAAGTCAAGACCAGATATGGAAAGCTAAGGGGGGCAGGAGGCTCCAATTAACTATATACAAACTTTTGCTTTGGGCCAAGAGTCACATTATTTCAATTAAAAAATTTTCTCTTAATGGAATTAGATACATGGCTGGTATGACTTCATTGTTAGCAGGAAAAGTGTGATGTACTGTACAGTGGTAAGACACTACTAAACTTAAGTGCACTGTGACAAAAAATTGCAGCCCAGCATTGTGACAATGTCACAATAAGTAATTGCTCATCTATTTTAATTTTTAGACAAAATTAGTGAGAAAAATACAATAAGAAAATTTGTTCTAATCGTTTTGAAAAAATGGGTTTGTGGGCTGTTTTTAAGTAATTTCCTAAGTCTATTTCAATCATCAGTCTATCCTTGGCACTACATGTTTAAATAATAATGAAAAACAAAAGTAATAAAATAATATGTTTTTTAATGACCTAAAGACTTTTAAATCATTTTATTAACATAATACTGTATAATCTGTGCAACTGGAATTGCATGATATTAAATTATTTTTTCTGTTTTAACAGGTTTCCATTTTGAACAGGTCTTAGTATTTTGTTTCTATTTTAATCTTTAAACTATACCATTCATGTATCACTTTTAAATAAAAAATAATTTTTATTACTAGATTCAATCCAAAGTGATTCTAACTAGAGATGGAAGTACTCAAATGCAACTGAGAACTATTTGATTGCAAAAAGTTCTCTGTTCTGGAGAACTTATGCTATGTATTTGAATACAAGAATTCTCAAATGCAATTCTTATGAGCTAACACTAAAGCAAACTAGTCAATTTTTTGATTTTTGAAAGTATTCAATTCTGTTCCTGGTTAATTGCAACAAAGGCTGATATTAATAAAGACTGTGTGTCCATATGTCTCCATGTCACATAATCTTTGTTTCTCTGACAATGTTCAAACCTATTCTCAAAATACAGTTTAAGTTCTGCAATGGCTGTTATACTTGGAGATGATTTCACTTATAGATATAAGTGAAATTTTAATTTTCCACTTTATCCAGGTTAAAGTAAGTTCTAAGCTAAGTACCCAAAAACCTCTTCCATTTCCATGTTCAACATGTTTCTGACTTACAGTAAGATTTAACAAAGAAAATCACTCTGTTCCAAAGAATTTTTTTCTGTTAAGGCAGATTTCCATTTTAGACAAGTTTTATTGTACATCAAATTATGAAATTTAACTGAAATCTCATTATGGTCCAGTAATAAACTGTTTTTAAAACAGCACTGATCCATGGACTACAATTTGAGTAGCAATCTCCAGTTTATGTGTTATTAACTTTAAAAAAGCTTTATCAAAGAAAACTTACTTTTTAAAATTCCAATTATTTGAAAGGATGGATATTGCATAATATATATATTTGGCATTGTTGTTAATTCAGCAATGGCTATGACATTTAAAAGCTCATTTGAAGTAAGGAAACTAATGCCATCTCCAGGAGAAGAAATATTTGTCTCTGTACCTTCTTTCATATTAAAGAGTTTAATAAATGATCCACAAGGAAAGCAAATGTTATCATCATCAATAAATGAGGGAATGTTGCTACATCCTCCTTGAATCCAACTACATAAAAAAAAAAAATGACAAAAGATAATTCCAGTAGAATTACCTAATAGAATTTAATCATATTATTGAATGAATCAATAACTCTAGTAGAAATATCATTAGTGTAATATAGTATGGTTGCTGTTTATTCAATTTCTATGTGTAATGTCCTTTCAGTCCAAAGAATTTTTCTTGGTAGGCGATCTCACAGCATTTTACTCAACAAATTATGGTTTTATTTTAAAAATTTGAACTTAAATGCATTTTGGGTTGGTTTAAGTTTCCAATCCCTCTTCAGTGCTGTTAAAAAATATACAAATTGTAATAAAGGACAAGACATTATTTAAATTGTAGTGTACAGGATGGACGAACAATAAATACGAGATTTATTTACACAAAAATGATGTTTTATTAACAGTTCGCGCAGCTCTATGTACACTTGGTTCTTTCGGATCCCAACTAGGCAATTCCAATGTACAGAAAATTGGTACGTTGTATCTTTGTGATAACAAAGGATGGTAACACGTGTTCGCGACAATGGCTTTTCTTCGTTCAGGTATTTTCCCGAAATATTACAACTAACTTAACCTATCTTAAACTAACTTACTAACTAGAAAATAAAAAGGAAAGGAAAAGAGAAGAGGTAAGAAGAAGAAAAGATTTGGCGGGGTACCCGGGTCTTCCGTAGATCGTCACTCTTCTAAAACGGGGAATTGCGCTCGATTCACTTTCACCTTTCCTCCCTATATCTCTGAACTTGATGATCCTGAAGATCAGAAGTCCTTCGATTCTTTGCAGACAACTTAAGGTCCCTCCGTCCTGCTAATCGGCGATCTTGACCTTCTCTCACCGTCTGCCTCTCTCGAACGCTAACACCAGAATGACCTAAACCACTCCCTGACTTGCCTCAGGGTCTTTCGTTTTACACCCTTGTTTCCGGTGTTATTCCTCGAAGTTGCGCCCCCACCAGTGGAAAGAAAAGACCGTTAGGAAATTCGAAGAAAAGATATAGAACAAAAGATTAAGGAAACTTGATATTAGGCTTACGCTACATATATATATACAACAATATGGCGTATCACCACAAAATATCACGTAAAAGGATTTCTACAATACAAATACTTACATATCATATAATGGTATATATTAAAATTTTATTTCTGTATTTTTATCTTCCATAGGTGTATATAACAATTCATTATATTATAAAAATATAAATTATTGTGGTTTAAAACATTTTATAAAACTTTATACACTTTAACAGTATAAAATGTATTCATTTAAAATTTTCTAAAAAACTTACATTTTTCCAGTAATTATGTATTATATTGCCATTTTTTACATTTAAAGTGAGTGGGTATCAGTTCATCCAAACAGGGTAAAAACATACTGACAAAAGGTGTTATCCAGTATTAATTCAATTTATTCCAAACCATCCCATACAACGATCTTGGAGTATGTTTTTTAAACAATATTCAATGTGTGGAGGCACTCTCTATTAATTTATACCATTGAGGATCAATTAACATATCTTCTGAAATAGTAACTAAATTTTCTTTTGGGTGTTTTTTTATTTCTATATACTCTTTAAATTTTCTTTTGTAAGGGTCCTTTTCTAAATGTAAAACTTTTATATTATTTCTATTGATTTGACAATTATTATTTTTTATGTGATTATACCATGGGGACGTGTTATAATTTGGATTGTGAAGTGTTATGACTGTTTGGATGAACTAATTTTTTACATTTAAAGTGGGTATTAACCCACCCACTTTAAATGTAAAAAATGGCAATATAATACATAATTATTGGAAAAATGTAAGTTTTTTAGAAAATTTTAAATGAATACATTTTATACTGTTAAAGTGTATAAAGTTTTATAAAATGTTTTAAACCACAATAATTTACATTTTTATAATATAGTGAACTGTTATATACACCTATGGAAGATAAAAATATAGAAATAGAATTTTAATATATACCATTATATAATATGTAAGTATTTGTATTGTAGAAATCCTTTTATGTAATATTTAAATAATGTTGTGTCCTTTATTACAATTTGTAATTTTTTAACAGTACTGAAGAGGTGTTGGAAACTTAAACCAACCCAAAATGCATTTGAGTTCAAATTTTTAAAATAAAACCTTAATTTTCTGACTAAAATGCTGTGAGATTGTCTACGAAGAAAAATTCTTTCGATTAAAAGGACATCATACATAAAAATCATTAGTATAAGTTGATAAATTTAAATAATGTAAATAATATGAATAAATAAAAATTATAGGAATAAAAATCAATATTAAAAAAGCTGTTTAAACCATTTAAAATTAAATAATGTTTAAAATAATTTAAATATATTAAGCTGTGTTCAGTAATTCAGAAGTAACAAATTTAACAGGCTAGGAGAGTAGACCAAAGAACTGTTCTGAGTATATGAGCATCAGCAAAGGAAAATGGGACACTTGCCCCCTGGGATAAGATAAAAAATTTCACAAACTATAATCATAAAAGTGATTGACATATGTAACCCTATACCCCGATAAGATGATTTGCATATCTTAAAATTTTATTATGAGTTGGCCAGTTTTGTAACTCATGATAGCCATAAACATGTTTCATCTATTGCAGAAATAAATGTATATTCCTGTCTTTGATTCATCTTTTTCTGATTTGTGAAAAAAGTTCATTATTGTGAACAGCAACCAGTTTATTTGCCCTCTGTACCTAGTGAGTCACTGAGTGAAGTGGGAATTGTAAATTTATAGCAAAACAAATTTAAAAAGAAATACTCATATATTGCATGTACTGGATAAATAGAATACGATAAAAAACACACCTTTAACAATTTAACAAAAACAAAAAAAAAATGATCAAAAACATTTTTAATTTAGTAAATTTTATTTGCTGGATTGTTAAAGGTGTGTTTTTTATCATTTAAAAAGAAAAATATATTCTTAAAAAGGTAAGTGTAAATAATTTTATATATTTATTGATAATTATTTATTGATGTAATTATTTATCTCAAGTTTTGCCTTCCCCTGGAAAATTTTCTGCATCTGCCATGCCTGAATACCTATGAATCAGCAGTCAGTAAAGTTATGTTTAAAACAGTGTAAGAGGTAAAAATGATTATTCACTTATTACAACCATAATTTTATCATCATTATAAAAAATATATACAGGGTGTATCAGTACAGTGGTTACAAACTTTCAGGAGAGATAGAGTATATCTAGACGATGGGAAATCACATAGCAATGCATGGTCAGAAATGCTTTCCTGGTGTGGTAGTGACAACACAAAACCCAAGAAAGGAAGGACACGAACAGGGTGATAAAACATGTTTATTATTCTTAGTACAGCAAAAATGCTGGGATGTCTATCGCATATATGTAATAGATATCCCTTGTAGTCTTCACAGCAAGACATTGTTTCATACCTAATAGCATATTTTGTGTGCTCACTGAGCACACAAAATATGCCATTCATGCAAGAATGCAGAGTGGCATTCGTGTGATTCATCATTGTTCAACAGATCAGACTCTTCTTGGACTTCAGTTAATTTTACTTTTGGTTCTTTCTTTTTCTTTCCTCTGCCCAATTCAGGACAATCCCTTTTCAAATAGGGACCCCCACAATAGTAACATCTGGTTTTCTGTTTACGGACCATTGTTTTCAAAGCCATGGCTTCATCCATATTCATGGTATGTCCAAGCGATCCTCTTGATTGCTTCTCATACTCTTCCATGATCTTAATCTTTACAAATTCAAGAGTGAGGTCTGTATCAGCTCTTGCCTCAAGAGCAGTCGTTAATGTATTATAATTATCAGGCAAACTTCCCAACATAAGAATTCCCATGAGTCTGTCACTCATTTTTTTTCCCAAAGCAGTTAACTCATCTACTAAATCCTCTATACTATTTAAATATCTTTCCATATCCTGCCCCTTTTCATATTTTGTGAAATAATTTCTTATACAGACTTACTCTTTGTGTAAGTGTTGACCTTCAATGGTGTTTTTCGAACGATTCCCACATTTCTTTTAAAGTTTTTTTCTTTTCTGATGAGCTGTAATTGCGAATCTTCTACCATAAGACCAATTTTATTTCTTGCTTTTCCATCTTTTAGTTTTCATTCATTTGTCTGTGGTTCAGGTGGTGGATTGCATACAACATCCCATAAGTCACTGTCAATAAGTAGCAGCTTCATTTTAAACCTCCAGGCTGGATAATTATTCCTGTTCAACTTCGTGATGACCATTTTCACACTATCGGCCATCTTGTCTTTGTTCTTGTACACGTATGCTAAATAAACCCGTTATGTAAAATAAAACTTTGTCTCACTATTCACTCAGTAAATACCTGTGTCTGAGCCCATAACCTGTTAAATATATCACTGTTGCAAGTTATGTGTTCACAGATAGTGAACACACAACTTGCAACAAGAATACCTTACAAGTAAGTATAAAATCATACACAACTACTTTGGTCTGTTTCAAAGTCATACTGAACCAAAAAGGCTTGATAGAGATGCCATGTCATGGCCGTTTATTTGTTAGAAAAATAATACAAAGGTTATATAACACGAAGTGTTGCTACACAATACAAACACAAAGGTTATATAACACAAATCATTGCTACACACAGGAGAGAAATTTAACATTAATATTAAATGTTTTCAAAGCCATGGCTTCATCCATATTCATGGTATGTCCAAGCAATCCTCTTGATTGCTTCTCATACTCTTCCATGATCTTAATCTTTACAAATTCAAGAGTGAGGTCTGTATCTGCTCTTGCCTCAAGAGCAGTCGTTAATGTATTATAATTATCAGGCAAACTTCCCAACATAAGAATTCAAAAATAAATGAACAAAACTGATATTAAATAATAATATAATTCATCCAAACATTTGATATCAATATAGGCCTACTGTAAATCCAAATTAATTGAAGTGCTTTTAACTTTCAACTGCAAGCACTTGAAAATGGCCCAGTAATCAGGTCAAAAATGTTAGCATTTTTTATACTTCATCTGTTGTTAAAGTGCATCAATTAATTTAGTTGAGTAATTACAGTGGCTAGTTCATCAATATTAATATACTTTCATTTTGAAATATTTATTGACATCAATTGATTTATTTTAACATTAATAGTATTTTTGAATATTGACATGAAAGTTTCATATCATTTCATATTCCGAAATATTCATTCAAAATAATTCATATTAAATAATAGCAATTGTCAATATTTCAAATAATAGCAATTAATTTCATTTATTGTCAATTGAAACTATTTGAATCCTTTCTATAGAAATAATTTCAATTTAAATGGTGATAAAGATGCTTATATCAATTATTATTATTCAGTATTTTTAAAAAAGGAACTTAAACACATTTTCTTTTAAATAAGAAGAATAATATAATTCATAATTATATTATTCTTTACATCAGAATAATTAAAATATCTTAATCTTATAATAAATACTTAAAATATTTTGTGTGTACCTATGTTTTAGAAATTTTTCCATAGTTTATTTCTTCAGAAATTTATTCAAATTATAACAATGTAAATAAGCATACTGAAAAATAAAAAAAATAATATAAATTATATGAGATTAATATTACTATATTCATGCTTATTCTAAAAATTAAACTTTTTTTTAAATGTTCTTCAAATATGTTTAATAACAAAAACTTTTTTCATCAATTAATTTACTTCTATCTATTTTTTAATAATTTATAATTTCATAATTATAAATAGAGGAAAACACATACTCATCTAAAAAACACATAATTTACTTTCATTTATTTTAAAAATAGTAATCTAAATACATAAAATTACTTGTCCTGACTGACTGACTGACTGGGTGATTGATTCATCATTGCCCAGAGCAAACTGCTGAGCCTAGAGATGAAATTTGGTACACAGTTAGGATGTCATGAAAACACACACTAAGAAGGGATTTTTCAAAATTCCCCCACAGGGGAGAGGGAAAGGATTAAGGTTTAACCTGAAGAATGCTTCTACTATACTATTTCAGATGTGATTTTTGTTTTCAACTATGTTTAGTCTTCATTGAGTACTTAAGTGTATTAAATCGATAACATTTCAGACATTGTTATAAATATTTTTATATATTTCGATTTTTTAACCAAATGTTCAAACCGTTTTAAATTAGAATTTGTTATTGCATATTGGTTCGATTATAGAACGATTGTAAACATTCCAGAAAATTGATCAAATTGAAAACAGTTCATTTGATTCTCAACAATTCTCATCATTCTCAGCAGTAGGTGTTATATAACAATTACTATGGTTGTTGAAATACTGAATATAAATGGTGTTTGCTTGCAAAATCCGTGCAGGTGAAGTTGCGGGTAACAGCTAGTAAATAAATAAAAGTGATTTTTCAAACTGAAAATATGTTTTTCTGTTTTTTTTTAATGAATAAACAAATTAAATGATTATTACGAAAAGAATTAATCATAATTAAAAAACTTCCCATTTATGATTTGTTTTAAGTGATTGAAACTATTCATTGAGTGTCATTTGTTACAATTAGATTTCATGGTAAATGAGTAATTTCCTGTTAAAAAAAAATAGAAACTAATAAAATCAATATCAATTTCTAATGGAATGGACAAACTAATTAAAACCAACAAATTCCACTGACATACTTTGTTTCCATGCATTTGTGTTTATAGATTAATTAACAATATATACCATAATATATCCATATACATACATCACTTAATATTAATTTTAAAAGTATTAATCAGATGCATTCCTAATATCAATAAATTCATAAATCAACAGCAAAGGTATTGCTTCCTTTAGCATGTTCTTTTCATAAATCAGATTATTTTATGTAATGTTAAGTTAAGGTGACCAACTATACTCATTTACTGAGTTTTGTACTATTTTTTCGCAAACCGTACTCTTTTCAAATCCTGTACTCTGAAAGTACTCATTTGTATTTCTAAAACATTTTTTTAGATTATTTTATTTCAATTTTATTAATTAAATATTTAAAATTATTTTGACAGTGATTTGAATTTCACGCGCGCATATTGCTTGCCGTTTCCGGCACGTCAGAGGACAGGGCAAACACCAGACACGAGCATGCGTAGTATGTACGGCAAAGTTTTATGGGAATTCCCTTTCTGTTTAATTAATTTGAGGTTAAAGAAAACCAACAATTTCATACTTTTTGTTCAAGTTAACAAGATTTGAGGGGTACAAAACAAAATAAAATTTTATTTATCTAGTGAAGGTGAAGTTGCATGTAAGGATTATAGTTTCATTTTCATTTTACTTAAATAATATCAGATTATAATATTTATTTAAAATCAAAATAAAAAATATATTACTAATATAATTTTTAGATTATTAATTCAAATATGAGCGATAACAAAAGAAGGAAAAATCGTTTAAACGAAAATTTAAAAAAAGAGTTTCCGTTCATTGTAGTTAAAAATCGAAATGATGACTCCTTGGTTAAATGCACAATCTGCAATAAGAAATTTTCAATTGCAATTCATGGACGTAGTGCAATAACGGCACACATTGAAACTAAAGTACATAAAACGTCTCATGACACAGCAGCAACATCTAAACTGACAACATTTTTTAAAGGGAATACTTTTGGAACTAATGAAAAAAAATTGGCAGTTATGGAGGGTACTTTCGCTTTTCACACAATAATCCATAATCAAAGTTTTCGCAGCATCGACTGCACTACTAAATTATTAGAAAAATTTTGTGACGAAAAATTTTCTTGTGCGCGAACAAAATGTGAGTCTATCGTAACCAGCGTATTTAATGAATACTGCAAGAAAATGCTATCAGAAAATCTGGATTCTGTATCATATATATCTATTCTATCAGATGCATCGAATCACAATGAAATAAAACTTTATCCAATTTTAGTAAGGTATTTCAATATTAAGAACGGTATTCAAATTAAGATTTTAAATTTGGAATCAATCGAAGGGGAAACATCAGACATTTTGTCTAATCACTTATTTCGAGTTATAACAGACAACAATTTGAATAAGAAAATTTTGGCGCTCTCGGCTGATAACACAAATACTAATTTTGGAGGACGCACCCGTAAAGGTGTCAATAATGTGTACACAAAATTACAAGATCTTCTGAAACGAAATATTTTGGGAATTGGTTGTAATGCTCACATTATATCAAATGCCATCAATACAGCATCAAGTTCAATGTCAATAGATGTGGAAGTAATTATTACAAATATATATTTATATTTCAATCGGTTTACAGTACGGGTAGCAAGTTTGAAAGAATTTTGTGAAGAGGCTGGTGTTCAATACAAAAAACTGCTTGGTTATTCCAAAGTCAGATGGCTTTCTTTAACTCCAGCATTAGAACGCGTTTTGCAGTTATATGATCCACTACATTCATATTTTTTAAGCCTTGACAAATGTCCTACAATTTTGGAGAAATTCTTTCAAAACGATATGTCAGAACCTATGCTTTATTTTATTCACAGTCAGGCGTCGTTGTTTCATAAAATTACTCTACAAATTGAAGGAGATAAAATTTCAGCAGCAGAAGTTTGTATTATATTAAACGATTTCATACTGCAATGTAAATCAAGATTTAATGATGGATTTTTACCACTAATTCTAAAGAATAAACTGACCGTTTTGGAAGATTCCAATCCCGGAATAAAAAATGAATTTTTAAAAGAAGTTAAAAATTTTTATAAAATTTGCTATGAATATATCGAAGAATGGATAGTGAACTTCAGAGCATTAAATTGTTTCAAATGGACCCTTCTAAATAGTAAAATTGAATGGAAAGAAGTTTCTTCAGCAGTCGAATTTGTAATGAAGGAAGTAAAAGATATTGTTATTAATGACAATTTTCTCTTTGAAGAAATTCGAAGAGTAAATTTATATTTAAATGAAGAAAAATTGAAGAAATGGAACGATGAGAAAATAGAACTTGACAAAAGATGGGTAGAAATCTTTTGGCATTTTAGAGTAGAACATATCCCACATGAAAATTTAAAAGTTTTAATAGAAATTTCCTTATGTTGTCCAGGCACTAATGCTGCTGTTGAAAGGGTATTTTCACTAGGGAATGATTATTGGAGCAGTGAGAAGTCGCAACTTTCTGCAAAAACATTATCTGCCGTCTTAACAGTCAAATTTAATATGCAAAATGAAAGTTGTTCAGATGTGGCTACGTTATTAGACGAACATCCTCATTTGGCAAAAAAAATCCACTTCGAAGAAAAATATGTTTTTAAAAGAAAATAAAGTTTTTATCGTTTTTTCTTCTTTTTTTTCACCTATGAAATACTTGCAAAGTGTACTCTTTTTGAACAAAAAATAGTTGGTCACCTTAGTTAAGTGGACAATTTTTTTTATTGAAATTAACATTTGAAACAGATTACATGGTTTTATTGGTTCTAATAAACATTCAAAATTTCATTAATAAGTAATAAGATCTTAATATGTTTTATATATATATAAAATTCACAGATTTAAACATTCAAAAAATTTATTGGTTTTAAAAGATTTAGACCTAGTAAGTTTACTGTGTTCTAATGAGTGTAAATTTCTATTTAAAACAAATAGACATAATGTACCAGTAAGTTTATTAGTCCAATAATAATATATGTTTATATATGTGGGCTTAACTTCTGTGTTAGATCAACAAATTTATTGGGACAATATACTTATTGTCCACTATATTTCTTTGTATGACTATTTCTTATTTTATTAATTTCATTTTTAGATAAATTTTAAGTTTTAGAAACCTGAGGAAGACCAGGATACAGTCAAAAACGTTAGTTTTCCATTAAAGTGTTATTACTGGACTTTTAAGGTGATAACCTTAAAAGTGTGTGGCCGGATGGCCGAGCGGTAAAGGTGGCAGCCTACCGCTCTGGGGGACCCGGGATCGAATCCGAACGGGTCGAATAATCCCCAGGAATTTTTCGGGGGGTGGTCCGTTCGGATATGTCGGGCCCCGTCCCTCACCACCCGGTCGCTTCATTGTGGGCCTGGCCGAACCCATAATGGGCCTACTAAAAGAGGCCCTCTTAGTGCCCACAGGGCGGAAAGAGTTAAAAATAAAAAACCTTAAAAGTGTAAAGTATTTGTTATAAACTCTGTTCACTTATGCTAACAAAATGCTGTTTTCAAACAATTATTGCAGTTTTTAGAAAATTTGTCATAGTGCTAAATTGGGCTGAATGGGTCGAAAACGTTTGAAGATTTATGAACGTGATTAACTGGAGTAATTAAGGTTGTGTTGGATGAATTATATATTCCTCCAGTTTTTGTTTGATGTTCGTTTGGATTTATAGTGCTAAATTTTCTATTGAATACAGCTCGAAAATAAGAAATATGTTCTTTCCATCATTGTTAAACTTTTACTAAGTATATATTGGAAAATAATATCATATTATGAAATATAACTCATGATATCAGACGTGACAACTTCAAAATGTTGAACAGACAAAGATTATTCCTCAAAAGCTGGCATTGGGCAGAAAAAAGCTGAACGTGCTAATTAAATGCAATTTAATTGTTTAAGTCTCCATTTCTTGATTACTTGACCAATCTAGCAATTCTTCACAGATGAATGCAAAAAGAAGTATGGATGAATCCTAATTCAGCTAGCTTAAAGTACCATTACTTAAAAGTACCAGAATAAAAGATGAAATGAAGAAAAAAGCTGACAAATTATAGCATGGCACTAAAAGCTGACAGGACCCAAAAAAGCTGGCAATTGACAATGATATATACATATTTAGTTATTTCCTGTAAAGAGGGAGAAAAACCTAAATTTTTAAGCATTATTCAAAGACACTGTTCCATTTTTTTCTTTTTTACTTCAAAATTATATCAATTTTCACATATCAATTAGCAGTTCAAAAGTATATTTAAAGAAAGCATAATTTCTAAGCATATAATTCCTTTTTTCTTTTGCTTGTAGAAATATGGTCTGTATAAGCAAGAAAACAAAACCACTTAGTAAAGGGCAATAGCCTTCGATAAAATCATTATAATCTTTCAATTGGAATAACTTATAGACATGACTAAATTTATCACAAAACGAAGCAGCTGCTTTAAGCTCCACTTGTAAAGGAGCTTAATATTGGATGGTTACACAGCTTAGCTCAGCTTTCTGTCTTGGGGACTTCAAATCTTAGCTACAATTGCTTTTGTATTCTCAAGTGCCTGTGGTCTCTGTAGAATTCCATATTGTGTAGCAGTCGGATTCAGTTGAAGCTGCCAATGGTTCTGTGTAACTCCAGGTGAAAGGAGTGCTAATACAGTATATATAAATTCCACCACTCAACTTCAGGTCAATCCTAGAACACAACTTTCAGTCTCAATGCTATTTGTCCCATACACATACAATTTATCAACTTTTTTGAATGAGTATGAATATTTATGTAATCATGAATAACTATTATTTTACTACATATTACACAGTTCTTAAAATAGATAGATAGTCTTGAATATTGCAAGATCTATACATGTATTAAAAGTCTGAGATTGTTTGGATGGTCGTAATTAAATACAGAAAAAACGGCGCAAAATATCGCCACATTTTTAAGAATATCATAACCCAAATGAGAATAAAAACAAAATAAAACAAGTTTCGTTAAAGTTGAGCGACGAATTACCAAGTCATCAACGCGTTTTCTGCCGACGACGTCACTTTTTAAAGTTGCCGATTGCAGTCTTGTAACTACAATGGTACCTCGTACAGTACTTCTAATTTAATTTATTTCAGCTGCCGTTCGAATTCTGAATCGTTCGAAGTACGAAATGTCACCGTAATCACTGACTTAAATCGTCCTTCGACCGATACGCACCTGTATTTTACCGATCTTCCTCACGAAAAATACGAATCGAACAACGCGTAGCAGTTTCTATTAATAATCTAACTGGAAAAACGTTAAAATTGTTGTAAAGTACATCAAAGCAGCCTAAATAATGTCTTAATGTGATCTTAAATAGTTATGTATTTATGAGTAACAACCGGTATTAAAAAGTAATTAACAGAATTCGTGCAGGAGTATGCAAATGTCTCGTATTTAGCACAGTAATCTTTGCATTATTTTCTGATTTTCTCCTTGTGAACATGTAATTTGTGTCAGATCAAATAAAGGAATTTGGTAAATAAAACTATATTCGTGTACCCTTAGTTTTAATACATTTTAAAATTTTTACTTATTTTTATTCTCTGTTTTGATCTATTTCTAAGGCCATATTTCTCTCAATTTTTATGGTATTGGTATTAGTTTTAGGCCTGCAATAGCCAAGGTCGTTGAAGTCTGTTGTTAAATCATATTCAACATTTCAATTAGTCATCTGAGTATAAAAGTACAGTATATTTGTTTTATGACCATGTTAAACCAATTTTCTTGAAATTAAGTTTTTCGTAATGAAGAACGGAATTTTAAGAGGACAGCTATTTGAAGTTTGGAAAAACGAACCGAACGTTTAAGAAGATTGGCCCGTGTGTGTGATTATGTAATGAGTAAAAGTGGTCTGGAAGATTCTGATGGGCATATTCGTAAACGAGTGCTGAATTTTGTAAAAAGCTTAAAAAACGGTGGACGTCATTACATTTTTAAAAATCTCTTTCCACCCTGTGGGCACTAAGAGGGCCTCTTTTAGCAAGCCCATTATGGGTTCGACCAGGCCCACAATAGAGGGGTTTCAAGGTCGCATGTCAGGTGATAAAACACACGTTTGCTCCGCCTGTAAGGAACTGAGTCCGAACGTTATTTTTATTTTATTATTATTTCTGTTTTATTATCTTTTGTTTGGGGTTTATGTTTATTTAGGACGAAGGTTCCCCACCACTCTCTTGTTAGTAATGAAAAATGAAGATAAAACAACTCACGGAGAAATAAGCGCCGTAGGAAAAATCTTGCGCACTTGCGCTGCCCGGCGAAAGTAACAGTCCGCAGAGAAAAAAAATGGAGGGGGGAGTCCCCACAATCACTAGTAGAGAAATACTTGATAAACCGTCTTAAACATCTCAGAAAATTATGATAAATATTTTGTAAACGGTTTATAAGCTTTGTCGGAAACTTAAAGCTGCCAGAAAAGAAAGTTAATGTTAGCAACTAAGTATGTAAATAAGGGGAGTAACCCAGCTCAAGTGTGACGTCACCTCACAGTATAAAACCCGTACGTTAACCGAAGAAGAAGAAGAGGTGATTTCCAAAGAGAGGTGAATTCCAAATCGAGGCGACTGTGAGAGCGAGGTAGATTCGAAAGCGAGGTATTTTCTGATAGAAGTCCGGATTGATAATTGGACGATCCAAAGTGTTAAAGAGGAGTTCGATTGACGATTTGACGATATCGAAAGTATTGAGGAAATAGTTTCTTCGTATAGTGAGGTGAAGGATAGACGTTTAATTAGTAAGAGATTTTGTTCATAGTTTCTAAGTATTTGATTGTCGAATTTTCAAAGGGGAAATTAATATTAAGTTAAGCTAAGTAGCTGAGTTTATTGTCGGGTTGATTTTCGTTAATAAATTTTGTTTGGATTATTGGCATTTTTTGTACGTAGTACGTTCTAGTTGCTAATTAAATATATTTGAACTTTTGATCTGACTTGATATTTATCGTTATTACTAATTTTTCGGTGCACGCTTAAAAGCCCAGGCCTGGCAAACTAATCTCTAATCCGCGTAAAGTACCCGTTAGGTTAACGGAAGTTTTACCGACCGTAATTATAGTCGGTTTCCTAAGATACTAAAATTAAGTACTTTACACGCCCATTGGCCATTTTTGTGGTAGTTTTCGCTCGCTTAGCTTGCACGTGGTCTGTTATTCGATGTCTTTTTTTAGTTTAAACGTACAAAAATACTGCAGTTCTATTATCATGGATTAAGTTAAAAATAAGATTCTCTTCTTGCGGGCTATTCTAGCAGTAACAGGACGAGATGCAGCTCTATACGAAGAGAAAATTTCGTTATGTGAAGGCGATCCATACGAAGCCAGTTTATTGGACTTTGTCGTAGATCAAGAGTTGTGACCGAAAGTAGAATTTGGTGACATTATAAACTATTTGGTTTTGACAACAAATTTCTACACCCTGTCACAAATGAAAGCTTATAAATCTTTAGAGGCCCATAACTATTTAACAAGTGGCTGGGTTTCTCCTGATATAAAAGTAATGAATAACAGCGAAGTAATATTGCTTGGAAAGATATGTTTTCTTTTGTTAGTTAAGAAATACGTAAAAACACGAGTTTAAACAAAGAATTTTTGTCTGAAAGTAAAAAGTCTAATTAAAAACAGCTGTGGAAATTTTTTTAATTCAAATTGTTCAGTACCTTTATTTTCTAGTTGAAACTAGCATATAATAAGCCTACTTGCTTTTAGTTTTAACGTGTAATGTTTATAAGTTTGTACTAGCTAAAGCCTGAAATTACATTAGTTAGGTATAGTGCATTTATAAACGAATAACTAAATTAATATAACAAATCAGTAAACTCTTTTAGGTTTTAAAATATAACTTAGTGTTTATTAACGTAAATATTGAAATGAAATGTTTCTGACAAACTCTTGTATTGATATTCACTTTATTCGTAACGAATTTTTTCCAGTTAATTTGCGAGAGCCGTGCAGTTTGCCTTCGTCGTGAAAGCTCCTCAGTTTGGGATCCTTGATGACAAATAATGCCAGAAATTTAAAAAAAAAGATGTTCCTTTGTTCTTGAGTGAACTAGCATTACACCCAATTACACAACAAATCACCATAGTGATTTTCGCGACGAAAAAAATAACACAAGAACTCCAGTTAAAGCGCACGTGAACACAAAACGTAAACATGTCATAAAGATGGCGCTGGACAATTGCGCATGCTCATGACGTCACTAGTGATGTCGACTTGAAACCTCTCTATGGGGAGACCCGCTGGTGAGGGATGGGGTCCGATATATCCGGACGGACCATTCCCGAAAAATTCCTGGGGATTTATCGACCAGTCCGGATTCGAAACCGGTTCCCCAGAGCGGCAGGTTACCACCTTGACCGCTCGGCCATCCGGCCGTCGAAGAATTTGAAACTACTCAAAATGAAGTTGCCAATAACAGTGATAACGATAATCGAATAAAGAAATAAATCTCAGCAAAGCCTGTATTCCAAATATATATTTTATTTTATTACAGTCAGTGTTCTTTTCATCACCTTATTTTATTATTGTTGCGTTAATAAAACCAAAATTTTTAAAAATTATTATTCGTACTAAAAATTAATAATTCACTGTGTCAATAGTAGACATTTTCCTATATTTTTTTACCACAAAGAACGAAAAAATAGTTTTGTCAAGCCACTTACCGGAACCACTGTGCGACGATCGCAATCAAGTAGAACAAAATCTTTAAAACATTCTAGAATAAATATTTCAAATATCGATATCCGGACCTTCGAAGTTACGAATAAATGAAAATATAGAGATGCGCATGTAAAACGTGTATAAAAATAATAATAAAAATATAAGAACAAATAATAATAGTCGAGTTCGTATATTGTTACTGTAACCAGACTCAGCTGTAACCCAACGTTACACGTTGTGCAATTTGGCGGATTCTACGCAAACGTTGAAAGAAATGAGGACTGGTTTTAGTGAATAGGTTTATTAGACTGCCCTGACCTTTCCTTTATATAGCATGGTATAATCATGTATAATGATGCCTCGTACATCGAATTTAATTCATTTCAGGAGGCTATTCCGAACTCCGAACAATTTTTCCCATTAGAAATAATATAGTCGATCCATTCTCAGACCCTACACAATACCCATTTCGATATACTTAAAACAGCAAATAAACATAATTTAAGCTAAAAATAACACAATTAAATGTCTTATTAATAAATTAAAACAATAAGTAATATGTGTTAATAGTTTATAATAAAATGAAAATTGCATTTACTGGTCGCACACTGTCGACTTCGGCATCTTAACCATGGCCGCTAGATCTGCCACACGTCTACCGCTTTCATGCTTCGCGAAAAGTTCCTTTTTCATCTTAGCCTTTTTCAAGCCTTCCTCTTACTACTTAGATTTCGTTGCGTTCACCCACTTCTCGGATGCCGTGATTGATTGATAAAGGTTATATTGGATTGAACAGAAAGTTTTTGTTAAAGAAAAATATTTAATTTTTTGTTATGTCGGGTTCCACCACCAGGGTGCGCCATGTAGTCTACACACCGGCAACACTGCCACGTGTTTCTTACCCTTTTTAAAGTGGCTAGAAAATAGTGTCGAAATCGAGCTTATTTTCTGTCCCTCTATTGGAGGTTGCCGCTAGAGGCGCTGCTGTCAATCGTTGTGCGACGTTGGCTGTATCATCCTATGTTTATATTGGTTTTAAGTTGGATTTTTAGTAATAAAAGAATTTAGATCGATAATAAATCATATCACAAGCAATCAATTATTATATAGTATCATTTTATTAACATTTATACATAAAGGAATTAGATTTTATTAATGCTAATTAAGATTCTTTTTAAATCAAATAGCCTATACTGAATTGTCTATTTTTACATTACAACTGTTGAGTACTGTACAAACACGTATTATTTAGAGTACAAGAGTATTCTACTCTTGTTATTACCAACAAGGTTTATTTATATTTACTAAAAAATACAGAATTTATCCTACTTTTAATAATAAAACGTGTTCCACTGTGAGGGCTTAGCATTTGCCTAATAAGTTCTATTCTATCAGTTACATAATACTGTATACTGTTCATACAGTATTATGTGACAGTATAAAGCAATATTAAAATTACAATTAAATTCTACACAGTATATAAAATATAAAGGCAGAATGTTACTTTATTGTTCCAATATAAAATTACAAAATTATGTATGTAACAAATAAACAATTATTAGCCTACTGCCAAGTATCCACACATATAAACTAAACTTATTAATGTGCAGCTGTTTCTCAAAATGGTACAAAATTCATGTTACTACTCATACATTGAATAAAAACTTGAAAAATTTCTCTTAAAAAATTTACAGATTAATAGGCATGTAGATTTCTCACCCTTTTCAAGAAAAAGAAAGGAATTAAAAATTACAGTGGAGTAAAATCTATAAATTAAAAATACACACAAGTCAGTGAAATTAAAATTAGGTCAGAAACTTGGATGAAATCATTTATTGTTAGCTATCATACTGCAACTGCAGAATTAGGCTATGTGATTTGTCTCTGTTTTAGGTAGAATTTTTGTTTTCTATTGTATTCTTTAGATTTATTTAGACCCTTTATGAGAAAATGTAATCTAGTAAGTAAGTAAAATTTTACAATATATTTAGTGACAATTTCTTTGTGTTCACTGCAGCCAACTAAATTGATATGTTTCATTGAAATTAAATCATTCAAAACATCTTGTATAAAATTCTTGTGCAGTTCTCTTACACTAAATGAAAGAGTATAATTATTTTCTAGTTTCATCATTAAGACCTGCAGTTCTTTGGTGGGATATGATAGACCACCTTTATCAAATTTCCTTGTAAATTCTGCTAGTGCATTTTCAGAGTTAGGAACATCAGACTCAAGCAATATGTTAAGACAATTTTCACAACTTGAACAAACTGTTGAAATACATTTTCGAGCAACATAACCAGCTATATAATAAATTAAACGCGAGTCACTGTTCTTTCTGATATATGGGTAATGATCTTTTATCACCCAATTGCTACCAGAAATATATTTATCTGCAGCATGTATTTCTCCAGCATCAAGTAGCTCATCAATCTTTTTCTGAATATTTGTTTTATCAAGCTGTGATAAGTTTGGTGCAGAGATAAGAGAACTTAATATATTTTCTTGCACATTACCTGTTTTTGGTGACCTAGCCAAATTATAGAAGCTCAGGCAATTAATAATTGTGAGGAACTGACTTGCATTAGGATGGTCATTGCAACCAGCAGACTGCCGGACAATACCAAACAAATTTTCTATTTTGTCCTGGCTTAAACGGGATGTTAGGATATAACTATATTTGAATTGTTGAGTTAGGTATTTGAGTAACAAAAGAGTACTGTTAATGCTCACTCTGAGCCCTGTAGCTGTGCTTTTGCTTAAAAATCCTTTGCCATCACTACTACCAGCAGATTTCTCCCATTCATCTATATAATTTAAAAATGTCACCAAGAACTGACATTTATCCGAATCTAATCTCAACCCATTAGATGGAACACGTGAGGTCATAATATTAATTAAATCACTAATTTGCTTAACAAAATTTTGTGTAGCTGATATACTCCCAAAACCTTGCTCAATTTTGTCTTGATAGGCATATAGACCTTTTAGCATTTCATCACTGAACAGTCTGAATGCATAATTAACCCTCATTTTTTCATAATTATTTGGATTAATTACATAGCTGAAAACATGTGGCATAAATTTCAGGGTTTCGGGAGTATCATCCAGTTTCCATGCCTCTTTCATATGTTCAATACACACCTCCCCCTCAGGAGTTTTAAATGGACATTTCAAAAGATTGTTTCTCAAGCACTTAATGAGATGAGGGAAATCTGATATGAAATGAAGATTTCTCTTTGAATCTACTGGATGAGTTACCTTACATGAAATTTTTTTGCCAACTGGCTTATATCCAATTCCAAATTGAGCCCACATGTTCCTGTTCCATGATGCACCATCACATGTAATAAAGTCCACCATTAGCCCAGATCTTTCAACCAGTGCTATAGCTTCCAGAAGTAGTTTTGATAGCAGCTCACCTATAAAATAAGGATAAAAAATGTGTTGATTATTATGAGTTTATGTAATATTAACATGACATTTTTTTTAGAAGTATTTGCAAAATGTACAATAGAAAAGTACTATACTTTACTTACCTGATATATTTCCTCGAGTTGCAAAAACTCCCAGAATCTGTTGCCAGTCACCTGTTAATGGTTGGTACATTATCACCATGCCATGATCACATGGAGTAGTCTTCATTTGTTCTGGTGTAAAATCACCCAAGTCTACAAATCCTTCAATAAGACCAGAGGATGTAATGTGATAACTTTCTGAAAGTTTGAGTTCATCTACTAAAAGCCCACCATGTTTTTGAAATTCATCTAATTCTTTAACTTTTTCTTTTAGTGCATCAAATATTTTTGGGTTAAAGCCAAATCCACTTTTAAAACTTCTCATATACTTCTGTAGTGTGTTATGGCATGGTAGTGCAAGAATTTTATTGATTCTAAGATGCTCATACAATCTGGGACTTTTCATCCTCATGATGATACATTCCAAAATCCATTCTGGGTCATAAGGTAAACCACGGTTGGATTTACGTTTAGATGCTAGAAAACAGTGCTTTACTGCTAGCTGTTCTTTTGCAGGCAATGATTTTATTTTTTCTTCCAATGTAGACTGCTGAATTTTATTGTTTGATGTATGAATTTGGGTGATTACAGACTGTAAGTTATTTACTTTCCTTCTTAATCTAGAATTTATTTTATTCAAAGCTCTGTAAGTATGTTGAGGCTTTCGCACAGTTTTCGATGTTTTAACTTTAGTTTTTCTTTGTCTTGATTTACGGTTTATGAGTAAATGCCTTGTATATTTGCAGGGGATGCAGGATTTACCATTATTAGCAATAACCAAACATTTTGAACTGTAGATACAGCCAAATAAATTTTTCATATTTTTAAAGCCAAACAAAATGTTTGATTCTAATTCTGTCTCTGTTGCAGCACCATTGCATATTTTCAACTTATCTGTATTTTCAATAATATCCTCAGCTTGCTGCAAAGAAGAAATTGGTGAAATATTTTCAAATTGAACACCCTTGATATATACTTTGCATGAAAATACATCTTCATACTGGGCAAAAGTTATTAACTTTAGTGCATTTAGACTAGCATGATTATCTTCTAACTTTAGCTTGTTTTCTGCATACACAATTAAATTAGATTCATTTTTTAAAGGGCACCTTATCCAGAAATCTGGCACTTTTAATTTTTCAAAATCTTTAAGCTGAAGGGATGAAAATGAGGAAGATGCTGAGGATAATTCTGGCTGGATATCTAGTTCCTCTGAAGAGAGAAGAGGAGGGTTGACCTTCTTCTTCTTGTTTGTATTATTACTTAAATTTCTGTTTGATCTTTTCCTTGGCAGTGAAACATTACTATAGTACTTTGGGTAACCTTCAAACTTAGTAGGAACTGCATCAACAGACAGTATTGGAACATCACGGGGGATAATAACTTCTTCACCCTTCACAATATGTTTCCAATTTCTGATTATAAAATGTTCCTCAAAGTGTAATTCACAAACCCTATGCCAGGGCTCCAAAGTTAAGTCACTGCGTCTGATTAATTTTTCCCAATCTTTTCGACGATTGTCGTCTTTTGGTGCCAAGAAAAGAGATTTTTTTTCTTTGCAGGATCGGTACCCTGTTTTACACAATGGAACAAAACACGTACCTGATTTTGATTTTCGGGTGTTTGGTTCTTGTTCAGCCATTATTTGATTAACATTTCCTATAAATATATTTACTTTAAAAACACAAATTTAATCGCTTTCAATGTTGTTGTATGAAAGGATGCTATGTAAACAAAGCGAAAGTAGCGCTACGATTGACATCAGCGCCACCTTTTCTGTGACGTCACTAACCTCGACGCAGGACTGAACCGTTATAATAGAGGGATATAGCGCTTTCGACACTATATTTTCTAGCCACTTTACCCTTTTCTCTTTTGTTACTGCTTTCACGCTGTATAGTCTGTTAAATAAAACCTCTCTTTGTCTTCCAGTTTGGAGTGTCTTTTATCAGTTTTTGCATATATTTAACAGTTGTTAGTTAACATAGATGTGTGATTTAATTGAATTGTGAATTTAACACGTTAAGACAGAGAAACAGAACTTCGACACCAGCACTCGCCTGCTTTAAATGGGGTTAAATTAAATTGGAAGAAAACAGACTAACAAAAACGGAATAATAGGATAGAGTTATAAGTGCAGGTTTCCTAGTTCTAACGACATCTCCAGACGAATGACGTCTAGGAAAGGTATTAAATGAGATCGTCTTGGGTAGACTTTTTCCCGGAGATCTGAACTGAATCCGAACTGATCTCAATTTTCACCTGAAGACAAGTGAGAGACCAATCGGGGAGCGAGGAAAGGGAAGTCCAGCAAATCAAGGAAGAATTAGAAAGGAAAAGGGTCGATAAAACCCCGAACTTTAAAAAAAGACGTGTGCACAAAGTCTGAACATCAACAAACAGGTAGTACTTCTAACCTGCGTCATCCGACGATTCTGGGTCGCCAGACGAAATCGTTATCGCTCCCAGTCACTGACGATTTCTCCTCTCTATCCCGTGCACCTCTACTTTCGAGATTCATCCCAACAAACACCGTCTCGTCAGTATCCTGGGGCTGTCGTCTCAACTCTCCTCACCGGAAGACGTATTTTTACAGTACTGTACATCACGTTAAACAAACTTCAGAACGAATATTAACGCTCACTGAAGGAACTTAGCATCCACTGATGTAAGCAACCTTCTTAGTTTAAAATTAAACGGGTTTCTCTTGTAAAGGTGACTCGTATCTGTGCTTCCGTCACACCACCCACATGCGAAAAAGACCCTTTGCTGTTCTGACAGGGAATTGACGATTCCCCCCTTTCGGCCTCCTACATTCAGAGGCTTATTTTACGCATCGAATGCATTTTTCATTCTGAACTCAGTTCGAACTCCGAAACGAATTTTTATCGAATTTGACGTTCGAACTCTCAAGTGTTCGAAGTTAGAGTTGTTCGAAGGGTACGAAGTACCACTGTACACACTTTGAGTATAACATAGGACGTGTTCTGATCAATGAATGAGGGCCGGATGGCCGAGCGGTAAAGGTGGCAGCCTACCGCTCTGGGGGACCCGGGATCGAATCCGAACGGGTCGAATAATCCCCAGGAATTTTTCGGGGGGTGGTCCGTTCGGATATGTCGGGCCCCGTCCCTCACCACCCGGTCGCCCCATTGTGGGCCTGGCCGAACCCATAATGGGCCTACCAAAAGAGGCCCTCTTAGTGCCCACAGGGCGGAAAGAGTTAAAAAAAAAATATCAATGAATGAGAGACAATAAGATAATTGAACAAAAATAATGCTTATAAAAAATATCAATTTTGTTAAGGTTGTTATTATTAAATTAATATTTAAAAATAAAAATAAATAGCTTTTATCTTAATATAATTTTAAAGACATTATTATTATTATTAATGTTTTAAAATTCCGGTGGCGTCGTTATGATTTAAAAAATGGCGGCCGTGGGTTGTTTTCTTGGAGAGAAGTGGTTTACAAATTATGTCAAATTTAGAAATGATCCTTTATTGTTTATAGAAGAATACAATAAATCGAAAGAAGAGTTGTGTTTGGATATGTTAAAAGTGAGTTTTAGTAATTAAATTTATATTTTGGCATATGTATCGGTTCTACTAGTAATTACTGATCGTAGTTTCTGTTTACTGCAAAGTATCTTATCTGAAATATGCAGACATTTTCCGTAATTAAACTATACGTTCTTAGCTTACAATTAAGACAAAAATATCAATTAAAATTTTATTTTACTTCATGTAATCTCTGTATTGAATCTGATAAATATTGGTGTTGGTACACCAGTATTTATCAGTGTGATTCATATTTATAGTTTTCCATGATAGTCTTGAAATCGAGCTATCGGCACATCAATAATATCAGTCATGTGATGTTTCTGGCAATGTTACCAGAGAAACGAATGCTTTACATTGGTTACTGATCGATATAGAGTATTTATTTATCAAATTTACTGTTATCTGGAGTAATAACAATATCTTGATGTCAGATTTAGCTTTCTACAGAGTTGTTATACACTGGCGTGCAAAACTTAAGCAATGATGTAATTTTGAGCAGAGCCATGAAATTGTAGAAAAGGACTTGTTGTGATCAATACAATGAACCCCCAGTTTGGCAGAACGGTGATTCATATGCAGATGTCACAGGTAATGTGGGGCATGCAAAACACATGCAGTTGGCATGCGCAGTGCAAGACTACAATAAAAAGAAGGACGAAAGGCATTATTAAAGACATTCGCTGCAAGTTTGAATGAGTTTGTACATGCAGTATGGCTAGAAGAAACCATCTGGATGTCTTTACACATGGTAGAATGATTCCTTGGTGATTTCTTGCAGAGTTACTGCAAAAAAACAATCGTTGCTTAAGTTTTGCACACCAGTGTAGAATCTAATGGATAATGTCTTAAGTAATTTCAAAAGTGTATCTAATGGCCTAAGATTTTAAGAACATAATTAGCAAAAAAGTATAAAATAAAATAATCTAGTTATAGTATGATGTGTGAAAAATAAAACTTATTTTTTTTTCAAAGTGTTGATTCATCTTGCACTTGGGCAATGATATTTGTGTTAATTAGATATAATTGAGATTATTGTTTATGGCAGCATGCTATAGTCAGTGTAAATTATGGTATTATACTTAATGTGAAATAAATGAAACAAAAATTCTTTCTCATATTATTATATTTCATTCATAACTTTGCCAAAAGATATCTATATATTACAATTGATTTGGATCTTGTAAAACTTATAATTATAAGAGAATGCAATATTGTTTCTTTTCTAATTGGGATCTGAATTTTTAAAATTAATATTAAATGGATTTTTAATTACAGATATATGATTTTAAAATTTCAATTTAAATTCTAATACATTAATTATAATTAAGTCTAAACTTATTACAATGTTGCATTTGTAAATAATGATTAAGGTCAGATTTTTGGGTGCAGTTTTATAATGGATTGGGTGCCAGTTTGGGTGCTTTTTAATGCTGTATTATTAAGACAAAAATCAACAAGATGTACTATATTTAAAAACTACATAATTGTTTATTGCAATTTAGACATAAAGATGAGCATTGTAATTTACTACAGTAACCATTTCAATGTTCTTAAAAGTGAAGTTTTCTCGTTTGGAGGATAGAATGCCTTTATATAAGGAAAAAGATTTTTTTACATCGACGAAGACTAAGGGGACATGTTTCAGTTTTTCTCACAATTCTAGTTCAGTGCAATTCAGAATATTTTTTAAATCGGGATGTTTTTGATAAACTAGATTTGAGTTTGTCCAGAGCAAAACCGTCCAGTACATCAAGCACCTGACTTACAACATTCCACTGATCCTGCATTTCAGTTCCACCTCTTTCCAGCTCGTCGATTTTATCCACCAATAACTTGTACGAATGCACGGAGTAGAGCTCTGCGGTCACTACCGGATCAGCAGCCAGTTTCTCGACAGTCGACGGCCGCAGAATCACCAGGAGGAAGTTCGTTGATAAACGCATTAATTTTCTCGAAGTTCTCGCAGTAGAATACCACACTGTTTATCCAAGACCCCCAACAGATGACCAGATATTAGAGTTCATTGAGTTTGTATTTTCAAGTTTGTACATTTTGAACAACATTGGTTGTACATAGCACCTAGTCAGTGGTGCAACAAGAATGTTCAGCACGTACAGTTTTGTGGAATCCGTTGTTTCTTCCAGTATAAACACCACAGGATTGTCTCCGACAACGTCCAGGTGCCCCTATAAATATATGCTCGAAATTCTTCCTTTTTTGTCTGTCTTCTCTATGCTTTTCTAAACTTGTGTGTCTCCTGATTTTCGTTTCTTGGTGTTTCACATCAACCGAAATCATACAATCACAAATGGAACAGCAAAGAACTTTTCCGTCTGTGCATATGCCTTCGTCTTTAAACTTATTTGCTAAAATGTTCAGTTTAGATGCGGACAATTTTGTCATTTTCTAATGTCGCTGACACCGAACAAAGGAAATTGGAACTGTTGTGCTCACAAGTCAGGGTAAGGTGACCTCAATACAGAATTTTCTAGATTGTTCTTTTCTTAGAAAAGAAAACAAGTGTTGCAGATTTTCAGTAAATCTGTTTGCATTCTTAAAACAACCCTAAGGCTTAGTTGTTTAGTCCAGAAAATTCTGCGTTTCTCCTTTTCTCTCAATGAAAGAAGAGAGTAAGCTAGCTATCATATCTTTTTTCCTCAGCATACATGGTCTGGTTTAACAAATTTGTTTTTTTCCCTTCAAGTGAATGAATAAAAAACACCAAAAAAAAAAAAGAGAGAGATAATTGTCAACATATTCTTTGAAAATGTAAAAAAGTGGAAAGCTGGGTGCAAAATATATAGTTTGGGGGCAGGTTTGCAATTTGGGTGCTAAACAGTTTGGCAGTGAGTGGGCCTGCTGCACTAAAACCAAGTTAGTTTGTCTTTTTACACTCTGCCCCTTTCAAAAATTGAGTGGGTGCAGCACCCAAAAATCTGGGCTTTAATAATGACATATATCTTCAACATTTAAAAAAAACTTTTTAATATTTATTCTGTAATAGCTGTATAAAATTTTGAATAAGTATACATATAATAATATCTATAGATTTTTAGCATTTTAAACATTAAAATATATTTTTTAATAAAATTAGTAATATTTTCAGTGTAAAACTTATTGGTATTTCATTACATATCCCTGATTGCCTTAAAAATTGGGCTATAAATTGGCTAATTAAATGATTGATATAAAGTAATTTGTTACTAGAGGTAGCCATTAGGCACCATCTCTTATCTATAGGTATAGGACAAAATAATACAAACACCCCTTTCGAAATGTGTTGTACTTAGACTGTCCAGTACGGCCCTGCCACGTGTTGCACAGTTTGCCATCCAGTGGTGATGAAAGGGAAGGTATCAGTCGAGCATTATGCAGTGTGACAGTTGCATGAGAAAATTCTGTTTCCAGCAAAGCACCATTATGTGCGACATGCAAAGAGGCATGATTATTGCAGCTCGCCTCGCTGGATCGTCTATGTCTAGAACAGCCAACCTTATGGGTGTTTCAAGGTCCACTGTCTCAAGGGTTATGACAGCCTGCACAAAAGTGGGAAAGGTGTCCTTTGCAAAGGAGAACAGTGGGCGAAAGTCGAAGGTGACCGACTGGGATAGACGAGTGTTGAAGAGGATAGTCACCCAAAAACATAAGACTACACTGCCGCAGATAACCTCCAAGATGAACACCCATCTTTAGAACCCTGTATCCACCAAAACAATTCAACGGGAGCTGCATGCTACGAGCATTCATGGCTGAGTAGCCATCCCAAAGCTGTTAGTGTTGCCGCAGAATTCTATGAAGCAGCGACAGTAGTGCCGGGACCACCGAAACTGAACACAACAGCAATGGGAACAGGTCATCTGGTCTGACAAATCATCATTTACATTATTTCAGACCACCGGACGTGTGTTCATCTGGCGAACACCAGCAGAGGCATTTCATGTTGGCTGGTTCCTATCGTGAAGCATGGAGGGGGCTCTGTGATGCTGTGGGGAGTGATATCGTGGCATGGCTTGGGGCCACTCGTGGTCCTGAGGGAGAAGGTCAGAGGCGAGCATTATCGCAGTATTCTCGCAGATCATTTACACCCTATGCTTCATACTCTGTTTCCTGTAGAACGTCCTATATTCCAAGATGACAACACCCCTGTGCACACGGCTTGCTGTATTCAAACATGGTTGGATGAGCATAATGATGAAGTGGAACATCTCACGCGGTGTCCTCAGTCCCCTGATCTCAACATCATTGAGCCTGTGTGGGGTTTTTTAGAGAACAAAGTCTGTGCTCGGTTTCCTTCTCCACACACACTACCTGAACTCAAGATCGCTTTGCAGGAAGAATGGCTGCAAATTCCCTTAAACTTTCTACATGATCTTTATTTCTCAATCCCTTGTTGGATACAAGCTGTAATTCAGGCCAATGGTGGCCCAACTCCCTACTAATAAATATTTTGCATTCTTTCACAGGTGTTCTTATTTTGTCCTATACCTGTAAGTTAATAATTATAATTTAAGTAAATATTAAATAAATTTAGAACCTTCTGGAATAAAAGAACTGACCTGGAATGGGGCTTGAACCTACAACCTCCGCTTGCCATGCGGTGCGCTTGTCAGTTACGCCACCCGGACCCCGAACGACTCTTCACTTCCAGAAGTATATTAATTTAGATATAACCTTACTTTGTTAAATATTTTTTTTTATTCTAGAGGGTTCTAAATTTATTTAATATTTACTTAAATTATAATTATTAGATAAGAGATGGCACCTAATGTCTACCTCTGGTAACAAATTACTTTATATCAATCATTTAATTAGCCTATTTATAGCCCAATTTTTAAGGCAATTGTTGGTATTTCATTATATACTCATCAGGCTTAGTGATGTTTATTTATATTTGGGATATGTTTATATATTTTGGAATGATTATTTTTTCAAAAAATAAAATAAAAATTAAATGTTGTGTTAGTAATAATTAATTCATTAATTTAAAAAAAAACTTTTATACATTAACCCTTACCCTGCCGGGTGCCACGCCCCCTTACTTTGTAAAACGGCCAAGGACAAAACAAGTGAATCAGGCAATATTATTTTAAAAATTCACCAAAAATTAAATTCTTATTTTATTCATATGAAAAAAATCACATATATATTCATCAATAAAGTTAGTTTTATCAAAAAATGTAATATCTAAATTTTATTAAAGAAATTTATGAGAAAAAAAATAATTTATATATCATAAATGACGTTCAAACTTGAAAATTCGTTACTTTTTGTTAAAATTAACATTCTCCAGTTACTTCATTTTTATTGGCACTGATCCATGTAAAATATTGTTTTGTACAATTCTGTATAACTTTTGTGTGTGTGTGTTTTTTTGTTTTTAAATTATCACGCATTAAACGTTTTTATTTCAAGCAAATTTTTCGATATAAACTAGTATACTTTATTATCATGAAATTTTGAAAGAATAAAAATATTTCTGATAAATATAAAATTATTATAAAACATTCATATAATATACGTTGATTTTTACATCAAAACATAAAAAAATTAGGAAAAAAGCAGGGAAAAAAATACATCTGTGACCTTGGCAGGACCAAATCTGTAAAAGAGTATTTTTTTATTGCATTTGTTGCAAGATACTGCATATAAGTATAATGTAAAACTCGATCACATACCTTACTAGTAATTGCAAAAATAAAAAATAAATAAAAAATAAAAAAGTAGAAAAAAATGAATCTACGATGTTGCAGGGACGAAATCTGTAAAAGAGAATTTTTTATTGCATTTGTTGACCGTTACTCCCGTTACTAACGGTCATTATTGCAAGATGATACTGCATATAAATATAATGTAAAATGCTTGATCAGAATTACATCACATACTTATCCTATCAGCAATGATGATTTGGGTAACATTCAGGATATAACCCCTTTAGACAACGAGTGCAGATAGTTCTTGATCTTTTTTTCAGTCCGTTGCTTGTGCGCACACAACACCTTGACTCCTTTTTTTCTGGTAGCTTCCTTAGTCCCCTTGGTCCTTGGGGATCTTCAAGAGACTTTTTAGTTGTTGTCCATTCCTCCTCCAAGCTCTCTATTATGGATATGTTGTAGGCGTACCTAGATTTTACTTTACCTGGGCCTCTAAAATTTGCTTTGTATAATATATACGAGTTCAATACCATCCTGCCTATGATATTGAACCCAACTTTTTTCCAGTACTTCACAGTCTTTCTCTCATCCAAGTACGCATATAACATCATGTCCGATGTATCGACCCCACCCATAAATTTATTATATTCTAATATTATTTGTGGCTTTGACTTAGCCACTCCACGCCTAACAATTTCTTCATCACACGCCCTCGCATGGCTGGATAGTAGCAAGACTGGATTTTTTTTGTGAAGATTTTTCTCGAGAGCCACAGGCTAACAATGGGCCAGATCTATAATACGATGTTTGGCCGACAGAAAACTTTGATTTCAGTGGGGCAGGTAAATATTTTCTGTTTCTACGAACAGTGCCAGTTATGTAGGTACCCAGTGAATATAAATATCAACGAGAGGTACCGACATAAAGAAATTGTCTACAAAAAGATGATAGCCTTTATTGAGGTACAACCCCGTCTCAAGCAGTTTTTTTACGACGCTGTACCCTAGACCAAATTTAGAATTGTTGTCCTTTTCCTGCTGAGTCCTGGCCCCTCTATAAGTGAAAAAACTCAAGCAGTACTGAGAGACTGAGTCACACAGCATCCAAAATTTTATGCCCCACTGATGATGATGTTTTTTTGGTAGGTACTGCATGAGAGAAGTTCTATTTTTAGTACCAACTAGGCTTTCATCCACACACATTTGCTGGTGTGGCGTGTAGTGATGTCGGAACACTCTGTTCGCGTGATCGACCAGAGGTTGAAATTTTGCACAAGGATCATATCCTTGTTCCCCTCGGCCGGATAACTTGGAGTTATCGACGAGATGGAAAAACCGCAACAAGTGATAAAAGCGGGTTCTTGAAAACATTTTCCCAAACCATGGAGTGGCTTGGGAGGAAGAAGTGGACCAGTAAGATTCTATGGTAGGCTTTTTTATTAATCCCATATTTAATATACAAGCTATAAACCCCTTTATTTCTACAACCGAAATTCTGGACCAGTTCTTTAGGGCGGGCGGTACATTATTCCCCATGCCATTTATGACTTGTTGCGCGTAACGATTTGATTCCGTTACGATTAGATTGAACAAAGTCATTGTGAAAAAAAGATCGAAATACGCAATCGGTGGTGAATCTGGCAATGGCATGTGCTTAGGGCCAGCTAGCTCTAGAAAAGAGAAAGGAAGTGAAGAAGTTTGCTCTGGAGATAGAACCTCCTGATAGTCCTCATCATCGTCATCAGTTGTTGATTGCGTAATTTGATTAGAGCAGCTTGGAGAGGTCAAATCATCATCATCAGAGTCATTATCAGACCCTTCGTACATACTTGACATCGGGACGAGTACGTCATAATTTTGTATATACGCGATAGTCATAAGCCTAATATTAATCCTTCAATTCTTTGTTCTTTATTTCTCTTATTTCTCGATCTTTCTATTTTCACTTTCCTTGTGGGTGGGGCAGTCTTTTTCCAAGAAGTAAGGGGAAGGACAAAGGAGTAAAAAGACCCTGAGGCACAAGAACGGGAGTAACGGTCATTCTTGGTTTGGAGCTGAGACGGAGCAGACGTGGAGAGAGAATCCGAACGGCTCGTTCAGCGGAACAGAGATACGACCAGAAAAGACGAAGAATAGTAGCCAGTGTCTAAATATAATTCCCCGACCCGAAGATTTCAAGGACGCATCATTATCCTGGGTACCCCTATACTTTCATATATTTCTCTATATCTATCTAACTCTTCCTTTTTCTCTATATAGTTTGTAAGTTAGTTTTAGTCTTAGTTTATAACATTTCGGGGTTAATATTCCATTGTAACTCGCTATCAGCGAGTCGCGCTTCGTTTGTGTGAACCACGTGTTTTTTTTTTGTTTTTCTTTGTCTACTCCTCCTTGCCTACGCACGTGTGAGGTCCCGAGTCGGAGTCGAGAACGAATCCTGTGTATCATCACACGAAAAGAAAAAGTGTTTTGTAGATAATTGTTTTTTTTCTATTACATTAGAATTAAAGTTTTGTTTTATTGTATTTTTTGTCCTTTCGTTGGCCATACACTCGCGTGATCTAACATACTGACATCAGGGTCAGAGTCAGACTCAGATATCATATCAGAGATATTTTCTATATAATCTAACAGGTCAGAGTCATCTAACTTTTGTATCTTCGATGTTGATGCCATTATAAAATCACATTGATGAAAATCAATAAATTTAATTAAAAAAATAAAACTATATGTAACGATATGTTACAATATAAAACTAAAACTATAATAAATAAAATTACGATAGATGAATCGAAAAACATGAGATAAAACAATTAGAATTAACTAATCGGAAATTTAATTCGATATAAGATCAAAATTTATATTAAAAATTATAAAAGATAAACTAATTTATTTTCTAAGATATATACAGTATATTTTATATAGAAAACTAGATAGAAAAATAAACAAAAGATTGAATAAAATGAACAAAGAAACAATATGAAACTTACCTGCAACACACACAACACAACTCGTTGAGCGAAAAAGCAAAAGTGAAATTTTAAAAATTCTAAACAAAGGTTATGTAGGTCAACAAAACACCACCTGGACAAAACTATGTGAAACAGACGATAAACAAGACGATGCCGTCAAGTGCTGACATCTGTTGTCGATAAATTTTATAAAAATCGATTGTTAATAGGGTAACGATTCATCGTTACCCTGGCCGTTTTGCTTAACAACTAGGGTAACGATAGATCGGTACCCTGGCCGGGAAAGGGTTAATATGATATAGCCAAATTAAAATCAGATGAATTTTATTTGACTAATTTAAATTAAATTATAAAACTTTGAAGTCAGGTTATTTGCTTCCCACAAATGTTAAGGTAATGCTTGAATGCTCAAATCCTGGCACCATCATTCTAACAAAATATAATAAAATCACTTCTTTAGGTAACCAAACTATTGATAAGAATCATAAGCTGAAGCTGGCCTAAGATACACCGAAAATGTTTCTAATTGAAAAATAGTTTGACTACCTAAAAAAAACATTTTATTTTATTTTCTTAAAGTGATGTTACAACTAATAAAATTTATGTCATAATGAAGATCTTTAATACTTTAATGTTATAAAAAAACTTTTTAAAATTAAATTTTGCAGGATGTTTGTACAGATGAGTTAGAGACCCAGTGTAAAATTCATATTTTACTTTTATTGCAAGACAATGCATCGATTCTGATACCTTCTACAGATAAGTGAGTAATGTATTTTTTAGTTTTTAAATTGTTGATATTGATTTCAAGTTTAGTATTGTTCAATTCAAAAATTTAAACATTTTTATTAACTTCCTTTTTGATTATTATAATAATAATACAGTAGACCCCCCTATAACACGGTAGATACATTCTGCGTTATACGAATCCATGTTATGCGAGTCACTTAAATACATGAGCCAATCACAGCCCAGACATATGCAGTTAGGGGCTTGAGCTGTTTGAAAGGTTTTCTTCCATAAAATTAATCGATTCTAGACTAATTTGACACATTTCCAAATCATGTATAATTTTTTGGGAATAATCCATATGAACTATGCTATAAACAAAAATTGTAGAATTACTTACTGAGTGTGCACCGTTTGACGACGCCATTGCTTAACCTTAGGTGAGTCGAACAGGTCTCACCGACCTGGCGCGACTTTTAGTGAAAATTTTTTAATATTAAAATATTTTTCAAAAATCTGAAAAAATTAATATTTTTCTATCTTTCTAACCCGATTAACATGCTGTTAAAATTTTCTGAATAGCAACGCTCATTTTTGAGAAAAAAAATATTTTGGGTCTGACAGACCCATTCGACTCACAATGGGGGTAAAAAAACACCAATTAATTTGTCGCCATTGCCGATAGCGAGTGTCGCAATAACTTTATCATGTTCAAGTTGTCGCGCAGTGTTTATTAAATCCTATGATATCGTTATTCATTTATATATTTATATTTTTGTTTTTTTGTTATAATATTGTTTTCAAAAGTCATGTATAATTAATTTTTAATTATTTTAATTATTATTTTGTTTTCATCATATAATTTTTATTTATCACTTTTATAATTAATTTATGATTATTTCTCGTATATTAGGCGATGCAAGTTGCCTTTTTTCACATTTACTAAGTAATCAGAGACTTGTGAAAACAGTCTAGCTATAAATTGCCGCGAAATATCCTGCCTTCTCGGCAATGATCTTGGAAATCAAATGTAAACAATCGCTATAAATTTGCTTGTCTTATTGTAGTCAATTTCTTACTAGACAATTCTGAGATGCTTACTCGTTCAAACGTAATAAAAAACTAGAAGTTATCTAATTACACCCTAAACATTATGGAATTAGATATAAATAAAATAATTACAACTACGTGACAATCATATCGCATAGATATCATTATTCTATAATCTAATAATCCAGATTAATCTGATAAAAACACTTTTAATTATAATCTGAATTTATTATTTATTCATTTTCCATCGCAGCACAACAATAGAAACCTAAAAAGTTATTCCGATCTACATGACAAGTACAGTAGAGAAACGAAAATCGGAATCAATTGGGGACTGGGGTTGTTCAGATTAGTGATTTGTTCTGATTACCGATTATGTATGAAAAAATACATTAACCTGTCTGATGTTCAAATTTTTCTTCGTCGCGTGTCGCTTCGTGTTGAATTTTTCTCCGTTGCGTGTCGCTTCGTGTTGAATTTTCGTCGATTTTAAGCCTAACGAAAATTTTTATAATAATAATCGAGGCTATTGTATCATTAAAAATTATTTCTTTATTTTGTACAAACAAAATAAATATATTGAAGAATATAAAAACATGAAAATTATACTTTAGAAGTAAATCTAGTATCAAAACGTTTGATTCAGCACAACACAGTCCGACTGAAAATTGTTCCAATTACCGGCGATTCCGATTAATGAGTCTCTACTGTAATTATAAATGAAATCGCTGCATTTGATAGCGTAGCGACTGTTTTGTCATGCGATACACAACGCATGACAAAAAACTCAAAAATAAATTATGATAATACAAATTGTGAAAATTATAAAATTTTTGATGATTGCATTTTGATAACATTCAGGTATTGATATTTTTTTAGTTTTATTATGGGAAAATTTTATATTATGAAGAAAACGAATTACAGAATTGTGAACATGTCATAAATTGCCGAATTTTTGATGGTCCTCTCATTATTTTTTTGATTGATTTGTTTTGTGCAGAGAAAACATTTATATCTAAACTATCAGCAAAGAATTTTGTTGGATTGAAGAATATTTTGACCGATGTCAATTTTTGTATTAGGCGATCGAGTTAAGCTTAACACATGACTATATCACATTAAAAATTAAAAATAAAATTCATGTGTAAAAATCTAACAAAAATATCCATTAAATCTTAAAGAGGACTTTTTAATGAGTAAAACGGAATAAAAACTTTGACAATTAGTCAATTTGAATCCCAGAAAAAAGCATTTTTTAATAGAGCCATAAAACAATTAACGTTTATTGACTCTCGAGGTAGAAGATAACGCGAGGTCTATTAAAAAATCTTTTGGCAGTAGCACTAAATTTCTACTAACTTCACATGAATAAGTCATTTTTCTTGCCCATTTGCAAACAAACCTGATGACAATCGGTGAAACGTGAGATAACTTACAGCGAGTTGAAATTTGATATGTTTATTATTTTGTGTTTTTTTCATCAAATTGCATACAAATAAATATAAAAATGGCAATTTTGTCAATACAGAAGTAATTTATACTACTAGATAGAAAAGAAAGTGTAGAATTTAACAGAAAAATTGTAGTTTTTTTACACGATAACAAAATTTAATAATTTCATAATAAAAAGGGGGTCGCAGAGACCCATGCGACCTAAGTAAGAGAACGATTCCTAGCAACTGACGCAGGGTTAAGCTTGTTTTCGTCGTGGAGCAGCTCATCAAACGGCGGACGCATGTTTCCTGGTCAGCGAATTTTTCACAGAAAAATAATTTAACTTTGGAGACATCATTAATAAAAATATAATTTTTATGGGTGTTGAATAATAAATGTTTTTTAGTAGTTCCAGTGCTTGTTTAAACTCAACGGTTTGTACAATATCTACTATTGGTCCAGATTCGATCAATCCTGTCGCGACACAAGTTGGCGATGACATTTTACCGTGTTATATGAGTCTCTTTTAGCATGTTATATGAACTTGTGTTATAGGGGGATCTACTGATATGATATTTCTCTCGTGGTCATCACCAAGTTGTGGTGGAAGAGCCTAGTAATTTTACTGATCCATAGAGCAATGCCGGCTGGAGCACAAGCTGCTGGTAGGGATGCCCATGCCAGTAAGGTCTATGGCAGTGATGGCGAACCATTTTGAGAAGTGGGTCAAATTTTGTTCATTATTTTTTTTAGTACTAGCTCATGGGTCACTAAGTCAGTGGTGTCACTTGGAAAGGGGGAGAGGATGGTTAAAAACTACTAATTTTTGGTTTTCACTTTTAAAATCTTCTAAAAAGTTTACATTTCCTTTTTGTTTTACAACTTTTACTTTTGCAAATGAAGAGCAAAAAATAAAGGTCAACATAAAAAAATTGATATCAATGGGGTGATACCGTGAATTACCGCACCAGGTGACACCATGCCCAGTCAGCAGTTGCCCCTACACTGACTATTTGAATGAACAAAGAATAAAGAAAATCCCATATATATTATGAAATATTTATTAATACAGGGATGCACAACCTTTTGCAAAGAAGGGTTGGGTTAGGATTAAGTTTACTTTCCAGGGGGCCGGATTATTTTACAACCCTCTTTGTTGACACAAGGAGCCTAATTACTTTAGCCGCTGACAGTGTTGATAATCACGGGAAGTTTATGACTTGATGCGGTTTGAAATAATTATTAAATCCACAACTTTTTAGTGCAGTTGGCTTCCTTTAAGTCTTATGACTATTCCAGCTATTAATTTTCTTGGTCCAATGTAATAATTAAAAATGTTTTCTATTGTTAGTCTATGGAGAGACTTTGTTGTAAATAATTGGTTGTTATAGCTTTTGTACATTCCTTTTTGAACTCTTATTGGTATTTTCTAGTTTGAATGATATTAGGTTGACGAATAAGCATCTTTTCAGAAAAGATCAATTCAAATTTGACTATACCAATCAGAATCTAGAATGTAAACAAATGCTAAAAATTTCATGGTTTTCAGTGCTATTTTCACTTATTTTTATGTTATTTGACATTATTTAGATGAATAAGCAAGTTTTCTGAAGCATAAAATTGAAAAATTTTCTGCCAAAATAGAAACTTCCTGATAACATCAGAAATGACGTTCTAACATCATTTTATTCTATTTGATTTTTCTAAAAATCGTTATAATACTATGCATTAGACTTAAAATATTCGATATCTAAACCAGAAAGTGTGTTAGCTAGAAATAGAACTTCAACCCCCCCATTTCTCACCTCAGGGAAAGACATAAAACAGTTGAGTGCTAATGACTTTGTGAAAGGGAAGAAGTTCTATTCGCGTTTTTCATGAACTATAGAGGGTGCTGAATTTTTACAAAATGGCTACTTTATCTGGGTCGCTTGTAACTAGTAAATGTAAAATTAATCATATATTACTGCCCAATATAATGATATATGCTGCTTGTAGCTGTTTATTGAGAAATTTTATAGTAGCAGAACAATTATTGCTAGCGGGATACGTCATTATGTGGTATCGAAGTAAGTGAGCGAGATCATTTTATGCATATTTGTGTCCTTTGTGTTAAAAACATCAGCTTTGACATTGTCCTATCAGGGTTAGATTTACAAGTAAAAAGCTATGTAAATTGTTGCTTAGGCTTCGACTTTCAAGGAGCCTCAAACATTTGTACAGAAAAAAAACAAAAAATTAAGGTCGAATTTTGTAATAAACATTTTTTTACAAACCAACAAAACATACTATACAAAATAAAAAGTAAAGTATTTCGTTAATTTTTTTCTAAGAATTAGCGTAAGGTCTTTTTTTTTAAAAAAAATGATAAAACCAGTTTTAAAAAAGATTTTTAAAGGAATGGGTATAAAAATTCAGTTATAAAACAGAAGACTAGTGAAACCTCACATCTTTTTCTTCCAATAACCGTATTGAATCAGAGAGATAGTCTGATTTAATTTTTTTCTTTTTATAATTGACTTCTAAAATTGTGAAGGGTTGGTAAGGGGACTTACATTCAGCTTAGGGCTTCGAAATGCTTAAATCTGACCCTGTGTCCCACACAAAATAACTGGCATTTTAACTTTAAGAAAATATCTTTTAAAATTGACAGCATAACTTGTTCGTGTAAAGTTGGACAATCGGGAAACTGCCGATTCTTAAGTCTAATTCACTCTTTCACAATTCGGAGAAGCTCATAAATATAACCGACCAATTTCCGAATAATCATTGTTTTTCGTGTGAGAATAGATGAAAACTTATATTAGGCTCCCGTAAGTCTTTGAAATTGCAATTTGGAATGCAACAGAAAGCTTTGCTTTTTCTATTGTTATTCATATTTACTGCTGATAATACACAAGAATTAATCAAACGACCCAGATAGAATAGTTTTCTTTTTAAACACCGGAGGGCGAGCATCCGGTGAAAAATGCGAATAGTTAGAAACTTTGAAAGAAGAGATTTGGCCTGTACCGTAAGTGGACCGCATAAACATTGAAAGGGCTTATTCATATGTGCCCCCAGGCCGCAGGTTGTGCATCCCTGATTAATAGGTATAGTTACAGGTATGTGTATGTATAATAAAGTATATTTAATGAGAAATCTGTTGTTTATTTTCAGATAGTTTCTTAATATTCGGTTCATATTCTGTATTCATTAGTTTAATGCATTTCACAGTCAATTCATTTCCAAGTTTATTTCTATTGATAGATTTTACAAAATTCATTGAAGTAAACAATTTTTTACATGAATATGTGGACCCAAACATTGTTAAAAGAGCATTAGCAAGTTTCTTCATTGATATAAAATTATTTGGTAAAGAATCCCATACATTTAATATAATATTTTTAATTTTTAGTGTGGGATCATTATTATCTGCACTACTTTCAGACATTTTTCCTTCTACTTCGGAAATCAAGTTTTCAAATTTATTTTTCCACACTATGCTGCTTTGAAATTCAACTAATTCCAATTCTAAATCATGGATACCTAGCCACATAAATTCGGTTAACTCCATTGTTACAAATTTCATTTTGTTTGGGTATAAAATAAAGTGAAATGTATTTTCCAAACTTTTAAATTGATTAAATCTCTCCTCAAAAGCTTGTTCTATTTCCTGTATAATCATTAAATTTTTTTAAATTGCATTTTCTTGAATGTCAGGCATATTTCCAAAATTATTGTGTTTTGAAAATTGTTTTTGTAATTATAAATAAACACAGCTTACTGGAATTATTTATCCGATAAATAACAATTTTTTTTTACGTTCCAGCAATATTCTATTTCGTAAAAACATTTTCAACTGCCTTAAGCAGCCATCTTCAGTTAACCAATACAAAAGAACATAGAATTATAAAAATAAGCACATGGAGTTCTAAACGTACGAAAATTAAATGAAATTCGAATGCGCTCACGCACATCGTCGGTAACGCGCTTACATGCTAAAAACGGCGTTTTTTTTATGATGTTCCGTCGGTAACGCACTTACACGCTAATAACGGTGTTTTTTTTTATGATGTTCCGTCTCTTTAACACATTGCTAGTCATTTTAGGTTATCAAAGAAAGACTTCCAAGCTATCGCCATTGACGATAGCTTGGAAGTCTTTCTTTGATAACCTAAAATGACTAGCCTTTTTGCGATAGCTTGGAACTTGGATAACCTAAATTGAAGCCTTTTGGCGATAGCTTGGAAGTCTTTCTTTGATAACCTAAAATGACTAGCAATGTGTTAAAGAGACGGAACATCATAAAAAAAAACGCCGTTTTTAGCGTGTAAGCGCGTTACCGACGATGTGTGTGAGCACATTGAATTTCATTTAATTTTCGTACGTTTAGAACTCCACGTGCTTATTTTTATAATTCTATGTTCTTTTCTATTGGTTAACTGAAGATGGCTGCTTAAGGCAGTTGAAAACGTTTTTACGAAATAAAATATTGCTGGAACGTAAAAAAAGGTTGTTATTTACTGTTTTTGTAATTGAGGAAAATATTTCATGATATTCTTTTCCAAATCCTTAGTAAAGATGTCAAGTTTCATCATAAATATTTTAATATTTTCAAACATCATTAAAACAATAGGTCTATTTTCTTGAAGTTTTTTATTCAGTTTATTAAAATGCTGAGTGATATAGCATAAAAACATTAAATCATTTAACCAATCTATATTTGAAAATTCCTCAAAACTATTGTCTTTTTCATTCAAAAAGAGCTTAATTTCTTCTAATGAAATGACAAACCAATTAAGAACTTGACCGCAACTGAGCCATCAAAGATTGTTGTATGTCAAAATCCCTGAGCAGTGGCACTCAATTTTCTCTAATAATTGTGCAAATTGTTGTTTATTAAGAGTTCTTGTATTTATAAAGTTGATTACTTTTATTACAACTGGCATTACATTGGAAAATGTTTTTAAACCTTGCTTTGCTCATAGAACTTGCTGGTGTATTATACAATGAAATTCAATCAGAGAATGTATAATATTTTGCTTAAGATACTGAATAAAACCAATGTTTATCCCCACCATATTGGGTGCACCGTCTGTTGTTATAGAAACAATTTTCTGTAGGTCAATATCCATTTCTTTAAATGCAATGTTAAATTCTTTAAAAATATCAAGACTGATACACTTCCCTTTCAACGTTATTAGTTTCATTAGCTCTTCTTTCATTATATTGCCTGATTTATATCGAGCGAAAACTGCTAATTGTGCATAACCATTTACATCATTACTCTTATCTAAAGCAATTGAATACATTTCTGCATAATTTAAGTCATTATGTATTTGCAAAAAAATATTTCTTTCTAATTCTATTACTCGATCTTTAATTGTATTGCGACATATTGGTAACTCATTTATATGCTTTAAAATCAAGTCTTTTTCTTTAAAATTGCAAATGCTCTAAAAATGCTTGTTTTACAAACTCTCCTTCTGAATGAGGTTTTCCATGGTGAGCAATGCAATGGGCAACTTGAAAACTAGCAGCTGTAATGTTATTTTTTGGAATTAAAAAGGGTTTAAAACACTGGTTTGTGAATGGTTCTCTTTTTTCTTTTGTAAAAATGTGTTCTTCTTTCTTCATCTGTTGAAAGGCTGAGACTAGAATGCAACTTTTCAAAATGTCTTTTTACATTGTATGTACAGTACATGAAGTGACTTTTTTGTTACAAATTACACACAAAGTTGTTTTATTCTTTTTAATCACACCATATTTATCAAACCATTGTTTGATATAGTCTGGAACTTGTATCATTTCATTTGTTTTTATTTTTTTAACTGCCAACATAGTACAGGGCTACAACTAAAAATATTTATATTTAGAATACAATAATTTGAGATGAAATTTCTTATTAATGTACCTGATATACATACATATGTAGATGAGGAACTTTAATAATAAAAAAATAATAATGTTGAATTATTAAACACTTCTAGACGCATATGACAAGGCTGCCATTTAGTTCAGCACTGGTACATCCCTGAGCTGGTACATCTCCCCATTCTATGATGCAACGAATATGTATGTGCGTCAAGTATATGACTAACTGTCATGAGTCATACACAGGTGCAATGATACAATAGAAAATCAGCTAGCCAATGTCCACTTGAAAATATCTACTATATAAAATTGAAATGGGCAGTTCTGTGACAGTATGCCAAAAATAGCCTCTAGGGCCCTAGCTATTATTTAAATTAACAATATAAATTCTTTTATATTTACTTAATATACTGAATTATACTGTAAAAATATAATTATTTTTATTTGTAATAGAAATTTATTAATTTATGAATTTATTATTTATACCATGAAATGACACCGCGCACATGCCCCGATGCCTGCATCTGTCCTTTAGACTGGTTTTTTTATAAATTCGACATTAGATATATATACTTTATTTTTTTAATATTTTTGATTGACTGTTCTCTATTTTATGATATAAAAAATAAGTTTATAACAAGTAAAACGGCAAGGCCATATTCGGGACAAGACTATGTCTCAGAGACTCACTACTAAACAGGATCACTTTGGCAGGTGTTGTTCTCATTCTCCAATCATCTTTGGTATTGTTGGTTTTGAGCGCAATCATCCAAACTTTGCCGGCCACAGCCACCACCACAAGATCTTCCATGATGCATTTTCATTGAAATTAACCTATCGAATGTTGAAAGTTCTCTCCGTTGCATGACGCCCCAGGTTGAATTTTTGTCAATGTGAAAATTTCCCATTTTTAAAAAAAATAATGGTGGCTATTGTATTGTTAGTGCAAAATATAAAAACAATTGCTAACGAAATATATATATATATTAATAAATATAAAAAGAAAAATAATTCCATTCTATTAAGTTAGTTTTAATATCAAATTATAACAACGTGCCATCTAGTTGCAAAAAGTTCTGATGATGAAACATCTCATCTGCAGTCAATCAATGCGGCGACCAGAAATATGTGGGGAATAACACAGGAGAGGTAAATGGGTTTTTCAAAGATTTGTTTGTCAAAATTCGATTTAGCAACATTCGCTTTTCAAACTTCCCAACGCACGTGTTTGTCAAAATTCGATTTCACAATATTCGTATTTCCAACTTACCAACGAGTAATGCATGTGCAAATCTCACACTACTGCCTGTTTGTAGAGAGTGTCATCATTTTGTATTTTTATTGTGTTTCAGTTCTCGGTCCCCTGACTAACTACGAGTCTGGTTTTTTTTATGCAGGCATGATTTCGGCACCTAATACTCTGTGCCAAATTTCAATTCCTGACATGTACTCCTTTATACCTCTAAGCTGATAAGACAGCAGGACATATGATTTTTATAAACAAGACATAGTCTTGTCAAAAATCAATGCATGGGTCATTTAAAAAGCTTGCATGGGTCAGTGTCTGACCTGTGGTCATAGGTTTGCCACTACTGGTCTATGGGGAGAAATGAAGCTAAGATTGATCATACCATCATGCTGTGGAGATATTTACCATGGTAATAACCAGGTCTAAGTGTGATACCAACTCAGACATCACCTGGGTTAACAAGATCTGCATTTGTGGGATAGGCAGAGGCTCACATTTGAAAAATGGGCCACAGTCTCCCTTGGCTACTGCAATGCCCTTGACAGTTGTGAGGAACCAACCTAGCCTTGGTGTTTTTGTGGCAATGCATCCATAAACCACAAAGGCTGGTAAACCACACCCACAGATGAAATGGGCAATGGAAATGAACGAGTTTATCATCCTTACTTACTATGCCATCACAAGCCGGAAACAAACATGACAGCATACAGGCAACAACTATACCATAGATTTACACAACAATGTCCTCATTTCACTGTCACTGAACAAAGGGTTTTTGATCAAAAATGAACAATTATACATAACAATCTTATCCCACACTTGAACTTATCAAACAACACAGTGCTGATCAAATACATCAACAGACAGAAACATTTAACATTAATGAAAATTACATAACCTGCCAGGATAATTCAGCAACAAGCACTGATAATAGCACAAACACGACAACTACTACTATTGATACTACAGACACTTCCTCATCCATCACTGATAATGTAGACATAGATTTAGTTAATACTCTCTCACTTATATTTCAGAAAACACTCACTAAATATACAGGCACAGATCTCAAACAACGACCACGAATACCAAAAATCAACACGTCAAAGATAGTAGGAAAAACACTAAATTATGTAAACACACACTACATTCATTCAATTTCTACACTCTCAGACATTCATACATTAGTTTATGCTGGGGCAGTCACAGTAGTGACATACCATGGACTGAAAATACAATCGCAGACAGATACACACAAAACACAGTTCTATCACAAGCCTGCCTGGCAGAGAAGAATAGAAACACAAATAAATGACATTAGACAGAAATTAGGCAGGCTGACACAATACACTAAAATCAACATAACACCCAAATTAAAGAAACGACTCAAAAACATTTTCAAGAAAATCAAAATACACAAAACATGACCATCCCAACACACATTACAAAATACATTGATACACTAAAACAAAAACTTGCAGCCAAAGCATTTAAATAATACAAAACATCCATGCCATGAAAACAACAAAATAAATTATTTGCAAACAATGAAAAACACTTTTACAGACAAATTAGTACCAAAACAATCACTAACAACATACACAGCACAGTGCACACCAACAGAAGAATTCACAAATTATTGGTCTTTTCTTTGGTCTAGTGCAGGTATCACCAAACTATGACCTGTGAGCCAGATCCAGCCTGTAAAGGTCAGTTCATCCAGTCTGCCACTGCACTGTGCCACAAATGAGCTAAAATATAATTATTTATATGAAAATATCATAGACTGTAGATGAACTTACTATGCAGAAAAAATTAAAATAAGTGTAAGTAAAAATGCCAAAATTGATCCAATCTGATTTTTGCCTTTGACAGTAATATACTTTTTAGGAAAATCTGTGAAATGTAAAATTTGGTGACTTTTTATGACTTTGAATATGAGAGCGCTTTTTGTGTATGAACCTGCAATGAAGTTTTAACAAAAGTGATTACGAGCTTGCTGCAGCAATTGTATTCATGTATTGGTAAATAAATATATTGGTTTACTTTATTTTTGTGTATTCAGTATACTATATTAAACAAAATGGTTATGCAATCCATGCTCATCATTCTCTCAGATATCTGGCCTGCTGTGAAAAAAGTTTGGTGTCCTCTGGTCTAGTGCTGTCTCACAAAATTCTGATGTAGACTGGACAAGGAGAACAAAAACTTGCACAACATACCAACTATGCCCTGTGCTGAAACCAGGTGTCTTTCCATTTTGTGTTCTGTGTTCTGTTAACAGAACACAAAATGGGAAGACACCTGGTGTAGACAACATTCACAATTTCTGGTATGAAAAAGTTTACATTACTGCACCAGGAACTAGCTAAACACCTAACACACATCATCATCAATCCACAAGACATGAGAAAATTTCTTACTCAGGACATCACTTACATAAAACCTAAAAATGACAATACCACACAATACAGACCAATTACATGTCTTTCAACACTCTACAAATTATTGACATCCTGTATCACAAACAAAATATACAAACATGTTCAAGAACACAATGTTCTTGTGGAACAACAAAGAAATCACACAGATTGAAAATAACAGTTAGGCCAGGAACACACATGCGTAAAACTATGTGGCAGAAAACTGAATCAGAAATCAGCTTTCAGTTCAGTTTCTGTTTTATGCTTTTATGCCAGAATACACATAAGTAAAAATTCTGGTTGAATAGGAAACACCACTGCCACTAACAGTGCTAATTTTATTAATGTTTTCCTCTCATATATCTATCCCTTTGTACCTTCCATTTTTTTCTCCGCTTCCTCTGCTATAATATAGAAAATTTAAATTAATAGACTTGTATTCTGTATTCAAATAAAGAATGCATGATCTAAATACTGGGCCTATATATCAATTCTACTAGACTGACCTGTTATTTGAAGTTTTGCACCTATAGCCATCCATAAAAGTTGTTTAAATACAGTGTCTTTATATATGACACTGATATGGTAGAACGGATTCGAGAAACCTCTCTATTTCATTTATTTTTTGTTTTTTCGAGACCATCACAATTATAGGGTTAACCATTATTGCCACTATTGTTAGAATAAAAACCACATGTCTACTTTGACGTCACAGAAAAGACCTCTTTATTGGAGGAATTTTGGCGTAAAAATTTTACAGCATAAAAAGTAGAGACATGCTCTACTCTTTTTTCAGTTTTGTTTCAGCCAAAATTTCAGAAAAATTTTTACGCTTTCTGTTTTATGCTAGATTTTACATGTGTGTGTTCCTGGCTTTACTCATAGATTCAGTCATTCTACAGCAATCACACAAACAATGCAGAAACATGCACATGGCATATATAGACTACAGAAAAGCATTTGACAGTGTTCCACACAGTTGGCTGCTACATATTCTATACAAGTACAAAATACATCCATTACTCATTGCATTATTCCAAAACACTATGCAGCACTGGAGAACAACACTAAATTTCAGGATTTAAAGTTGTTGATGATGTCTGTTTAAAATGGAAGAAAATGTTTGTTTTCTTTAGAATATATTTGTTTTTTGTTAGTTATAAATGTCTAGTTGTGTTTATTATTTTCAAATTATTATTAAATTTGTTTAATCAGAGTGATTAATCACTCTGATTAAATAAATTTGTTAAATAGATAATTAGATTATTATTAATTCTAAACATTAAACTTTTTCTCTTAAAGATTAGAACAAATTGTTGGATCTCTGACTACATTATATCTAGACAATCAAAAAACTATAAGCAGAAGATTAAAATGTCAACTCTTAATAACCATAGTGACTATTATTCTAAATCATGAAATGCTGGTAAGTTCTTTAATTGTAAAAGTGGAAAGATAATTTTATGTAGATAGGAAAAAAATTGTATATTTCAGGAAGAAAACTCATCTTTGTTTGGATTACTGTTACAAATAAAAGATTTTTTAATTCAAATAGTAATTAATAAAACCAAAAGAAATCCTGTTGTTTGTGCAATTGCATGTAAATGTCTTGAAGAAATAGAGCAGTTTTTCCCAGTAAGTTTTTTAATGTTAAATTATATAATGCTTTTTATGTTAGATATGTATTTAAATGATCATAATTAGAGTATAGATAAAATATTTTATTGTTTAAGATCATAAAAGTCTACCATTCTGACAGCTCTATCTCTTTATTATTCTATCTACATCATTACTAACACTATCACTAGTGCTTTTGAAATGGAAAATAAAGTAACACAGAGAACATTTGAATTTAACTTCTTTCAAAAATTTAGAAGAAAATAAAGGCTATAACTAGCTAAATGTAATTTAGCTAAAGTTATAGCCTGAAATAATCTGACATTAATGATTAGATTAATATAGAAGTTTAGGTTTGGTTATTCATAAAAAATTTAAAGCACAATATAAATTGTAAAATATAAAATTTAAAATGAAAAAAAAAATTATTACATTGCTTTATTTATTTATTTACAAAAATACAGTAGCTATTAGCAATAGCTCCTGTATTTTTGCAAATAAATAAATAAAGCAAATAATAAGCAAAATATACTAAATAAGCTATATTGATGTTATAGTATATCAGTGTATATTTTACTATAAACTGATTTTTCAATAAGATTATATTGAGAAAGATAAGACTTTATTGAAAATTATGTACTTTTGTTCTATTTTGTTACCAGTACTAACCTTGATTAAAATAATTTTTTATTGCTGTTCAATTCAATATCCCTTATATTATCATTATGGCACAAACAATATTTCAAACTCCTAAGTATATATATTTCTATATGAGTATTAAAACTAATAATTGTATTTCAGGGAATATTATTTTCTGATGTAGAAAAAATTTTTATTTGCTGTCAGTGTGAAACTTCACCAATATTTCAATCTTACTCATCCCTTTTGATTCTTATCATTAGCCACATTACTCAAGCAAAATTTTCCATTACAGATAATAGGTAATAAATTTAATATGTTTATAATTCAAATAATGTATTTTTATATTGTATTTATACATTTTGTTTCCTTAAATTGTTATTATTTATTATTTAGTAATTATTAATAATTGAATGTAAATACAAAATTATCAAATATAATATAGCAATATTTATTGAGAATTATTAGATATATAGCTGATTAGTCATAGTAAATTATAGAAATTTAATTAACTCTTACATTTCTTTTAATAAGTTATATCTGGAAATTTATAATTTGAATAGAAAAGCTAACAACAATAGAGTGTCTGTTTGATGATTTTTCTATTTGCAGTATACAAGAAAATTCCAATAATGCTGAAAAACAGAAGGTAATATATATTTATTTAATTATTCTAAAATAATAAGAACTTATAAAGTTTTTAAATAACTAATTACAAATATAATATCTTGCCATGAGATAATTATGATTGGCTTATCTAATTTGATCCAAGTTTGTTTGTGATTATTTATAGATTACCAATGTATCACACATTGAATTTTAATACTCTAATTTTAATAGCAAAACAGAAGAATGCCGAAAATTTCTCATAGGAATAATGTTATTAAAATATTCCATTCTTGTCTTTTTTTAATTTGTAAATTTACAAATTAATCTTCACAGAATTTCTTTAAATTTTTATCCCACAAATAATTTAAAACTAAATTAATAAAAGGTATTAAAGTTTTTTTATTGTTAAAATCTTATTTTATTTTAGCAAGACATTGTCTTATTACATATTGAATGTTTTTAAAAAGCAAATGTTATACAATAATAAATGCTGTTAAAACTGAAATTTCTGAATCAGTTTAAAACATATGGTAATGTTGATTTGAATATCAAAACTTTAAGTTTTAACTACATTACAAAAGATGCTAAAGGTCAGTTTTCAAATTAGTGTTTTTGAACATATATCATATTTTAAGTACAGAGTGGTTTAATTAAACTGATACTACTAAGAGAATTCTAGAGCAAAATTTACTGAACATATCATAATGAAATTTTCTATTAAGCTATTAGGAACATGGAATGGGGAAGCCATTTATGACAAAAAAATTTTTAGTGCCTAGTTCTTCATTAGAGAAAGAAATGACACTTTGATGAATATAACAGCAATATGTGTTTACTTGAATGGTTTCAAAAACTTTGTTCATTATGTGAACTCTAAACCAATGACATGTTGAAAACATAGCACAATATGGTGGTTGCACTCAGAATTTTTATTGAAATGGCAGAAATAGTCCATATTATGTTTGCCTTAAGTTTGACTAGGGATTTTACAACTCTCTGATAGACTTATCTTTAAGGTAATTCCAGAGCCAGAGATTACAGGTTTAAATTCTGAGAATGTGGAGACAACATGGGAAACATTTGGTGATATTACAGTCTTCACTAAAGGTGAAGAATTTCTTTAACTGGACCAGTAATATGCAGAAGAATTTCATTATACATAAGGATTGTAGTGTCTAAATGCTGTCTTTCTAGCAAGGCAGAAATCGTGTCATTGGTAAAGTTGACACTATCAGGTATTTATAGCATTACACCTTACCAACCCTTTCACTGTAATGTTTTTTTTTAAAAAAGTCCTAGAATAAAGTTAGAAGCCATTACAGATTGTTATGTAATCAGAATACAATAGTTTGTTAACCATGAGATGCATTTTCCAGAACCCCATACTTCTGCAGTTGTGTCTATTGACTGCCCTGCTAGAATGACATGAGCCTCGTTAATATACAAAACTCTAAAGCCAAATTTCATTGATCCATTTTTGCAAGATAAAAGTTTGCAAAATGAATTGTATGGAGGTCTTGAGACTTTGTTACACAAAATGGATCATGTAGGAGTTTCAGTCAAGAATGTATGCAACACTTTGCAAACATTTGATCATGGCAGTGGCAATTGATATATCATTCTCCAGCATTCATGAACCATTATTTGCTGCATTAGTTGTTATAGCATTTGTAATATTTCTAACTAATTCTGCATCAACTAGATACTGTCCTCTCAGACACCACACCTAAATCACCCTTTGCTTCAAATTTCAAAATTGTTTTCTAAACTTGTAATTGTAAAAACCTTACTGTTCTTAAATTCTAATATTATTGTTAATTGTCTACTTGGACTTTATTTATTAATAGGACTTTATACTGGTGTTTAAAGATTGGCACAGTAATGAAAGTTAGTTCAGGAAAGAACAAAATTTCTTTATTATATCACCTGTAGTAATAAATTCTGTACACATATTATACGTGTTTCGGGCTAGCATGCCCCTCATCAGCAGTATTACTACCAAACATGTAAATACATATTCCAATCCCGAGTATGAATGGAATTTCTCGTTTCACAATTAAACATTTCGATCAAGGTTTCGCTTGCCACCATTCAACAGTGTTATAACAGTATTAATAGGACTTTATACTGGTTTAAACACCAGTTCTATTAATAAGTAAAGTCCAAGTAGACAATTAACAATAATATTGTTTTCTAAACTCTTTCTAGATATTGGTCTTTTTCTCAAACAGTGATATTTACTTAGAATGACAAATGCATTGCTACCATTTTGTAGAATAAGAGGTCAAGTTCTTTTATGTCCACAGTCATGATTATGGTTAAACAGATTAATAGCATTTGATATCATTTCTCTTTTTTTTTTTTTATAATCTGGGACAGACTTTGTAACTTTCATAAGTTTACAAATAAGCAGAATTCATCAGTGTCATTTTTCCTCCAGTGGAGAACTTGGAACTAGAAATTTTTTTTGTTGTAAATGGCTTTCCAACATTCCCAATAGCATAAATACAAAATGTGATTGAAATATGTTCATCAGATTTTGTTCTGGAATTTTTTAATTCAGTTTAATGATAACCACCCTGTATTTTGCAACCTTAATTAACTAAAGCAGGTGGTAGAATATTTAAAATTATCATCATATTTAAAGCATATGCAGACTAATTTACAAATTAATAAACATGAAAAAGGAATTCACAAAAATTTTCATATATTTTGGAAATATTTTTATTTAAAATTTGTCAAAGATTATCCAGTATTTTATCATAATGATTAGCAGTAATCTTAGGACATGCTTCAGTTTATAAGAATGACATTAATATAAGAATGAGGATATATAATGTTATTGTTCAAATAATGTGAAAAAAAAAGTTTTATATTACTGTTTATTCTTTATAGATAAGTCTATACTAGCATTTCTCAAACTATGGGTTGCAATCCAACATTGGGTCACATTAAAATTTTAATGGGTTGCGAAATGATACTACCTTCCACAGAAATGCTCGTAAAACTTGTTTTACTGAAATATTCTCTAAGAACTAGGAACAATAGATGTATTTGTGAAGTACTGAAAATTTTTTAACAACTTTTTCTTACAATTATTATTCTCATTTAGTAATAAAGTTAAGATTATAGAATGCATATACAGTAGAGTGTTGTTTATCCGAAAGCCGATCAACCGAAACATTGGTTAACTGAAAGCGTTCCAGCTGGCAAATTTAAATATCCACTAGTGCTGTGGCACTGCCATCTTTAGCTATGTCTTGGGCTACTCCAATATTATTTTTGTTGGTGTGTGTTTTAGCTGGCAGCACTGGCACTTTTGTGTGGCGTTTTTCTGAGGACTGTATGTTGGGACGTGTGTCATGCTAAATTGAAATTCATTTCCATCGGGGACATTAATTTTGGATCTGTGAATTTTATACTTGTAACAGTTCATGCTGTAGTTGTTGTACCATTTGCAATGGCAACTAAACATAAATGCATTGTTCTCAATATTTCTGATAAACTTAAAATAATAGATCAGTTGAAGTGTGGTGCTAGTGGATCAAGCTTAGCACAGAACTATGGAGTTGGAATTTCCACAATATCAGACATTAAAAAGAACAGTGATGCCATTAAAAAATTTGTGACTAGATTAACTTCTAAAGTATAATTTTTTTGTTTTTATATTTTTCGATATATTTATTTTGTTTGTACAAAATAAAGAGATAATTTATAACGATACAATAACCACAATTATTATTTTAAAAAATTTACGTTAGGCTTAATTACGACGAAAATTTAACGCAAAGTGACAAACAATGGAGAAAAATTGAAACATAGGATAAGTTAATATGTTTTTTCGTACATAATTGGTTATCCAAAAAATAAGTTATCCGAACAACCCCAGTCCCCAATTGATTTGGATAAATGACACTCTGCTGTATATGAAATTGATTTCTCTTTTCTGTTTTGAATAACATCAAAGGTTAATGTGTACCTAGGTGGCCAAGACGGCGGACCTTCCGGTAATCTCGATCCAGGTTACTTAGTGACGTCAAGATGGCGGCCATCTTGACTGCGATTTACGATGGAGCAGATGTGATCACGTGATTTGCTCCGCGATTTATTAAATACTAAATCCCGATTTTAGAATTTAAGGATTTTGTTAAAATAATTACTATTTCGAAATATTAAAAAAAATAAATAAAAATAAACGATAATTATATAATGTTATTACTTACTCCATTGTGCATGCTGCTGTTCCTCTCTTTTTTTTCGATGCTTGGTTTGGACAGGAATTGATACCGTTTGACTACTTGTCTTTCTGTTCTTCTTTCTTTCATTCCTACTTTTATCCTAATCATCATCGGTAATATCGCATTCCTTTCTTTTCTTCACCTTTTCTTCGACCACCTTTTTTACTTTTTTCTGAATATTAGAAACTGGGGCTGCAGGGACTGTCTTGGGTTCTTTTTTTAGCGTGATTTCGGAACGATCGTTTACTTGACAGATAAAACAGCTCTTGTCTTCTCAACATATTCCCCCTACAACCCATTTCGTACTTTTTAGTTTGCGGCCTTTTTCATATTTTCGTTTACATATGACAGTCTCGTTGATTTCGATGATTTTCTTCAGACCTCCGATTTTAAACGACGTAATATTGTGCAGAGCAACTAGCACAATAAAACATATATATGGTTGGACCAGTCGACAGCAGCCTTATTCGAAATGCCTACAGCAATAGCCGAGGTAATCGAAGAGCATTCCAATGCAATGTAATGCCATATAAAAAAAAAAAAAAAGATTCTACTCCACGATATTTTTCCACATTTACCTTTAAAGGTTCCTTCGAATGCAGAACTATTTCTTTGACATTTTTTGCATCTCATCACACACAAATCTCGGTCGTGTCGATAAAAAATTTGGCACGAATTCGAACAATTCTTACAAACACTTCCTTAATATGCTGTAATCCTAGACTCACCGCAAATTTAAAACCTTTATCGATTCTGGAGTCCATACCTAATTCAGAAAATTCCGATTCGAGCACTCGATAGAAATCATGGGCGGTGCACACTGCCCAAAACTCTTGGGAAGAAATATCGAAAGAACTCATAACTAACCAATTAATATTAAACAAAAAACTTCGAAAAGAAAAAAAATTACGTCTAAAGTCAAAAATCAATCAAATCAACACAATTATCACACCTGTTACCACTTTCCGCCGATAACTCTACACGAAATGCGTTGTTACTATTAATTTGCATATCACAACGTGATAGTCCGCAGCTCCCTCCATCTTGACGTCACTAAGTAACCTGGATCGAGATTACCAGAGGTCCGCTATCTTGGCTACCTAGGTACACATTAACCACATCAAAATAAATATTTTATGTAAGATCATAGTCACAAAGCCATTTAAGTTGCAATGGTTTTGAAAATATTTCCTTGTTTATTCAAACTTTTAGGTTTATTATCATACATAACAATAAATTATGAGAAATAGATAGTGGGTGAATTTTAGCACAAATGGCTCAATAAAGAATTAGTAAAGAATTTTTTTGTGTATACAGGTATCCCTTGCTTAACGTGCAAAATTAATTGTGACACTCACAACAAAAATGAACCTGTTACCAGTGTGTATCTTGTAAAAAATTGTCTCACAAATGTTTTCAAACTGTATAAAGTTCCTCAGGTGGAAATGGAACTCTTGAAAAAATAGAACAGGAGATTTCAAACCAAAAAATTGCCGAATTTCATTGTGACAGACATGCACTGTTGTGGCTGGATGTTAGTTATTAGCGATATATGTCTATGAGGAGTTGCCAGGCTGGTGAAAGGTTGAGCTCCTCTTTTTGGTTGATGCATGTATTTGGTTGGAAGCTATGGCTATACATAATGGTTGGAAGCTATGGCTATATATAAAATGAGCCATACATTTGTATGGCTCATTTTATATATAGCCATAGCTTCCAACCATTTTATGTGCTCTGGGTGGAGCATGGTTTTGATGATTTTAGCTTTGTTGAATTCTGCCTCAACATCCTGATCTGATGCATATATACTTAGGGCCATGTAGTGAGCCTTCTGTGTTGTAGGTCTGATTGGTGTTCCTTCAACCTGGTCTTTAACGAGTGCTTGGTAGAACCAATGTAAATGAGTTCTGTTACCCATTAGAGTTATAGAGTATACGCCGTACATTCTGTTGAGATCTGGGGGGTTTTCCCATTTTTTAGGATGTCGGCTACTGTAGGACCTCTACTATATATTATCTGCATCTGTTGTTTCTTGGCTATTTCTCCATATACTTCTCTAACATATGGGTTGAAGGTGACAGGGAATCTTGTTAGTTCGTTTTGGTTGGCGCTAGCCTTTGCCTGTACTGTGGATGTGTTTCTTTGACGATGTTGTCTGATTATACGTTGAAAGGGTACCCATGCTCTGTTGCAACTTTTCTAAGATAAGTCAATTCAGTGTCCAGAGCTTGCGTTGTGGAGAAGTGGGAGATTGCTCTTCTTACCAGGGTTTAGTTGTGACAATCCCTTTTTTTACACAGCAGAAATTTTAATTAACATGTCTTTAACAGTCATCTTCACTTAACATAGATATGTTTTTCTTAGCAAATAAAGTATTGGCAAATTTGCTATTTTCATTTATTAAAATAAAAATATTTGCTACTAACCGAAAATTTGTTTTAGTGGGTGGTAACTGTTCGGTCAAGTACCGAGGTACCACTGTATTTAATTAATGCAATTTTTATATATGTGGTAGCATTGAGGAATTAATTAATCATGTTAATCAAGGAATATCTGTATGCAAAATGAAATTGACAAAATCTTCATACAATCTGAAAAGTACATTTTAAAAAAAGGGTTCATTAAGTTTATAAAAAAAAAACCTGTAATATTTTTCAAAGTACAATAGATTCCTGAATAATTTGAAACAGTCTGTTTTATTTACAATCATCAGTTTTAAATTTTTTAATACTTAAATTTTAATAATAAAAACTGAAATAGAAGTAAGTTATTTGGTACAAATTGAAATTGACCCAAATCCTTCTTAATAGAACTCAATGTTTCATTTTACACAGAAATTATTGTTAATAATGCATAATTTTGTTTCATTTATAATAAACAGTAACTCCAGTTTACCAAGTTTTTAAAAAATTTTATATTATAAGCATTGGGTTGTGGAATCATTACTAACAAATATATTGAATCACATCAACAAAAAGTAAGTTGAGAAATGCTGGCCTATACTACTACTACTTTTTAAATGTATTATTTTTATTAAAGATGAAAATATTATTTAAATTATATAAACACAGATGCTTTCCTACTTATGAACAAGTTAAATTCCCAAGGTTTTGCCATAAGTCAAAAACTAACTTAGAAAGTACCTTTGTACACAGAATAACCACATATTGTTAATGTTTGATACTTTAATGTAGGAAAAATTACACTCATTTAACCTCTCTACTGCTTAGTAACATGTGTTTCAAACAGTTTTCTTTACCTAACTCACTTAGTTTTATAATGTCAAGTTTAGTTTCCACAGTAATAGAGCAACATTTCTTGCATTTATTTCTACTGTTAGATTTACTATTATGTTTTGAATTTACTTTTTGAAACACTAATTTTAAAAGTTTATACAAATTGCAAACAATAGCGAAAAACTACCATTACTTCAACATTACTGACTTTGATGCGACCTCACGAGCAGCAATGGAATGTCAGAATTAATGCAAAAATAAAAAATTACGATTAATACAAATTTAAATAAACATGGAATTATCTATTAAACATTTATTATTTATTACTGGCTAAAGACTGATTTTGACACCATCCCACAACTGGCAACTGACCCTCAGAATCCATGCAAATTTTAAATTTTAGTCACACAGTCAATTGTTGGTAAGTAGGCGAGTTCCTGTATGAGTTTACAATATACTAAATATATGGTTTCTAAGTATGATCAAATAAATGAAAAGTTTACTTTCAAAAACTTTTTCAGATATATTTTAATTCTTCAAGTAAAAATACAGAAGTTAATTAATGTTTAATAAATAAATATTGACTGTAATGCACATTGCAAAACAGAATTTTATAATGAGTAATTTTAATAAAATTAATTTTTAATTATAACATAGTAATAAAACATGAGTATGTGATAAATTACAAAAAAAAAAAAAATTCAAATACACTACTGGCCATTAAAATTGCTACACCAGGAAGGAATGCAAATAACAGAATGATATTTATTAGACACAAATATTATAGTAGGAAGAACAAGTAATTAAATTTTCAGGAAATTTGGAGGTATAGACCTTGAGAAATCAATATCCAGAGCAGTCACTTCTGGCAGCAATAACAGCACTTATCCGCCTAGGCATGGAGTCAGAGATTGGATGGCATGTATGGGTACAGCAGTCCATGCAGCTTCAATGCTATATTACAGGTTATCAACTATAGTGACTGGCAAGTGATGGTGTGCCAATTGCTTGGCAACCATGGACCAGACATTTTCAATTGGTGAGAGATCAGGAGAACGTGCTGGCCAGTGCAACAGTCGAACATGTTCTGTATCAAGGAAGGTCAGGACAATGTGGGCAACATGTGGTCGTGCATTATCCTGCTGAAATGTAGTGTTGTGGAGGCCTCAAAGATAAGGCAGAGCCACGGGCCCTTAACACATCAGAAATATAATGGCTGTTCTTCAAAGTGCTGGAAATGCGAACAAGAGGTGATCAAGATGTGTGTCCTATGGCATCCCATACCATCACTTCAGGTGATGGGTCAGTATGACAATGTCGAATGCATGCTGGCAATGTGCATTCTCCATGATGCTGCCAAACATGGATGTGGCCATCGTGGTGCTCTAACCAAAACCAGGATTCGTCTGAAAAGACGACGTGACACCATTCCTGCGTCCAGGTTCGTTGTTGATCGCATCATTGTACATGCTTCTGCCTGTGATGCAGCATCAGGATAGCCGAAGCCATTGTTGCCATGCTGATAGTCCATGCTGCTAGAAACATTGTCAAATTGTTCGTGCAGACACTTGTTGTCTTGCAAATGACCCCATTTTTGACTAAAGGTTCGAGACATGGCTGTATGATCCGTTAAGGCCACGTGGATAAGATGTCTGTCTTCTTGGTTGTTAGTGATGGGGGGCCGCTGAGATCCTGCACGGCATTTTGTATGACTGTTCTGAACCCATCGATTCCATATTCTGCTGACAGTCATGGGATCACGACCAACACAAGCAGCAATACCATGGTATGATAAAATGCAATCCCAGTAGTCTACAATTCGAACTTGAACAAAGTCAGACACGTGCTGGTAAGCATTTCTCCTTCTTACTTGAGACATAACAACAACGTTCTTACCAGAAAACAATGTTCAAATACAATTTCTATATGAGAAACCTGCTGTAAAATCTCTTCTTTTATACACATTATAGATGTCACTACTGCTGCCTACCTTGATGAATGCACTGAAAAGCTAATCGCTTGCATATCACAGCATGTTCTATCTATCATACAAATTTCATATGTGTGGTGTGTCGCCCTCCTGGTGTAGCAATTTTAACCTTTCAACAGTGGGATAGTCAGGTATGGTGCTACCCCAAAGTAGTGGAGAATAAACATGGGAAATTTTTACAGTATTTTTTCACACGTTTTTTTCTCATTACCGTTTTGGAAAAAGATTTTGTAAACAGTTATGTCTAGTAAAGAAAAGTCTTTTTTTTTATTGTTACATAATTCATTTTTTATGTGAATTTTTTTTGCGGTAGCTTTTGGCGATACCCTCAAAAGAATTTAACAGATATATCTGTCCCTCACCACTGCCACACAATCGCCCTTGACAGATATATCTGTTGGTCACTGCAGAGTGGTTAATGGCCAGTAGTCTACAAAATATGTATGATGACTTAAAAGTAAAATTGATCATTTTAAATATTTCTGTTTTGAGGAAAATGTTTGAGAGAAAAGAAATAAATGAAGGTACATTCTCTTCCTTTATTTTATTATTATAAAATAGTTTTTACATTATGTATTTTCCCCCCTTTACAATTATTTTCTGTATAAAAAAAAATATATTTTATGTTTTTAGTATAATAAATGTTTATTTTCAGTTATGCAGAAAGTCATCTGGTAATGAATTAGAAGTCTTATCAGCAGTAGTATTCATCATGGATTTAATACCTTTAATGACTACAATGACAAGTTATCATGTTATGAAACATTTAGTACAAATTGTGAAAGATACCCCTGATTTATTACCTATTGTAAGTCTAAATTTATGTTTATTATTTTATAAAAGATATATTTTGTAGGGCTACATCATTTTTTACTACCTGAAACATATTGTGAAATCTGGAAGTTAAGAACCTAAAAATTTCTGAATTATTTCACTCCTATTATAAACGGCTTAATCAACAACATTCCATACCCGGGAAATTGTTGACCCTCGACTGGCAACGATCGTCCCCTAACTGTCAACAAGCCGTTATTCCCTCGGAGTAGGTAGATCAACTTGCACGATAGTTTACAACTTTGCACGGGATTTAAATAAATGACTAGTTCGGACGCTAACGAACGTCCAAACTAGTCGTTTATTTAAATCCCGTGAACACCTATGGCCCTAATTGCGATCCGTTATTGATCACGTGACAGGTTTTCCCATCAAAAACCTATAAAAGACGCTTCCTTCCCCTTTAAAAGGGCTCTTTGATCATCTCTCGAGTACGATGTACACTGCGCCATCCGCCGGACACACAAAAGTTTCTAAGTTCTTTTAGTGCCAGTGTCCAACTACGACTCCATTCACTGGACTCCGTCTATTACGGAATCTATAGAGGTTTCCTAAAGTTCTAAAGAATTCTACAGTTTTAAGTGCCCGTCTATGACAGTCTACAACTCCTTTTACCGGATTCCGTCTATTACGGATTTGTTAAAGAGGTATGAATAAATATTTGTAAACTCTCTCTCTCCATACCCCCTTTTTGTATATGAGGGTGACGTGTATTTTCGTTTCGCTTTTAATAAAACTTGTTTTGTTATAAAATGGTGTCTTTCTTGACTGTCGGCTTTGCCTTATCGTCGACCCCATCCTTTCTCCTCACTCACTCGCGTAACACGTAACGCGCCGTCAATGTAACAGCCATCCTTGACAAGTGGGTCGCCGGAAAGGAAGGTACGACCAAGGCCGTCTAGATGTACAGGCCGTAATACTAGTTGAGTGACGTCATATGCTGGGGCCGTGTTAGTTTATTACGTACTCCATTTACATTTTATTCTAGAGGTATATCTCATAAATAATACACCATATTTTATTGCAATTGTATATATATTGTTCAATTCAATATTTTAACATTTTATCAATCATAATTATTTAAATAGGTGTTTAAAAAATTATTAAAAAAATTATCAATTCGTGCTTATATGTTAAATTTTATTAAAAGTTTAAACTGAATAAATAAAACAATTTTAGTTACAGAATATTTTACATGTTTATTATTTACAAAGCTGTTTATAATCAATATTAACGTTACTTTTTAAATGTCATTAACTTTCTAACCAGTTTCCTTTCTTTTAATTTATCATTTCTAATTTTGCAATAATTATTTATTAATATGTTGGACATTATTTCGACACAACATTTCATCAATTGAATTCTATCTTTCTTACAACTGCAAATATTATTTTGAAAATAAAATACATTATTTTCAACTAATTTATTCATTACTAAACTTACTAAAGCTTTTTTTCCATTTTTTAGTGCCAAAAATTCACATTCATAATCATTCAGAATGGTCTGAAATATCTGAAAGGTATTTATGCATATTACAACAACAAATTCTTGCGGCCATTTAAGACCACCTCTGTCAATTATCTTCAGATATTTTGCCAAATCATCATCTCTGCATTCATATTCTAGTGGAGAATCACATGCTAGTAATGATTTACATTGTTCACAAGAAGTTTTCTTAATTACTGAATATGCAACATATCCTGCAGTGTAAATAAGAACTGACATGTTTTGTTCTGTGATAATAATATCATCAGATTTTTCCATTATTCCTTCAAATGCTTCTTCAACATCAAAATCAAATTTATCCATCTCTGCACTATTAGCACAAGATTCAAGAAATGCTTTAATTTGAAAATTCCCAATTTTGGATGATTTCATATTTAGCAGGCTTATTAATTTCAATTTTCTTTCTGATTCAATAACTTCAGAAACAGAAATATGATAATTACTTCCTGACATCTGTCTATACTGTCCAAATCGAGCTTCCAGCATATCTGTCTGAAATTTACCCAATAACACATAATGTGCTCCAAGTTCATTTAATATAAATTCTATAAGTTCATACATTGCTTTAATTGTATGCTCTAATGCTTTTTGAGTTTCTACTGTTAATTTCCCATGTCGATTACTGGGCATTTGAGCAACCTGATGATTATAATTATTCCATATTTGGAGCCATTTAAACATGTCTTTTAAAAATAGAACTTTAAAATCTGAAGTATCTGTTATTGGTTCAGAAAATTTGTCTTTTAAAATTTTTCCTTTATGTGGATGTTTAACATTTACTATTTTCCACCATTTGGAGATTATATCTAGAAAGTAAGAAGTTTCCATACTGTTTTGTATTTGCTGTTTGATTCTCAAAGCAGCTATATTTTTTTCATCAAATATACTGCAAGCTAGTGCTACATTCTGTCTCTCTAACTTTGATGGATAAAGCACCTTCTTAGATAATTTTGGAGCTAATTTAACAGTACTACTTTCTTCTTGAAAATGTATTGTTTTTAGGCACTGCAAATTAGCAAAACATATGTCAGGAAGTGAATTATTATAATCAAATAAAACAGAATTTTGTAATGTAGGGAAAATAAATGTTTGCCTATTGTCATGCTGGTTTAACCAGTTGTTTCTGATATATTTTAATAAATGTACTGAATCAAATAATAATAATAATATTTTGTCTAATGGTGAATATGGATTCTGAATATTTGTTGTTAACAAACCATTACAAAATTTTTCAAACATTACACGATTAATTCTATTATCATCAGATATAATTGTTATCACTTTGTATCCACATTCTTTTAACAATTTTAACACACTACATGTCATTTCGTGTAATTTTATGCCAGTTAAATTTTTAACGGGAAATAATGCAACTACATCTTTGTTTTTGGAAAATACTGAAGATATCATAAAAACTTGCATTGTAGTTGCCTCGGTGTTTTCAATATTTTTTGACATGCCTTCAATTCGACCACCTTTGTACAGTAATTTGGGTTTGACATAAATCTCATCCAATAATAAATTCACAATGCATTCTTCCTTATTTAAAATTTTAGATTTTTCAAGCAGGTAAGTAATATGTGAATTACTTATTCCGGATTGATAATGACCTAAATCTATTACCATTTTTTTAAGATAAACAGGATGTGGCAGTATCAATATTGAGATATTTCGAATTAGTCTGTATGCTGCAGGATATGTGAAAAAAAACTTACAAGAAAACATCAGTGTTTCTGATGAGTATTTTGGCACTTTCATTGTAAGAAGATTTATTTGTTCACAAATAAAACTTATTTTCATTGAAAGACTGGGATTTGGATCAGTTTCTAGACATTTGGTAATCAAATTGGATGCATATTTCAATTTATCACTTATATCTGACTTATATGAATTCAAATGACTTATTAAACAATCAAACTTGCTCCATAGATCACATTTCATGCTATCACTTAATATCCACTTAAATTTTGATAGAGCAATCGAAATTTCATTTTGCCATATTTCAACAGATAAATCTTCCATAACTTTGATCCCAATAATAATTTTTGGACATTGTGTAACATCTATTTTTAAAAAAGAAATATATTGTAATGAATCCATTTCAGATGGTATTGTAATCCAATCTTCAGGAATTCTTTTCCTTCCAATTTTTTCTAACTCCTTAAAATTAATCTTATCTGTGGATAACCAATTTTTATACTTTTTTTCTGCTCTTTCAAGCAATTCAGTTGATCTTTCTTCTGGATTGTGTCTTTTTGTTGGAAGTATAGTAGATAAGTATGATGGCTGATTTGGAAATTTTGTAGGAAATGCATCCTTTTTTAGACTAGGATGTTTACATCGAACAGTGAGAACAGTACCATCATCACGCACTGCGCTATCTTCTCTAATAATAAACTGTTCATCAAAATGATGTATGCAAACTACAGAATTAGTACTTGGTTCAAAATCTTTTCTATGTATTGCTTTAATCCATTGTTTACATCGAACAGGATCTTTGGGAAAACTGAAAACATTAGTGTATTCCTTCTGTGTACCATAATTAGACGTACAACCAGGCACACAACATTTTCATGGCATCTAAAATTAAAGAAAATAATTTAAATTGCTATTTATAAATATACACATAAAAAAAATCTGAAAAAGTATAAAGTTTTAGTTTTAAATACATAAAATATATAGTACATTTGTATGCAAGGTATACAGTATATATGCATCTTATGTTAGAAACTGGTCTTTGTTTAAAAAATGTTAAATAAATTTAAATGTAATCAATCTGAATTGTCTCTATTGTATACATTATGGACATATGTACAGTAATCAATTACATTTCTATATATAAATGTACAGTACAAAGATTTGGGAACTGTATCTTTACCAATATTTTTCGTTTGACATATGATATTCTTGGAACATATTGTTTTATTGTTTTGTTTGTAAGAATTTTTATAAATACAGATTTATACATCATATTTTCAAGAAAATATAGAAAATATGAGTCATATTGTTTAAATTTTAGAATAGTTTAAACAAGTTTAGTATTATATTGATCATTTGCTTATACAGGTATATTTACATGTAAAAATGATAAATGTATATAGCTCTAAATTCTTATTTCATTAATAAGTAATCTTATTTACTCAACTAGGAAAAAATAAAATAACCAAACTACATTAAATTATCAAAGTATGAATTTTTTGAAAATCATTTACATTGAAAACATCAGTTAGGCTTAGCGTTCATGAATAAAAATAGCTCATTTTCTTTAAGATTTAATATGTGAACATCAATCTATTGTAATTCAAGTTTAACTTACTTTATTGATTTAATATTAATCCATGGAAATAGTTTACAAGTAATAATTTTTTTAACATCTGAATCCAACTACAGCTAATCCGATCACAAACGAAATCTCGTTCAAGTCTATCTTGTTCTAACGTGTTTCTAACGGACCCGAGGAATGACGTCACCAAAAGTTTCGGCTTCAGGGTTACGGCCTGTATCATCTAGACGGCCTTGGTACAACTCCCTCTTACCTCCCCAGGATCTCACAATATTTATCTGTAATAGATTTTCAAAGACTAAGATGTCAAATGAAAAACTTTTTTGAATAACTTCATTAAGATAATATAATAGTAGTAATTAAAAAAAACAATGTAACTAAAAATGAAAAAATGGTTTTTGAAAACATTTTAAATGATGCAGATGCAAATTTTATAAAATAAGCTAATGAGTCTTTTGTAATTATACAATAATATAACAAATATTTACTGTTATTATCTATTATTTTCAAATTATCTATAATTAATTATTGATTGAAATATAATAAACAGTGAAATACTTCAATAAAATTTCAATTTTAACACTTAATGATGAGATTCAATAATAAAGAATCTCTTTGTTAATTTTATTACTAAAATAAGTCAGATTTTCTTATGATTGGATTTTTTATCTTTTAATCTTTAACATTAGGTTATTGTACATATAAATGTTATACAACTATAATTAGATATTTGATATATATTTATAAATATATAACTTTATTTAAAATTTTTAGACATTTAAAACCTGGGTACCACGATTAATGTATGTCAGTCATCCTGCACTTTTTCATTTGTGTTTTTATATGAATGTAAGTTTTATTATTCCTAGATTAGTTTTTATATTATGTAAATATATAATAATAATATTAATTAATTAATTCTAGAAAGAATTTGGAACCGATCTATTCACTTGTCAAGAAGAACAAAATTTATTAAATCAATTAATATTATGTAGTCATCATCCAGCATTAACTACAACACACAGACTTTTGTACATGGATTGGATTGAAGCATGTCTTGATAAAAAAGTAAAATTATTAAACTTTTAATATTAAAATCATATAAGAAAATGTTTAGAAAATTAATTTAGAATTTAATTCAAATCATATTTTTATTCTTCAGGTACATAAGTCTCGATGGAATATGCCATCTGAGCAGCTATTGTTATTTATACCAAATTCATTTGATGGACCAGATACTCAAGAGAAAAAACTAAAATTATTAGCAACATTTACACTAAATAGTAAGTATTATTTAAAATCTTTTGTTTTATTATTGTAAAACTATTGTAAAATATATTTCAGATCAAAATTATGATCTATTGATGAAGGCTCTTCAGAACTTAAAAAAATACATCATTGTTAATCAAAGTATTCGTGGATCAAGTTCATTATTTAGGACCTTGTTTTGTTACTTTATTTTGCATAATAATAAAATGATGAAAGATGAAATTCAAAGGTAAATTATTATCTTAGAAATAATTAAAAAATACTAATATTTTTTAATGTTTTTTCTCATAGAAAGTGTGAATTAAAATTTCAGATTTATATTGGATTTAGTACGAGATTATCCTCATTTTTGTAATTGTGTTTTGGACTATTTTCAGTGCATAAGACATTATTACCCAAATAGGTAATCTTATTTTGTGAAATATTCTAAAGAAGAACTTTTAGTGTAAAGAAAAATTTTATTTATTAGAGAATGCATGTTTGTGTTTGTTTTAATTGATTTTTTGGTACCTATGGTGACTAAAATGGCGGCACTTCTGGTCGCCATTTTGAATGTGATTTGACTGTGTAGTAATCAAAATGCAGGTCCGCGATGTACTAAAAGTTACTATAAATCGAAATGGGCAATTTTTTTAATCTTAAAAATGTGGTTTTCAAATAAATTAGAAATTACTCACATTATTTCTACTTTTATTCCTTTTTTTGATGTTTTTTCCTGACTGAACTTGACTCTGTCTCATGCATTGACGAACTCCTTTTTTTTCTAGTTTTATTCACTTTCTCTGTTTTGGTAGCTGATTTTTTTCCTTTTACCATTTTTTTCCCCCCCTTTCTTCTTAATATTAGAAACAGGAGCGGCAGGCACAGTCTCCAGTTTTTTCCATTTTGGAATCTGGCCAGAACCCGGATAAATCATACCTAAATGCTTTATGAAAATTTGAAATCTTTCTCCTGGTGTTTTTGCTGGCCAATTCAATAACTTTTTATATTTAAGTAAAAAATAAAAGGAACTTGGCCTAATGTTATTTACATTTAATAAATAAAAATATAAATACAACTTTTTCACACAGGTAAACACCTTGCTTTAGTCCTTCTTTTTTGCCATTACACCATCAGCAATCCTTAAAATTCACAAAGTTACAGAGGCAAAAAAAGGACTAAAGCAAGGTGTTTACCTGTGTGAAAAAGTCGTATTTATATTTTTATTTATTAAATGTAAATAACACTGGCCATGTTCCTTTTATTTTTTACTTAAATGTAATATTATGATAGTGGCAAAGAACACCATAGGATGCTCTACCTGTTTTTATATTTTTACATTTTTTTGCAGAGGCAGTAGCTAAAAAGGAAGGTTGTCTCCGTAACTTTGTGAATTTTAAGGATTGCTGATGGTGTAACAGCAAAAAAGAAGGACTAAAGCAAGATGTTTATCTGTGTAAAAAAGTCGTATTTATATTTTTATTTATTAAACTTTTTATACATAAATGAATACAGGTACGAGTCCAAAAGATCCTCTGTATAATGTTTTGGCAGATTTTTTTTATTTTTTAGATAACCCCATAATTTTTCAAATTTCTATGTGTATGATCTCTTGTTCTTGGGTTAACAAAATTTTCAGAGTTATTGTGACTGTTCTGTGTTCAATTTCTATTCCTTCCAATTCGTTTATATGATTATATCCTTTCCATTCATCAATTAATATGAGACTTACAGATTTTATAAATTTAGATATCACCCAATTTAGCACGTTTTTGGATCTGTCATTTACTGGACAAACGAAACAAGTTTCATCTTGCCTATAAATTCCTCCTACTACTCATTTTGTACTTTTAAGTTTCTGCCCTTTTTCATATTTTTGTTTATGTATTATTGTCTCATCAATTTTAATGGTTTTATTCGGATTTCCAATTTTAAATGAGGTCATACTGTGCAAAGTGATAAGCATAACTAAACATATATGGTTGGACCAATCTACAGCAGCCCTTTTAGAAATACCTGCAGCGAGTGCAGAATTTGTCAAGGTGCCATTCCAAATACAGCAAGTGCCATATAAATGACAATATTGAAACCCAAGAAATATTACCACATTTCCTCTTAAAGGTTCCATCAAAAGCCGAAAAGTTACATTTGCAATTGTTACATGAATTTCTGTCAATTTGGAAGACTATTTTACTCCATTTTGAACATATATTGCACACATCCTCAATATGTGATCCTCTGCAAATTTAACATCACTGCTAATCCTTGGTCCAAACTTAAATTCGTATAATCTGATTCTAGTAGTTGGAAAAATTTCCAGGTGGTGCATCCAGACCAAAAAACGTCTGAATTAATATTGACATACAATTCATTATTAGCTTAATACTAATAACCAAACCTTTTACTTAAAAATGAATGTAATACTTAACAAAATATTACAAATAAAGTTCAAAAATATTACTTAAGTAATTCAGTAATTGCTAGTAAACTTCCAAAAAGCATACACTAGTTCAAGGACAAAACTTTGAAAGCCACGTCGTGCTTAAAAATTTGCATATTAACACATTGGCATTATTCACGGTCTGATTAAGAAATTTACATAAATCAAAACATGTTGTTAGCCAGCTCCCTCTATTAACTTTTTCATTAAACAACCTGATTCGAGATTACCGGAAGCACCACCATTTTAGTCACCATAGGTAATATTAACCAATTTTTTAATCTTTTTAGCATGTTTGTTCATGAGTTGATGACAGATTTAATAGAAGTGATAACAGAATTACCTTTGAAAACAATTCAAAAAAACTTTGAGTCATATTTATTAATATTGGAAAAAGTTTTATTAGAAAAATCTGAAATTTGTAAACCTCAGGTAAGATTCTTTTAAATATATATTGTATATTTATCAGTTTTAAAATTAGATCAGTCCTGCTACATTGAAATTATTTTGCACAAACCTGATGTTGAGTTTATTATTACATTTGCACATTATGTTATTACAATAATTGCTGTAATTTTATTAATTTAAATAATGTCAAATATTAATTACAACTAGTACCATATTTTATAAAAAGAAAAATTCTTAATTAAGTACCTTAAGTTTAAATTTCTCAATTAATAGAAATTATTTATTATTAAAGCAAAAATTAACAAAATTACTTTGGTAATAACATATACAGGGTCTCTACTTAAATGTTTCTTCAGGAGGTAGATTAAGGTCTTGCATATTAAGTAGTAATAACTTCAAAAAATTTATATGACATTCTTTAAGTAAGTTTTAAACCTCTGTTGTTTTGTGTTGAAGTCATTTATGATATATTATCAGTCAGTATTAGAATTGCCATCTCTATGGTTTTGACCTAGAGTAGCAATTACAAAGATGGGTCAAATTTGAATTTGAAATGTAGTGACTCCAAATTGCGAGTAAAATATTAAATTTAAGTAATTAGACAACTATCAAAAATACTTAACTTAAAAACTTTACTTCGTTGTTATTTTTCTGGTATATAATAAAAAGTTAAATAAACTCTATGCAAGTAAAACTCGGACATCACTTGACTTTGTCATATTGTAATAGAATTGAGATAGAGTTAGAAAGAAGGAAGCAATCCTTGCACCTAACAGTCTCAGACAGGTGAACTTTGTACTTGCCACCACAAAAGAGGCTATCCTTGTACCTGCTGGCCATGGTAGATGTAATCCTTACCTGCTGGGTATGGAGAGACAATCCTTGCAGTTGCTGACATAGAGAAGTGATCCCAGAACAAAGTAAATGATGGCAAACATATCAGTTACTTTGAAAATAGGCTTGAAAAACCAACAAATCACAAGAGTGTGTTTGTTTTTCAAGCCTATTTTCTGTTAGGTGCATGCAATGTAGAAAAATTACCACCTTTCTAACAATCCAGCAAATTATTTAATACTGTAAAAACGTTTTTGACCGTCTTTAACAGCCTTTGTCAGTTAAACATATAATAATAAAACAGAACATAAGGAAATTAAAATTATGAAAAATAATAAGTGCGCTTGCATAAAAAATACAATGCTAAGCACTTGGGGATTATCAAAATTAAATATTGACAAAGTGATAAAGATATATATAAATAAATAACATATGGCTCTGCATAAAAAAAAAAATTTGCAAAATTATAGATTTATCATCATAAAGCGATTTACATGCTGTAGACAAAGACTCAGCATCTCTATGATTAATACATGTTGTTTTTACTTGTGCTTTGTATATATCCAGTTTTTCAAGGTATTTGATAGTGTGTCTGCTAGCCGTTGGTCTAATAATGGAAACTTGGTCCCATAGAACATTAACATCATGTTGGTTAGCGTAAGATGCTAAAACTGTATTATTTAGGTTCTTGCTGATAGAGTAGTCTAATTCCAGTATAATTTATTACATGCAATGTAGTTTTTATTTTTGACCCATAAATTCCACTTTGTGCACTCAGTTGCATCAGGGAGCATGGACATGGTCACTTTGACCCCATTGTGAATAAAAAACAGTTATGAATCCTTATTACATTTTTGGATTCCTCATTGAAATTAAAATCAGCCCATCAAATTTTGAGAATGAACTCAATTCTATAAGCCCATATAAGACATGCTACCAATCTTGGGACATTGCCTGACTTTGTCAGGCAATTCATGCGATATTGCTTTATTGTGCATGCTCATGCTATGACCTTATATCTTGAAAGCATGGACTTCCTTTTTCATTACACTTATGGATTCCTCATCACAGTTAAATTGAAAATGGTAAAGTTTAATCAAAATTGATCAATCAAATTTTAAGATTAAATGTAATTTTGTAAGCCACAAAGAAGAAGCAAAGCCTCAAATATTAATGTAATTATAACAGAAACAAATATTTTGTTTAATGGGAAATCTGCTATCATTTATTTGATGATAATTTCCTGATATCCTTAATTAGTAGTCTTTAAGGCTTTCACAACTGCTTTAGGACTTTGATTTCACATTACGAAGTTGATTCGAAAATTAGAGTTCAAAATCTGACCAATTACAATACTTATCCTCTGTTCTATATAGAGATTGTAAATTTATGGGTATTATATTACTGGTAATTTGGTAATTATATTCGGAATTACCAGTTTATTGGTAATTTACCGATAAATTCATATTAACAAATGACTTAAAACAAAACTGAATTACTGACAAAATTATTGGACAACCATTTATTTTCAAGTTTTTTTTATCAGTTTAGACAAACAATTCTTGTAATAGCAGTTGTTATGACATAAGAAACATTGAAATAATGCTGATAATTAATTATGTTTTTCTTTATTTTAAAAGTAGGCTTTTATCAAACATAATACATGTAGGCTCTCATCGTCTAATCTAGATCTAATTTTTGTACAAATGGCAGCTGCATTATAAAAAGCTCTCTCGGAATCAATACTAGTTGGACGTACTGTCATTAGAGCATTGAAAACCTTTTTAAGATATGTTCCTTGTATTTTTTACTCTAAGAAATAACTCATTTCTTTTTCAGTTATATCTTGCACACTTTAAAACTTACTTATATTACTGTTATCAGTGTCTGTGCTCATTTTATGTTTAATGAATAAGTCCAATTTCTCTTTCATTGTTAAATTTCACTTTTCTATTGTGCACTTTGTTCTCGTATCGACCTGAGAAGTTGTTGGTATAGTAAGAAATGAACACCTCTTACCAGAATCTGAGTATGAACTAATTTTAGTGACATCTGCAGGTCATGATTTATTTTCATTTTCTGATAAGTGCTTGATTATTTCTACAATTCTATTCAAAATTATATTTTTGTTAACATTATTGGATATTTCGTGTAACTTATATTTATTCAATTTTCTGGGTTATTTTCCTATATTATACTCCAAAATCAAGACCCATTTTTGGAGTATAATTAGGGAATTCGATCCCAGCCCTTATTTCTAATCCTGGGATTTCGGGATTATATTTAGTCAATCTCGGGATTCCAGGATTATTTCAGTATTGAGGTTTAATAAAAAATAAGAAAATCTTACAGAAATCAGCTCTTTAATCAACATATCAAAATTTAGATAAAAATCAACGTATTTTACGGTATACATCTAGCTAATCTAATTACTCTAACTAATCAGTCTTAGAGTCAGACTAACCAGACTTAAAATCACTCAGTCTTCATGTTAAAGTTATTCTTTTTCAGGCATCAGTGAGATCTCTTTAAACTTACATAAATTGAAAAAATCTTTATGTAACAAACTATGCAAATAAACGTTGAAAATTAACAAAAATCTCTCTTAACATTGACTAAATAGACGACTTTCATATAACAGCCTAGAAAGTAGGTAGTAAAGTAAGTTTCTTAGCAAAAAGTATTTAAAAATAATATTAATCAGTCACATTTTTCTTAAATTTAAGAAAACTAATCTAATAGGAACATTCTAATTTGAATTGCGAAAATACGATCTGAGAAATAACAACACATCCAGTGTCTCATCACCAAGTCTGCTTGTTGCACATATAAATATGCTGATATAAGCTGTTGTGCATATATGCTCTGTCACACTATATACATGTGTATGACAGAGCTGTGGACTGTACATCAATGCTAGATAACATAAACACACCTGACACGTGTTATAATTTTGTTTAATCGACTACTGAGTGTATTCGATCCTTAGAAGCTCTAAATTTTAATATAGATGAGTTCTCGAGCATATTATTTATATTCATTATTCAATTTAAATTGGATGCAACAACCAGAAGCTGGTGGGAACGCTCACTTAAGGGTGATGATATTCCTCCATTGAATGCCTTATTAGAATTTTTGAAGGGTTGTGTTAGAACTCTACAGCCAACTAAAAGTGCTCTCGACTGCACCAGAAAATCTATTGGCGCCCGCGAAAATTCAAAAATATAAAAATGAAGTATATTACCAGGTAACCCAGTGAGAACTGCTTGCCTATCATTTTAGTTCAAAATACAAGAAGTTTTATATTAAAATGATAGGCAAGCAATTCTGTTAAGAGCACTGGCACTAAATGTTTTGCTTCATGCAGTCTATTTTGCAACTTTTTTAAAATGATGTCAATCCCGAAAATCTCAGGATCAGGAAAACTTAATCCCGAAAATTTTTGGACTAAAAAGTGGTTGGGATCCCAATTTTCGGAATTCCAGGATCAAATCCTCTAAGTATAATACAAGCAATCAAGTTATAAAAAGACTAGAATTCCTATAAAATTCCTTATAATAATCTTAAATTTTGAATGGAATGACCCATCACTACCTGCACTATTTTCTCGCAATGGTATGGGGGAGACAAAAAATAAATCTGCTTCCCATGGGTATTTCCCTTGGAAATTTTAGGAAAATAAATATTGAGTTAATTAAGAGGTTTTTTTAAACTTAAATACCAGTAAAAAGATTAATTACCAGTAAATTTACTGGGGCATAATTTTCCTAATTTACTGGTATACCAGTAAACCAGTTACAAGTAATGCAATCACTAGTTCTATAATAATAGCCTTGAAAGTAAAAAGATACAGAATTGTTAATATTTTAATTTTGTATAGTTCGATAAAGAATTGTTAATATTTTAATTTTGTATAGTTCGATAAAGAATTGTTAATATTTTAATTTTGTATAGTTCGATAAACATTAATGAGGAAAAAAGAATTAACAACAGAACTACTATAATTGAATATATGAATAAAATTAATTCTACATATTGTAGAATTAATTTTTTTATTCAAAAAATAGTTTTATTTAGTTTTTAATTTTACAGCATTATCCACAGTTGTCATCTTGGCAAGTGATATTTTTAATGTGAAATGAAAACAACTTAACATCAGATGTTGAATAATAGTCATTATACCTACTTACAACTGAATAAATTGTTCCAACTCTTAATTTTTCTATAAAATGTTCCATAATTTAAAACAGAAATAATAATAATAATAAGTGTATTACAAAATTAAAATAATGGATTAACAGAAAAGAAGGAAAAAATAACAGGCAAAACTGTATCAATTTATGTTTATTTTTTCTTGATTATTTTGCAACAGGTGTTTTGAGCAAAGATGTTTTATTGTCTGTAGTTCAAGGTATTGCAATAAATACATTGAAGCACAGGTTGGAAAATACACTCTTTTTGTAAGTGTTTCTTAGTTAGTTGATATCTAACTAAAATTCAGTTGAAAGGTTTTCAAACCTTATCATTGAAAATGATGTTGCTATAATTATTAATACTTCTGATTATAATTCAGTCAGGTAGGCATTGAACTGCAGAACAAATTGCAAAAGATTAGGAGTTTATCACATACTATACTAAGGAAAACACTCACTTGGAATGGTTTTCAAAATAGATAGTTTGATTCTTTTTGAATTGTCGGGAAGAAATCATGTGAACAAAAGTATTAATGTGCATTTTGTTGAAACCAAACAAAATTACAAATCTTTTCTGAACCAGTTTGTATTATTGATGAAAAGTAGGTCCCAGGTAAGTATATAAAATAAATAGTTAATACATATAACAAGAAAAATTCTAACATCAGTTTCAAAAGGTAATCTTTCTAAAATGACATAGAATGAGTCACAAGTGAAAAAGTGAATGAATTCACCAAGAATTGTATACTGGAATTATCTTATGTTTAATCAAATTATTAATTCATAACCCTTTACGTTATAAAGATTTTCCAAACATTTATAAATTAAACATCTATGTCTAGTAAGCAAAAAAGATAGTATCTTCCATCACAACAATGCAGATTTTTTATTGCAATATGAGATTTATCAAACAATAGAAAAGTTAGATTTAGAACTTTATTCTTCTGATTTTTACTCATTTATGTAACTAGAAATTTTTGAATGATGTCCTAATTCAGAATAGATAAAAGTGAATTTACAGGAAATCCTCATTAATTTGAATTCAGATAATTCAAATCCTGTTAGTTTGTAACTGTACTATTTGTCTCAGCTGGGGATAAGGAGATTTATATGTTAAGAATTTGTTCAAAATACAGCTACTTTGAAATTTGAAATGAAAATTTCATTCAAACTGTGATATGCATATATTAACTTGCATGCTTAAATTGAAGTTCATGTGCCTCCTTACTATAAGAGGATAAAAGACCACAAACGGGTCTAATCTGGTCAACATGGTTTTGCTTTTACATTTTTGGATATCACATTATCTTAATTTTTTCTCTTATCTCAAAATACAGCTGGGTTTCAGGGCTGCAAGATTGGCCTACAAGTAGCAGATTGAAATATGTGTAGGATTATGCTACTACATTTGGACATCTTACTGCTTTCGGACCACTTTAAAAATAATTTGGGCTACATTTTGATAATTCTGATTTACTTTTTATAAACCCTATTTGGCAACTTATGAGGTTCTCACCTGACATGTGCTATTTACCTCAGATTATTTATATTATTACTAGCTTACCCGTCGCACGTTGCTGCGATTTCAGAAGAAAGGAAATTTAAGCGAGCTCGTTATGATAAAATTCAATTTACATTTTATTATTTTTACTGAAACTTATTATTATTATTATTATTAATTTTCATCGGGAAAACATTTTAAAGTGTCGTTTCAATTCTATTTATTTATTGGAGTGCTTGTGGATACACGATATTTTTTGTTTTTCTGTCTGGTCGTACACGAATAAATCAGAAGGTTTTCCGATGCGTGAGCTGGCCACATACAGTTGTCCATGTGAGAAGCACGGATTTTTCAAATCTAGCCCACACACTTGCAACGATTGTCCCAAAAGCGATTCGCACCGGAAACTGCAAACGTTTGAATTCAAATGGCATATCTGTTGGGATCATTGGAATACATGGCAACAGTACATCTTTCCCCTTGAATTTCCCATTTAAAATTGTAGCTTCAATGACATTGTTCATCATCTTTTTCACCGAAAGTCTTGTACCGTTGCAAAGTCGTGGTGGATTGATGTTTCGAAGAAGAATGATAGGCACACCAATTTTCAATGTTAAAATGTGCAGTGGCATTCCTGCAAATCTAGTGAATTCAAGAATTCTGTTGGGTAATTGACAACTTCGTCTTGATTCATAACAGTGTTGATGGACTTATATGTTGTTGCTTCGCCTGGCATTCTGTTTTGAATGCTGAAGTTGATGTCATTGACATCATTGTTCTTAGCTGCTAATATAGCACGTGCACTGAGCCACTGATGATTTTTGTAATTCCGCGCGATATTTGGGAAAACCTTTTGAATCAATTTGTCTTTGGTTGATGTCATCTTACAAAAGTTTGTTGGCAATGTGATACATTGTGTAGATCTGTCTATTGCCATCTTCCCATTCCCAATATCCAGCAATTGTTTTGCGAAACGTTCGGCGGATACATCATTTTGTAGTTCAACACGCATATTGGTTTTCAAAGTCAATTTCTTTACATGTTGCCATAGAACTGATGATTTGAGACATGCATTAAGTTTATCGGCGGGTGTTGAACGTGGTATAACTGGCAGAGTTTGTCGAAAATCACCAGACAATAAAATGAGTGCTCCCCCGAAGAGCTGTCCATTTCCCCTCAAATCTTTCAGTGTACGATCAAGCGTTTCCAGTGCTTTTTTGTGAGCCATTGTGCATTCGTCCCATATGATAAGTTTACATGTTTGGAGAACTTTGCCCATTCCGGAATTTTTGGTGATATTGCATGTTGGCGTCTCAGTGGTTTGCAAATTCAATGGCAACTTCAGTGCTGAATGCGCTGTTCGACCACCATCCAATAGTGTTGCCGCAATTCCAGATGATGCAATTGCCAGTGCAATTTTATTCTGTGATCGAACGGTTGCCAAAATTAGTGAAATGAGAAAAGTTTTACCTGTACCTCCAGGCGCATCTATGAAGTACAATCCGCCCCTTTGATATGTAATTGCTTGCATTATTGTGTCATATACAACACGTTCTGAAACCAACTTTGGAAGATTCGTTTCAACAAATGTACCCAAATCATCGACATCGAAGTGTGTTTCACGTTGCAAATCACGATCATAAGCGTCATTTACAGATCGATTCGGTGCACATTCCCAACTGCCCCAATCCTTTGTTAGCGATTGCCAAACATTTATCCTCGATCGAAACCAACGCCTCATTATACATGTGTGGTGTAAATTGCATGTCCAGATTCTGATTCGTTGCTTGCAAACGATGTAGGATGTCTTCACTCATGCGATCTTTGTATTTTTCCCAAAGATCTTTCGGATTGGATGGGAAACACGTCATTATTATCGCAAATAACATGCGTATTTGTTGTGGTTGAGCAGTGTTCAATGCATCAGTGAGTGTTGTGTCCCAATGTGCATCGTTTTCAAGAAGATTTAATTCTTGGCAAGCCTCTCGATAGGTCGCACATACTTCACCATTTACTGTTCTCAGTTCTTGGAAGGATTTCGGTCCACGTACGTTAACTAACAGTAATTGCAAGTAAAAACATTCTTGATTGTTTGGATGAACTGTATACAGACGGCCTAACGTGTCGGACGAATATAAATTCGTATGTCCTTCAACTGGTTTGCCCTGTTTACGACATTGAAACTTTTTCGCTGATGCATTCCATGTGTAGTATTTTGGCACTTCTGAGTAAAGTAGCGTTTTTGCAAACAAATCATCCGTGCACAATGAGAAGAACGCAGTTAACATTGTTTTCGGTGGCGATAATGCTCTTGCATGTACATTCTCTGTTGTAAAATACACACGCTGTCCATTTTCAAGATGTACTGCCAAATGAACAACTGTTGGATGACGTTCATGAATTGGAAATGAGAAAATACGCCAAACTGCTTCATTGCTACTAATGTAGCGTCCCAATTCATATTGATCAATTTCATTGATTGGTGCAGATGCTTTTCCCACTCCAAAAATTGCCATATCACTTCCTTTGTTGACATATTTGCAAATGTATTTGATCGATTTCACTGAACTACAATATTCGACATTGATGTGTGCTTTGAAAGTCTTTGAGAGTAATGGCGAATACGGCACAACCCAACGATTATCGACTTCAATGTCATTGTTGCATACTTTTATAGTGATGAATTTGCCACCATCTTCAGTTGATCGTCGACGATATTGTGGATATCCATCATTTCCAGTGATAGTTTCAGCGTGTAAGTCTCGTGGATAGCGTTTCGTGCATTTTCCATCCTTCATGCACGGAGAATTGTTGTTGATCGCGCCGCATGGACCATGAATCATGTTGTTGGTAACGACTTCGAATAAGCCTGGATCAATGTTGAAATCTGGTATTTCTGCTGAGATGACTTCATCAATTTTGTCTGGTGTAATTTTGTCGATCAGCCAAATCAAAATGTGTGCATGCGGTAATCCTCTTTTCTGCCATTCAATGGAATACATCCAACAGCGTGTCTCTCCAAAAACATGATGTTTGACAATGAAATCCATCATAGATTTCAATTTTTGTTTGAACACATATGCAATGATGTCATGGCGATCTGAAGACGATTGTCCAGGCAACAGAAGATCTTTAATTTCTTTCCACGTAGGATTGCATGTGAATGTTGCGAATAAATCTGGACGGCCGTATGTGCGAACATAAGTCATTGCATCTTGTGCATATTCATGCATGTGCCGTGGGCTTCCTGTGAATGTAGCTGGCAGTATGACCATTTTTCCCAGTTTGTTGGGATTGCCATCAGTAGCAATTGCATCGCGTAAATGAACATATTCTTCAGAGCGCAGCTTGGTTTGATTCAGTCGAATGAAAAGAAGTCGTTCAGTCTCGATTTTTGCGTACATATCAACAACATATTGATGGAATAATTTCCGACATTTCAAAATGTGATTGTCTGTGTTCTCACGAATCATCAATTGATAAGAATAGTAATTCATGGCACTGACTTTCTTATTGGTCTCCCTATCTGTTTGTGGATTTCTCATTTTGATGTTGAAATGATATCCATCTTCTCCTTGCCAGAATAAAATTGGATATTGCAATGCATCGTATGAGCGATGAGTTTCGGAGACTCGCTGAACATTACCATCTCTGCGATGAAGAACTATATCACGCGAGTTAAATTCTTCGCCAACTATGATGATCGCCACTTCATTAATTGTTGGTGCATTGTATTGTCTTTCGTGTTGGCCGGCTGGTGTTTTGTCAGCTCTAATGACAACTACGTAATCATCAGTTGGCATTTGCTCGAGGGCCGTCCTGAACAGTCAAACTAATTCGTTATGTTCATCGAATAAATTTTGTAATGCAGCAACAATTTCTCGATTAGTGCTGGTATTGAATCGACAACGTTGATCAACTTGTTCATCAGTGGCTCCCATAAAATAAATTTGGAGAAATTTGTGATCTGCATCCGGTAGTGGTAGAAGTGATCCAGTACGATGATAAATTTGCCCTTGCACTTTGAACGTTGGCATGTAATTGCCACGTATGATTTCTGTTGCACCAAACGATGTCATTTGGAAACATGAATTGTACTTGCGTATGTTTGCCAAGAAATATTTCGACTGGCTTGTGTCACCTGATACCAACGTTGATAATGGTTCGGGTGGTAAATGCAATTCTGGCAATTTCACTTTTCCACCTGCGCAGCACATTCCTGTAGTTTCATTTTTGAATTTCAAAGCATGGCAAAATTTGCATAATTTGTCCATTTTTTCAATAACGACACTTCGATGAAGACTGTAATCATAATCAGCATTGTAATGAAACGCAGCAAGATTCAAATCAGCGTGCAGTGTCCATCTGGATCGAACATTGCATTCTCGATTCGTTCTTAGTCTTGCTCCCCGTTGGTCAATTGTTTCCTTCAAGCGGGCTTGAGCAGTGTGTACTCGATTGGTTTCCAATCTTGATTCTCATTGCTCATTCGTTTGAGAAGAACGGGCTTGAGCAGTGTGTACTCGATTGGTTTCCAATCTCGATTCTCGTTGCTCGTTCGTTTGAGAAGAACGGAATTGAGCAGTGCGTACTCGAACGGCTTCTAATCTTGCTTTCTGTTCCTCGTCTGTTTCTGAAGCTCGTAATGCCTTTTTCTTTCGTGCTTGAGATGTAGATCGACCAATCGATTGACATTTGGGGGGCATAACTGTCGGTGATGCTTGCAAATTTGCTGAGAAAAAATGGGAAAAATCAGTATTCGAAAGAATTATTCAATTTTGAATTTATTCAAAGAATTATTCAAATTTTTAAATCGATTCAACTCACTGTTAAATGTCTCTCTGTCTCTCTCTCACTACTTCTCACTACTTTTCACTACTGCTTCTGGTCTACTCTCTTGTCTGACTTTTTCTTTCTGATCCTGAGACTTCTTGAGTCTTGTCTCTGACTTTCTATCTGACTCTTTGATCGGGTTGGCGCTCCCTTTTTAAACACTTCCAGCATGAGAAAGTTTGTCATCAGACGATGATTTATATGGTAGTGTCATCATCGGGTGATGATTTATTGGCGGTTTCGTCATCGTAGCTGAGATGATTGTTTTATTTTGTTGTTTGATAATGACATCTAACTTTTGTAGAGTCATCATCTTGTTGATGTGACTCATCTTTGTTTTGTGACAGCTCTCATCAATGTTCATTGATTGCTTTGACTAAGTTCTTCGTTTAATGTGTAAACATTGTAGAAGTGACACTCGGTGCCATGGAAGGAGGGTACGATGTTTCCCACTTTTATATTTTTAATCCTTTACAAATTAATTTAATTACTTAATTGCTCCTTTCTGTTTTCCTTGGCATGTTGTCAGTTTTCTGATAGTTGGATAATAAACTGTTTCTACTCTAATTCGTCTCTCTAAACCATTTTAAGTTGATATTAAAATTTGGAAATGGGAGTACCTAGATCGGTAAAATAGGCAAATTTCCTCATACAACTTCGGTTGTTGTTTAAGATACAGTTAAAGTTTAACAAAGGTCAAGTTAATACATAATTAGCAAAAATAAAGTGATTAAGACAAAAATTATTACAAATAACAGTTCACAAATATGTATATAAAGATATTTTTGGAAGGAGGGAAATGGTGGCCTTCACATATGCCAGAAACCTTTGTGGGAGTGTATTAAACAACTTCCCAAAGTTTCATGGCAATCGGATAAATGGTGTAGTAATGCATGAAGGACAGACAGCCAGACAGACACATTCGTTTTAATATATATAGATAACACTTTTCCATGGGGGAATTTCAAAAAATCCCTTCTTAGTGTACAGTACATTCTCTTGGCGTACCCTATTAAAACACAATCAAACATGCATCTAAAATAGTATAATAAAAGTCGAGTTCTTCACAGTAAGCCTTAATCCTGTCCCTCTCTCTCACAAGGGAATATCGAAAAATCCCTTTTTAGTGTATATTCTGTTGACGTAACCTATTAAAACGCAATCAAAAACGCAAAAAACCGCATGTAAAATAGTATAATAGAAGCAGAGTTCTTCACGGTAAGCCTTAATTCCATCCATCTCCCCCCAGTAGGGGGAATTTCGACATGTATATTATATAAAAACACGTGCGTATTCGAATGCAACGTTGTGTCAAAATTTCAAAGGAATCAGTAGGAACAAACAAACGTTATATTTTATTTATATAGATAGATAGAAAATGATCTGCTTTAGTCCATTCTCACAGAAAAGCATAATGCCTCACAGAAAAGCAAACTTAAGTCGTCAGAAGTTAGCGCCATCTGTTGGACATGAAAGCCTTAATCCATATATAAATATATTTTTGAAAGGGGGGAAATGGTGGTCTTCACATATGCCACAAACCTTCACAGGAGTGTATTAAACAACTTCCCGAAGTTTCATGGCATTCGGACAAATGGTGTGGTAATGCATGAAGGACAGACACACAGACATACATTTGTTTTTATATATATAGATTAATAATTAGTTATTAGCATTAATTTCATTAATGCTAATCATTAATTAATAATTCATAATTAGTGAAAGTAGCATTCTGTGTATGTAGCTGTATTTTGTTTGCTTAATAATTACATCAGTTATGTGGCATTTGGCATATTGTACAGAAATATATAAAACTCAGATAATTTGAAACTAATCATGATTATTTTCCCCCTTGAATACTAACAAAGATAGTTTCAAGGATCCAGAATTTCTCATTAGAGGATTCAGAAAGCTGAAAGAAAATCAGGAAAAAATCACAGAATCTTAATGGGGAATATATAAATATTAAATAAATGTAGATATTAAATAAAAACAAATAATTTTTTTGTATCTCATTAATCAAAACTAACAGAACTTTTGCTACCCATGTTCATGTGATAGTTAACAAAAAAAAAAGAAAAGAAAAGAGTTTTCTTTAAGAATTTGGATTTCTTTCTTTGAGTTAGAAGAGATGTAGGGGAGATCCTTGTATGTTGGGACACTTTTCTTTAAACCTTCATAATTTAAGTTCAAATTGATCTTTAGCTATGACTATTGAATATTTGTATTAGTAATTGATAACATCATTATATATGGTGCAACACATGACCCTATGCTATTTTATTTATGAGAAAATGTCAAATAATTACTTATAGATATTTGTCCCGAGGTACAATCATGGATTGTACCTTAGGACATGAACCAATCCTAACATTTTTGTAAATCTTAACTTCTGCCAGATGAAAAAAAAAAAGATAGTTTATCCAAGTCTTTTCCTTTATAACAATATTTGCTCTATCAGTTAACAAAAATGTTTCATATGCTGGAAATGCAGGTAAATATAAAGCTTAAATGTTCTGTAGAAGGCATTTAAATGATTGAAAACCAAAGATTTTTTATTAAGAAAAACAAGTCATTACAAATATAGGTCACAAACATTACTACTTACTAATTTTTTTAGAATTAATACCGCATTTTTGACAGTAATTTTCAAAAAAGGCGCAATCTTTGTGCACCCAGAATTGACAGGTAACACATTGAATCCAGTCTTCTGTGCTCGAAGTAGTAAAATAATTTTCACCGTACCCCACACAATTATTTTCCTCTTGAACTTCATCACATGAATTGTCACTCTCCAAGATCACAGAAGTTTCATCCTCAGAGCTACTGACTTCAACTTTTTTCTTCTTAAAAACTCACTTTTTAACAGATTTAGCTTTTTATTCACCTCATTCTTTCTTTTCTTCGTGGCCAACAGCTCCAATTTCTGTTTTTCAGGCATATCGGTTAAGACACTCATTTTGCCTTTCCTATTTCTAGTTTTATTCTTACGTGGTGGGGCCTTTGGGAATGGACGAATGGCTTCAGGTGACATTAGTATATTTTCATCCGCATCCTTACTACCAGTCGATGTAGATGGTGCTGGTGATTCTATACTTACTTGGGTATTGTCAGTTTGTTGTTCAATATTGGCAAGTGTTGATGGTCCAGGTAAAGTAATATTTGGTTGTGTATCAGGCATATTCAGTTGTGTGCGCGCAACGGTACCAGTGTCTACATAAGGCCTATCAGTAACAAATTAGCTCAAGAACTCATCTTTGCTAAAAATATTGTCATTGAATGGCCATATTCCTGCAACTTTAAATCCATTTTGAATGTTGGATGGTGTAAAAGCTAGTGGAAAAGCAGTGCCAAAGCATTCAATGACATTATATATAGTTAGGGGAGTTCCTGGTTGTTGCAAAAGTCAATTGTTGCAAGCTTTGTTATAATATTTTGTGAGTGGACCAAAAATGGTTCTGTCTAAAGGCTGTAACTTATGGCTCATGTGAGGAGGGAATGTGAACATTACTATGCCATTTTGCTTGGCCAACTCTATTATTTTAATTGAAAGGTGACTCTCAGGATTGTCCATTATGAGGAGCACTTTATTACCAATATTAGGTCTTACATGTTTAATGAAATGGTTTAAAAATTCCTCAAATTTATCACTATTACACCACCCATTAGGAGTTGCAAGCCCCAAAGTCCCAGAAGGAGCACCATTAATCATGTGACTGTTAAAGTGCACTCTAGGGAAAATCATGCAAGGAGGCACAAAATTTCCAAGCACATTAAAACATGCAATAACTGACATTATTACCTCTCTCTGCTAATGTAATGTTCCCAACTTGTTTCAATCCTTTTGGCACTAAAACTTTCATTGGTGTGTGTACTGTAGATATTCCAGATTCATCTACATTATAGATTCTTTTGTTTGTAAAATTGTATTTCATCAGTATGTCCTTGTCCTTGTATTTATTAAAAAACAAGTTTACATTCGCCTTATTGAAAGCAGTAGCACGTGCTAAACTCATTGCCTTTGGTTTTTGCAAGCTTAGATTTTGATGCCATTTAATAAAATAAAGTCAAACCTGTTTTTATGCGGTCTTTTTTTGTGTGATTTTTTTTTGTGCGGTATAGTTGGCGACTAGTCTCGTGCGATTCGTCATGTCTCACGTTGACTTATTATAGCTAAATAGACTTATTATAGCTAAATAAACTTATTATAGCATAAATGAACTTATTATAGTAATATTATTGCATGAATATGCGAAAAATGACATAATTTATTTTTTAAGTCAACAAAACACCACCTGGACAAAAATATGTAAAACAGATGATAGACGAGACAATGCAGTCAAGTGCTGACATCTGTTGTCAATATATTCTATTTCGTACGGTTTTGAGTTATTTTCTATGTGAGACTTTTTTTATGCGGTCCCTATTGACCGCATAAAAAAAATATTTTTTTAATTGTGTTGTGAAAACTATTTTTTATAGCCACTCGTGAAGTTTTGTGCGATTTTTTTTTTTTTTATGCATTTTTTTTATGCGGTCCCTATCCACCGCATAAAAACAGGTTTGACTGTATTCATAAAATGTCTTACCAGCTTTTTTTATTTGTATCCCAAGAACTTGGATATGTTTTTTTCAAGATAACTGCATATTCAAATGCTAATTTTAAAAATTCTGCTTTGCATATTCCATAGTGAAACTTAGATGCCTTTAAGCAATATGCAACCAATTGCTCTTCTTCATCATCAGTAAATACTCTCTTGACAGCATTTTGAAGTTGATAGACGACATCGACACACTCTTTTTCTTTCTTCAACTTCACGTAATGGCCTATTAAAGATTTTGAGACATGGAACTCTCCGGCTGCTTTCCGAATAGAACAACGTTTTTTAATGACCATATTAATAGCATTTTTAACATTTTCCTTAATTGGTTTTGGCCAGGTGACTATTTTTACTTTGAGGCATCTAAAACATAGTAACAAAAGTAAACAAAATAATATTAAATAAATAGTTGAGAAAAGCAATGCCTTGTACCTTGGGACAGTCCCGAGGTACAAAAAATTCACTGACCTGAGGTACAATTTTCTCTTGTTTAAAACAAAGTAAGGTTATAATTTTTGAATTACAGAAATCCAATGTTATTTATTAAAATAAGTGGTTATGAATGTAGTTATCAACTAACTGTACTGTAATTAAATTACTCACCTCAAAATATTTCGATTAAAACCAAGATCCAAATGGATTGCAAAAAAACAAACACCTATAAAAATTACACCACATGTCACAGCGGTGAAACGAGTCAAAACAGCAAACTTTATGTCATGCATTCTGAATGTTATAATGAAATAGCTACTAGATGTCACTACTTGCTACTTCTTGGTGCATTATTTTTCAAATGACGAGCTTGTCCCAAAGTACAAGGATCTCCCTAAATGTGAAAAACAATCAGTCTTTAAAGACAGTATAATAATAAACTAATTCTAATGATATTATTATATATACAAAAAATAAACAGAAGACAAACAAATAATGTTTTTAAAATAAAATATTAATTTCAAATTTGTTTATTGAATAAAACAAAGCTTTTTTTATTTATTTTTAAATATTTTATTTTAATGCAATTATAATAATCTTTAAATTTCCCAAATGATATACAGTATTTATAAAAATCTAAAGTGGTTATATAGTAAAACATAATTTTTTATAAAAATATATATATACGTGGTACGATCCAAAAGTTCAGGGAATGGAGAAATCTATGACAACAAAAGCGTGTATTTGAAGTTACAGCATATGAAATGGATTCTACCAAACCACGTCTACATGTTCAGGTTAATTTCACCCATGTCATGTGATTAAATTACGAGCGCTGCTGTTTTTTTCTGGAGATAGTTACCTTTGTCCTGCGACGTAATCAAAGTGGAGTTTCAAGAACAACCTCCAACATTTCGACTTCACCGTGACCTTTCACCGTAGAATCACCGTACACCTTTCTTAGCAATTTTAAAATCTCCGTAGGTGTTTTACCTAAACGCTGCCAAAATTTAATGTTGGAGGTTGTTCTTGAAACTCCACTTTGATTACGTCGCAGGACAAAGGTAACTATCTCTGGAAGAAAACAGCAGCACTCATGGTTTAATCACATGACATGGGTGAAATTAACCTGAACATGTAGAGGTGGTTTGGTAGAATCCATTTCATATGCTGTAACTTCAAATACATGCTTTTGTTGTCATAGATTACTGCATTCCTCAAACTTTTGGATCATACCACGTATATATTTTAAATTTTGTTTTAATATGATTTATATTTTAGGTTATTTTGAAATTTATTAAGAAAATGCTTGAAAATACAGATGTGTGCCAAAGTGGAGACTGGCTTTTGGGAAACAGTATATTATCTGTTTGTTGTAGTTTTCTACAATATCAAAACATAAATTGTTTCTATACTGGTAAGAATATATCATCTGAGTTTTGTTTTTAAATACAGATTTTAACATATACTGATTAATACAAAAAGTTATGCACCAAGGAAAAGGTATTGGAATTGAATGAAATGCTATTAGTGTGAACATATCATTGTCATTAAGTGATAACAATATCATAACAAAGGGCCAGTTTCCTGTGGAATGATACAATTTCATTGAATATTTGGTATCTTGTAGAACATCCTCTTGCTTGGATACATACAGTGTGGTTGAGTGTGGAGGCATATAGGCACCGTATGCCATCCTCTAACAGATTTACCCACAGATATTGCAACTGCTGCTCCAGATTGCCAGATCCCTTGTGCTCGTAGATAGTCAAAGCTGACAACCCACCTGGTCCACAAATACTTCATAAGTGACGAATCTGCAGATCTGGCAGGCCAAGAAAGTGTGATGTGACAGAGTCATTATTGGGAAATCTTAGTTGTGTGCAGCTGAGCATTATCTTTCTAGAAAATGGGTATTTGTACCATGCCATGAAAAGAAACACATGAGGACAATTTCTTGAATATACCACTTTGCTGTCAATGTTCTTTGTACCACCAATACTTACAATAGTCATACAAGTGATTGTTATATCTCTTTTTAACTCTTTAATGAGTTTTATTCCTTTTTTTCTTTTACCAATCTTTTAATATTAGTTTTAATTGCATTTTATTATACTCCCTTCTTTTATAATTTACAGGTATTTTATTATAAATTGGAACCCAGTTGTCACAATTATCTATAACATACATATAATTTCTGTCATCAAGATTGCTGTAAAATTTAAAACAGGATCAATGATGAGCACTTTGTTCAAAATGCATAACTTCAGAAACTAATAAAAGCCTGTGTTTCCATCTTAATTGTATTCCTGTATTATTTGTTCTCTCAAGCATTTTATTCTTACTCATAACAAAGCCAACAATGCTGGGGTGCTAATGGCAAAACACACAGTGATCATTATGCATGCAAATTTGTCTCTGTTAGTTGCTTGCCAATAGTATAGGAAGAGAGAGGATAACCTAGCAAAACTTCTATCTCTGGATGGTGGACAAAGATACCATTTCAGCTGTTTGTGCTTGTCTCACAACACTCCTGGTGGTCTGTTAGAACATCCAGAGTGCCCTTTCATATCAACTGCCCACAACACCTCCTCACAGTCAGAACAGCAGCACTTTGATGGCATTGCTAAATTTTACAGTAATTAGACTGTAACTTTATCTAGGTGCATAACTTTTTTGTCAATGAGTGAATCAGTATTTTATAAATGTAAAAAATTTGTTTATAGAATTTGGAGAAATACTATATCAAATGATGCAGTTTGAAGATGTAGATATTAAAATTCAAGCTAAATTATATTATTCTGCTCTTACTTTGCTCTCTTCGCAAAAGGTAAAACTTAGTTGTTTTTATTTGATTTGATAAATAAGTTATAATTAAAATATGTTCTAATGAATAAGGTTAAATAAATTTTAGAAAAATAATTTGTTGGTATAAAGCTTTGTTAGATTATTTGCATTTTTATCTTTTAAATTTTCCTTCAGAGAGAACTTTATTAAATTATCTTATTGTTTATACGATGGTGATTTAAATAAGGTTTTAAGTATAATTACTTCCAATTTTAGGTGCAGAAATTATTTGAAAATCAAAATCATTCTCTTCCTGCAAAACAATCTCTTTGTAATCTTGTCACAGGTAAAAATTATTGTGGTTTACATGAATTATAAATATGCAAATTACTAAAAAAATGTTTGTGTTTAGGGAATTCAGCCTTTCATCTAACACATCCAATTCAACACCTTCAAAATCCTGTTCTCAAATTGGAGAGGTAATTTATAATAATTTATTGTAATCATTCAATTGCAATAACAATAAATTTAATGTACGTGGTACGATCCAAAAGTTCGGGGAATGCAGTAATCTATGACAACAAAAGCATGTATTTGAAGTTATAGCGTATGAAATGGATTCTACCAAACCACTCCTACGTGTTCAGGTCTGTTTCGCCCATGTCACTTGATTAAACCGCGAGCGCTGCTGTTTTCTTCCAGAGATAGTTACCTTTGTTCTGCGACGTAATAAAAATGGAGTTTCAAGAACAGCACTGCAACATTAAATTTTGTCAGCGTTTAGGTAAAACACCTACGAAGACTTTAAAATTGCTAAGAAAGGTGTACGGTGATTCTACCATTGCAAAATCGAAGGTGTACGAATGGCATCGGCATTTTAAAGAGGGCCGAGAATCCATTGCAGGCAATAAACGCTCTGGCCGACCTTCGACTTCACGAAACATGGAAAATGTTGAGTTGGTCTTTCAGTGTGGTTTGCAAAGATCGTCGCCTAACCCTTGAAAAAATCGCTGAGGCTACTCACTTATCAAAGACTAGTTGCCAGCATATTTTAACAAAAGATCTTAACATGCACCGAGTGTCTCAGCACACTGTCCCTCGGCTTTTGACCTCTGAACAAAAGGAAGAACAAATGAGAATATCGGGTGATTTAACAAAGCCGATAAGGATCCAGCTTTTTTGAACCACATCATAACAGGTGATGAAACGTGGTGTTATTTATTAGATATCCAATCAAAACGTGCTTCTTCAACTTGGAAATCACCCTCCTCACCGCGATCAAAGAAATTCCAGCAGGATCGGAGCAAAGGGAAAGTTGTGATGGAGATATTTTTTGATTCTCAAGGAATTGTTCATTCAGAATTCATTCCCGAAGGCAGAACAGTAAACAAGGAGCATTATCTAGACATTTTACGTTGTTTGAGGGAACCTATTCATCGTAAACGGCCACAGATCTGGCAAAGTGGAGACTGGTACCTTCTGCATGACAACGCACTTGCACATCGGTCCCAAATGGTCACACAGTTCATCACCAAAACTCAAATTAATGTGTTTCCACACCTCGCCTATTCACCAGACTTAGCCCCGTGTGATTTTTATTTGTTTCCATCAATGAAAAAGCATTTGCAGGGACGCTGTTTTGTGTCATCAGATGAGGTGAGAGCAGCATTGCAGGAGGCCTTACGGGAGGTTTCAAAAAATGGCTTCCAGCAGTGCTTCCAGAAGTTATACGATCGCTGGGGAAGTGTATCATCGCCCAAGGTGATTACTTTGAAGGTGGTTGTGCATCGGCAATATAAACTTTTTAAGGTAAGGAATTTTACGCCAATTCCCCGAACTTTTGGATCGTACTACGTATAACTGTTCATTTATAATTATTTTAAAAATATTTACTACATTCAAAGATTGGTTTTAAAATTTCAGATTTCTTTACAGAATTTTTCCTGCAGAATCTCAACTTGAAACTAAAACAATTCAAGATATTTCATTTGAAATTACCAAAGGTTTTTTCTACATTTTGTTTATTATATTTACATACAATTACTATTATAATTTATTTATTTAGTTCTCTTTTTTTCTAAAGAAATTTTGGACAAATATCACAAGTATATATATGAAGATTTTGTTCCTGTTGTTACTATTCCTCTTACACTTCAATTTGTAAGCAAATATAATTTATATCGATATTGAAAATAGAATTGACTTCTTAATAATTGAATCAATAATCAGACAGAATGGACAAATACAAAGTTTGAGATACTTTACTGCATCGTCTTCAAATTTTTTTCTCTTCCTTATTGTGATGAAATTAATGGTAAGTGTTTTAACATAAGATTTCTTAAAAGCAACTTTTTTCTCTACAGAATAATACATGATAGAATTTATTCTAAAAAATTCTTAAATTTTTTACATGAATTAAAAAATAAAATGTCTATTCAGTCATTTTCATGTTTAATTGTATATCTTTATAACTAAAAAAAATAGTTTTAAATTAAAATCTAATTATATAATCTGATCCAAATTTTTTCTAAAATTCAGTAAAAATACAGATTAAGAAAAACAATCATCAATAAAAGTTTGGTATGTTTATACTGACATCTTATACAGTAATTTGATAATATACTCTAGCAAACAGAAATCAAGTGTCATGTAAAACTATAAATTTGATTTTTCAAAAGATTATAGATATAATAATGAATTCTATTCAGGGATAATAGAATAAATCAAATAGATAAGGATAAGTCAACATTATTATTCTAATAATGAATTTCAAAGTGAAAGATGTGTATAAAAATTTCCAATATACAAAATATACCTATATTTACCACAAGAATTTTCAGAAAAAACATACCTTTGTTTATTATGAATTTATTGATATCTTTTTTTGCTGTGAAAACAGAGAAAATGTAGAGAAAAGGATAAAATTACAAGAATTAATACAGGAGTAACTGATATATTTTAAAAAAGGAATTACTTACAAAATATTATAAATGTGAGATTTATGCCTTTCAGTACTTGTTGCTAAATGTAAGTGTTTACACTAAGAATCTTCTGACACCAAGTAGGTTATGCCTACTACTCAAATTTTCAAGCATTTTTGTGGATAACAATGAAGCAGTCTGATATGTGAGACTATGAGTAAGATGGAGAAGGAAACAATGAGATTCAGTTGGAAGAAGTCACTCAATGCAGTAAACTACCATAAAACATTTATTAGTTGGCACGAAAGGTCATACAATATAGTGTACATTGAAGTATGACATATTCATCATGTTTATGTTCATTACAATCATAGAGAGAGAGCATTTACAATACCTTTGAATCCTGATAAATACTTCCCACACTGCAAAGCATAGACAAACAGATCCTGATGATGTATGACAAAATAGTTCTAGATATTGAATTTGGATGATATTTTCTATGTTAAATAGCAGCCAAACAGAATTCAGATGAAACACATAAACAAAAATCCAAATTAGTAGTTTCAAACACTGATCCTAATGGCTTGAAAAACAGGTGATGACTGATCAAAATCATCTGTCCCTCATTACATTTAAAAGTGGTTTCCCAGAGGTAACTAATAGTCGAGGTGTTGTAAGGTGTCACAATTGACTCTGAAAAAATGTCATCTGACACCCTCTCAGGTCAGAAAGTTGACATAACTCATCTAATGAGATCATATAATCGTGTTTTTTCTTCGTTTAGTTTAATTCTCACATAAAGATACTGCTGAAAATGGTAAATCAAGAAAGAATAGGAATAATAAAGCTAGACTAGTATAAACTATTTACAAAGTTATGCAGTCAAAAATTTTAAAATAAAAATGACTTATTATCCAAATTATGAAAATCAGTCACCATTATAACTACAATTTGCTTAGTTATTACCAAAATAATAATAATAATTTTAAATAAATAACATCATATATGATAACGAAATCACAAATTTGCATTTAAAAAATTAATGATTTAATGTAAAATTTATTAATAATGAAAATATTAAACCTTTCATGATATAAAATTAATGAATTAAAAAAATTGTATTAAAAGATAAACTTTGCAAGGTTGTGGTAGCGTAAAAGGGGTGAAGACCCAGGACTACTCATAGGTATTGTCTGAGTTTGAAAGTGAGAGAATAGTGTGATAAGGAGTTGGGAAGAGGTGAAGGTGAAATATAAAGGAGGATAGGAAAGGTGATGAAAGTGGAAGAGTCGTGAGTATCTCCTCGCCTTTATTTAACTAAAAATACTGATTACAAACAATATATACAAGTGTCGTACGGTATACAAGATGAAATGTTACAAGTTGAAACCGGTGATCAAGTACAAAGTATAATACATAGTGGAAAGGGAATCCAGAAATACAAAATCATAGTATAGCTGGTAGAAGATACAAGATAGCCAAAATGTCCAGAAGAGCAACATTTGAACTCCAAGTAAAAATAATGAGTAGCCCATGGGTACGTACATTCCAGTCTACGACAATAAATGAGGTTGACACAGGAGGAGCAATAAAGTTGCTACTCAGGAAGGATGGATGAACCTTGTAAACACCGATTGTTCAATGATGTAACATGGTGGGAATATATGTGAATAGATGCAAGATACCATACAGAATACCATGTGAGATACAAAATACAGTATAAAATACATAATATAGCATAGATGCAGAAACAATGTAAAATACCAAAATATGAGATACCAATTACAATGTAAAATGCAGGTACAATAAAATATAAAATACAAATTACAATAAAATGAAGGAAGTAGAATGAGATATCATACACACGACACAATTTACAGTACACTATATACAATACCATTACCATTACAATAGCAGTAAGGTAGACTATGGTGGCCCAATGGTAGAGATACCACGCACAGGATACAAAGTATAGAAATCAGTACACAGTTTTATACCATAACTGTTAAAAGTAGGATCAAGGGCACCGGTGGCTAGGATGAAACTCTTGAGGGCAGTAAAAACTTCCCTGTCCTCCACGAGAATCCTTGCAGAATACGGCCAGTTGAAGCCCTTTATCATAATTGTCTGTTCCAGATTTGTCCTATTGTCATTGAACTTCGGGCAGTGGGAGATCAGGTGGGTTGAGTCTTGCACAGTGTTGTCACAGTCACAGTATGGGGTGCCACAGTTTCTGAAGCTATGAAGATATTGCCTTAGGTTCCCATGTCTGGTGAGAAGCTGGGTGATGTGGAAACTGACATGAAAGAACCTGTTGCGCAGCCTGGAGATGATATCCGGGAAGGTATGGTGAAGTGGAAGGTAGTCCTTCCTGTGTTGCTATCCTCCCATTCAAATCTGGGTGTCGTGGATCACATTCTTGATGACAGTGTTGGAAATCTCCAAGTAGCTGGGACTGGCCGAAGAGGCAGCTGCTTGCTTGGCAAGGGCGTCCGTCCTAACATTGCCCTCGATGCCAATGTGGCCATGGACCCAGGAGAAGGCCACGTTGTTGTTTCGTGTGTTTTGAAGTTCGTTGTTGATAAGACCCGATAGAGGGCTGCAGGATTGACCAGCTGCCTGATGGCAGTCTGACTGTCAGAGCATATCCTGATGTGCTGATTTTTAATTTTAGATTTATTGATGTAAACCAGGGCTTGGTAGATGGAAAATTGCTCAGCCTGCATGATGGTGCAGAAGCCGGGCAAGCCTGAAGCACGCCTGGTAGGTGTAATTACAGTTTTTGTAGTCCTTGATCACAAATTACAAGGTGCGTTCCATAAGTAATGCAACCAATTTTTTCATGATAACGATATCCCATAGCTAGTTCTAACCTGCTGTGCTAGGTGACATGGGGTGTTAGCTTCAAAATTTGCTCAGTCTTGTTTGCCTCCAAGCTGCTGGTGGGTGAAGATATCTGTTTCCGTGAACCCCATTTTGAGTTAATGTGATACAGTGCAATGGATCATTTTGTGGAGCAACGTCATGCTATCAAATTTTGTGTTAAACTTGGGAAGTTTGCCACCAAAACCTTTACATTAATTCAGCAGGCCTTTGGGAGTGCTTGTCCAAATCACAAGTTTTCCAATGGTACAAGTCGTTCAAGGATGGTCGAGAGGAGATCACCAACAAACCCTGCAGCGGACATCCAACCTCCTGAATCAATGAAAATGTGATGCGTGTGCGTGATTGTTTGAACTCTGACCGATGGTTGAGCCTTCAATTGATTTTTTTTCATTTTTTTTTTTTTTTTCGTTTAGGAAGTTCATCATTTTCCCTTTTGGGGATCAGAATGCCCCTCTGTTCTACAGAGCACTGCAGAGGGTTCCTAATCTTTATTACAATCTGAACTTTACAACATAAAACAAAAAGAGACATAATAAATAAAAGAAGTTAAATACAGTTCTATACATTGGTGCGTATCAGTTGGTCTTGCAACTAGTAGTGGCCACTTGCCACTTAGAAAGCATCGGGAGACTTATCCCGATGTAATGCTAGCTTCTCTTGAATATGGCTTTAGAAAGCCTCGACAGTTCTGGTAAGAGTGATCTAGTCCATATAAGGTTGTATATATCCAGTGGCGTAGGTGGGTGATACCCGGTGTGGATATCGTGGTGTCACCCTTTTTAACTCTTTTATAAAACAGTGTTCAATTGTAATATCTTCGCACTCAAGCAACTTGCACAATATAATGAATATGTGATGTCACAACGTATGAGTTTAGATTTATAGAATCAATCATAGTAAGATTTTCAGCTGGTGTGAGCTCTCGTGGCAAGCCGTTGACCTGTTTTTTTTTTTTTTTTTAGGTACAGGCCCTACCGGGTGACACCCAGGGCGGCCTCCCCCACTGCCCTGTAGCTACGCCTCTGTATATATCCATAGTAAGGTTGGGATTTTCATTATAAAAGAGGCACTCCAATTCATTACAGAGAATAGCGTATTTAGGACATTTCAGTAGGAGATGTTACCGTTTGGCTGCTATCTCCACACACACACTCCTCAGACGTACTTCTGTTTGCCTTTTTAAAGTACGTGTTACACTTAGCATGGCCCGAAAGGACCTGTGTACTTATAAAGTCATTTTTTAACCAATGTAGGTCTCATAACCGTTCTTGTATATTCAGTAGGATGCCATAAGTAAGCCTATCCTTGTCTGACCCAGTCCATCTAACTTGCCACTTGTTGTTCATACTTTCTCTGATGGCCTTTTTGATATGTGCCACTGGTATCTCCTCATAATCTATTTCTGCCTTATTGGCAGCTTCTTTGGCTAATTCGTCAGCCGTCTCATTGCCGATGACTCCGCTGTGACCACAGACCCATTGAAACCTAATGGTTCCCTCACCATTATGACATAATCTGCCGCTTGATGTTAACAGTAACTCTATTTGTGTCTTTAAATTGCAGCAGTGTATCAAGGGTGCTTCGACTATCCGTACAAATTAGTACATCTTCATTATTAAGATACTCACAGCAATATTTTACTGCTTCATGTAAGGCCAGCTATTCAGCCTGGAATACCATGCAGGCATCATGCAACTTGAATTGCTTATGCTCAATCTCTTGACCACCTTGGTAAATGACCAAGGCTGCTCCAACACTATTCTCACTTTTCGAGCTGTCAGTGTAAACTTCGGTCTCATACTGACAACTCTCTGTCTCCTCTGTGATGGTTACCCATTCAGGTGGGCTGGGCAACTCTGCCAATGCAGGCTTGGTACAATAAGTACCAGCTCAAAAAGTGATATCGTCTATTACAATTGTTTGGTCTTTCCTCAGGCTGTAACAATAGGCCTTCTCGTGTATTAAAAGATCAGTTGGCACTTCCCTACATATCACAAGCAGGGCATCAGTAGAAATCATCTGGAAGGCTTTTGTTATTCTTAGTGCAGCATGCCTTTGTAAAGTAAGTATTGTCCTTTTATTTCGAACACCATCATCAGCGGCACTGTGCCATGTTGCAGCCACATACGTTACTCTCAGGACGAGAACAGCTCTATAAATCTCTCTTACTGCCTCCGAGTCGAGGCCCCAGTCAGCCTTAGCGACCTGTGCAAGGTTGTAGAACATTTGATCACCTCTGTTTTTAAGTACCTTAATATGTTTGCCTGAGTTTAAGTTCTTGTCTATTATCACACCAAAGTACCTCATTGACTGGACAATTTTTATGGACTTATTATTCATTTGGATAGTAGGGACTTGCTTATACAGGTCTGGTGCCCCACTATGATGAAAAACCATCCCTAGGGTTTTCTTTTCATTGAACTCTAGCTTGTAGTTGTGGCCTAACTCTACCACCTTAGCAAGTAGTCTAATACCTTTCTCCTCTTTTTCACGTCGAGAGTCTGCACTAAAGAGAAGGATGGTATCATCTGCATAGGCATACTTTATTGCCCCTTTATCCTGTTGCAGGAAACTGTTATATAAAACATTCCAAAAGAATGGGCCGGAATTCAACTCTTGTGGACACCCTTGACTGATTGTCCAGGTAATGGTGCGGTCGCCATGGGTATAAGTCACCATCCTCTCACTTAAAAATGCTCTTATGAGGTAGTACAGATTTCTTGGGCAGTGTATCTGTCGTAAATTAAGGAGGATTTCATCCCACTAGGCATGGTCAAATGCACCCCTGATATCTAAGCTTAAGATGCAACAATACTTAAGCCACCTGACAGCTTTTCTTACATCATTAAGTACAAGACATATTACATCTTCTGTCGATTTTTGTGGCAGAAAGCCATACTGCTTAGTGCTAAGGGCCCCTTCCTTGATGACTTTGTACGTTAGCCTTTAAACTATAAGATAGTCTAGGATGTTCCCCATTACAGGGAGTAGGCTAATAGGCCTATAACTGTCTGCCTCATCCTGATCCATGCCTGTGCCCTTAGGTATAACTACCAATTTTGCCACTTTCCACTTCTCGGGGAAAACCCCATATTCCAAGCACATGTTATATACTTTGACAAAGGCATCTGGGATCATAGCCCAGATACTCTTGACTATTTCACTTGTTAAATCGTCACCTCCAGGCACCTTAGTCCGCTTCAGATGTCGTACCCCATCTTTCATCTCAGCGTACATAAAACTGGGTGCATCGGTTTCATTATATAGTGTTTGAATAGTGCTCCTCACCTCCCTGTGTTCCGGAAGATCTTTCTCACTGTCATCCGTTGGAAAAAAGCAGTTCATTAGAGTGTCAATCGTTTGTTCAGTGTCTCTAGTGTATCTGTCATTCACCTTTAGGCTCCTAAGCAAGTTCGTAGATTTGAGTTTATTAGTTCAGCACTTAAAAAGGTAGCTCCACGGTTTACTGGAGCTTTCTGTGCAAAACTCCCTCCATGAAGACAGTTTAGTCTCTTTAATGGTCCTCTTGTATTGTCTCTCATGTTCCTGATACTGTTGGTACCTTCTATGTCTTTCAGCCAGGCTCCTGGCCCTTTGGTACCGTCACCTTAGGAGATTGTTTTCAGCCCGAAGAGCTGACAGCTCCGCAGTCCACCAAGGGACAGCTTTGTCACGTTTACATTTCCTTGGAATATGTTCTTCGCACAGTTCTTGTATAAGGTTAATAAAAGGTGTGATTTTCTTTCTCACTTGCAACAGTTCTGCTTATAACATTGTCCAGCTGAAGAGTTGCTATTCGTTCCACCAGCTTCCTCTCAATGGCGGCCCAGTTGGCCTTGTTGATGTCATATTTCTGTCGATGCTTTTCTAATATTTTGCCCAGATCCAAGTTTGAAGATTATATATGCATGGTCACTTAAACTTGCATGCCCAGAGACATCCCATTCATTGACTGTTCTTAATGCTCTACTATTACAACAAGTGACATCTACCCAACTCTTTCCAATGGGGTCTCAAAAGTAGGTAGAGACTCTGGGTCATTCAAAGCAAACAACCCCCTGGAGTTAATGAATTGTAGAAAGTCATCAGCCCTATCATCATTCTCTGGATTGCCCCACAGTTGAGAGTGGGCGTTTATGTCTCCCCCTATTATTAATAAATCATTGGGGAACTGGTCAATAATGAGGTCTAGTTGTTCCAGGACCTATGTGAAGTCATCTGCTATTGAGCACTAGACACTTATCACTACATACCTTTCCGGGCCTGTACCGACTGTTGTGCAGGCAACCTTCTGTGTACTGAGATTCCCGTGATAGAATGATGGAATCTGTCTATTTCTGAGTATAATAGCCGCAAGTGGTGATGGCTCGTGAAGTGCCACATATTGATGTCTAAGGCAGCCAATTGAACCTCTGATCTGATAGGGCTCTTGAATGAGTGCTACGTCTATCCCCTCTATAATCTTACAAAAGGCGGCCATAGTCCCTATAGATTTTTGCAAATTCACTTGAACAACTTTGATTTCACATTGCCCTTCCTGTCTGGGACTACCATCCATAATCAATCTTCAACATTATAAATTTCCTGGTCTTCTGAATAGCTGGGCAATTTTTATTACACGCATCGTGATTGTAGTTCAAGCCATTATCTCTTTTACAGTTAACACACAGTTTTATCGTTTTCTTATTCGGGCAGTCTTTGTATGAATGATCTTGTCTGCACTGGCTACAGACTTTCCTCGCCTCTGGGCAATCTTCAGCAAAATGCCCAAGGCGGCAACACTTGAAGCATTGAATTACTGATATGAAATCCTCTACACTGCATCTTATCCATTGAATGTTCATTCTCTTCAATTTCTTGAGGATGTTTCGGTAGACTGGGCTAAGTTCCAGCACCCAGTTGGTATTTGGTTTATCCTTTCCACCAAGTGGGAACTTGGCAGTAACCTCATTTTTGAATTGGTCAATGTTGTTGTGGACCATCGATATATCTTCATTCTGAGAGAACAAGCTATCCACCACATCTTCCTTCGAGTATTCTTTGGGAACCCCATATATAATGACTCGGGGCTTTCTTTTGACCGGTTCCAAGGTCCTCAATCCTGCACTTTCAATTTTGGTCTTTAGCTTAGCTTTCTCTTCTACCGTAGCCACCTCTATAGCTACTCCATCTTTCTTTAATTTACGTACACCTTGAATCCCTACTCCTAGTCGTTTAGGGTTTATTTTTTCCTTAAGTCGCCTCTTCGTCTTCTCCAGATCATCCCGTTGGACTCCAGCTCAACGAATAACACTTCCTTCCTTGGCAGGGCTTTCTTTGCCACTACCACTTGAGTACAGAGGCTTGTTCTCTGGCATTGCCAGTTTGTCCATCTTAGCGCTCATCTCTTGGAGTCACTGTTTGATGTCTTCTCTCTCTCTCCGTTTCGGAAAAGTTCAATGATATCTTCCACCGTTTTCATTATAAAGTCATAATATTTTCGTGTACTTAGACGAGAACTGCCGTTCTTCACCAAATACCTGGATAACTCCCGCCGATACCTTTCGGCAATCTGAAACCTCTCACCTTCAAGGTTCAGCTCCATCTCCTGCTCCTCCCCAGAGGAGCTACTTCCCTCACTGTCCTCAGGTTTGGTCTGCTTGGCCATTGAGCCTTGAAAGAGGCCGTTGATTCGCTTGCTTTTGGTTTCACTAAAGATAATTACTTACAGGACACATCTCAAGAAGGTAGCAAGCCACCCAAAGAGTCAACACGTAATAGATAGCAGACAAAGCAAAGGGCTCGAATAAATGCACCAAAATATTGCTCTAAGCCTACGAAAAATGCACACAATTCGCAGTGGGATTGCATCCCACCTTCAATTGATAGCAGACACTCTAAACATGACGAAAACAACTGTTTATTGCATTGTGACTGAAGATTTAAACATCAAGACATCATCACTACAACGCGCCAAGCCACAGTGCCTTCGTTGTAAATGATTTTCTGGCCGGGACCCACAACCCATTGGTTCCCTAGCCTCTCTACAGTCTTGACCTGGCTCCCGTTGACTTTTTTTGTTTCCTCGCTTAAAAGGGGCCATGAAAGGAAAATTTAATTTAGAACATAGTTAATTAAGTTAAAGTTCATGAGAAAAATACAAACTATATAGAAATACAAACTCAATAGAAGACTGGATTGAGGGATCAGACGTGATGTAACCTCTCATTCTTACTCTTAATTACCTATTATCATGCACCTTTCAGCTCTTGCTAAGCAAACTATAATATACTGTATATTATTATATATATCAAATTCGATTGGCATTGTTGTACTATATAGGTATGCATTGCTTAACAACAAGACTACATTCCAAGAAATACATCATTAAGTGGCACATATCTATATTCAATTTTATTGATTTTTTAATTGTTTATTTTAATCCCTGTTGCAATTGTACTTTGTCTTAAAATCTATTAATCCAATCTGGATCATTTATTGTAATATATTTTACTGTTTTTTATATGCAGATATTGAAGTTTTACTTGCTAAGAAGAATACAAAATCAAGTAAACATTATAATTTTGTAAATTCTATATTGTATAATAATAAAACTGTTTAAGAAAACTAATTACATTTTTTTTCTAGATGAAGTTGTGAATTTAATACTTTGTCCAAATTCACCTAAACCTTTAAATGTTAAATGCAGGTAAGTAATTTTTGGAAATTCATTATAGAATTGATACATTAATGGCAATTACATGTATTTTTGAAATTATAAATATTTGAATACATTAAAAAATGTAAATATAATTTATATGAAATGCAAATAAATTGTTCAAACCTTAAAAGCAAATAATATCATTTCATTAATATTTGTTAATGAATATATAAACTTAAAAAATGTTCATAGTACTGTTCTACTTCCTACTGACACCGGGATTTATATACTACTACTCTAAAGACGAACCTGTTACCGGTGTTTCTTTTGTGAAATCATCTTATAATCTTCTCACAAACGTTTTCGAACTTCTATGAGTTCTTCTTCAGGTAAATCAGAAGATTTTGAAAAAATAGAACAGAAGAACGAACTGCTCCATTTAATTTTGCCGTGGCAGACATGCGCAGTGGTGTTTGGATGTTGATTATTGTCTATGCGCATCCAAAAGGACTTGCCAGGCCGATGAAATGTTGATCTCTTCTTTTTGGTTGATGCAGATATTATTAAAGCTCATTTTATATATAGCGATAGCTTCTAACCACTTTATATGTTCCGGGTGGGGTGTCGTTACGACAATTCTAGCTTTATCAAGTTCTCCTGTTCGGACGCGTATATACTTAGCGCTGTGTTGAGTTTCCCGTGTTGTAGGTCCGCTTGGTGTTCTTTTAATCTGGTCTTTAACGAGCGCTTAGTAGAACCAACGTAAATGAGTTCTCTTTGCCATCTATTATCCATTAGAGGGATAGAATACACTCCGTACATTCTGTTGAGATCCGGAGGGTCTTTGCAATTTCTTAGGATGTCGGCTACTGTGGGACCTCTTCGATACACTATCTGCATCTGCTCTCTCTTGGCTATTTTTCCATACACTCCTCTAACGTATAGGTTGTATGTGACAGGAAGTCTTGTTAATTCGTTTTTGTTAGTGTTATCCTTTGCCTTTACTGCAGGTGTGCTTTCTTGGCGGTGCTGTTTGAATATACATTGTATTAGGAAGGGGCATCCGTGGTCTTTTGCGACTTTTTTAGGGTAAGTTATTTCCTTGCCCAGAGCCTGCTTTGTGGAGGAGTGGGAGATCGCTCTTCTTACCAAGGTTTTGAAAGCAGCTGTTTTATATGAGAACGGGTCGTAGGATCCCCCTAGGTATGTATATTGGTGTTGCCGTTGGTTTTCGGTAGACCGACGTTTTGACGGCAGATGCTTCTATCTTGATGGCAATGGAAATGGGCTTCTGTTCTGCTTGTTTGCTCTATACCTATGACTAAGCCATAAGGGTTGTCGTTGACAGTCTTTATAAAGGCCGCTATATCAGGCTCCGTCTTCCATAAAATGAGTACATCATCCACGTATCTCCTATAGAACAATAAATTCTTGGGATGACTTTACTTTCCATCTGCCTAACAGCCATCTCACATAAGTTCCCTGACACCGGGCTACCCATGGGGACACCTTTTGTCTGTTTATAAACCGTACCTTCAAAAGAGAAGATTGAGTTGTAACAAATAAGATGGGCCATTTCGAGTATATGTTTATTCAAGTATATTTAAAATCTAGGACTGTGATAAGTTTTGGAGACTCAGGTAGATCCTTCATAGCTTATGAGGTTTTCTGGATTTTCAATGGTGTAAGGATAATCCTCTAAGCTTGGCGAAAGGAGGTGGTGGGTAGCCCTCTCTAGTTTTCTTGTTGGTGCTCTTGCCTTGTCCACTATTGGGCAAAGGTTAAATGCCTGGAATTGGTGCACCTGGTTAAATGCCTGGAATTGGGTAACATTGTTGTTGAACGCCCCAACACCCCAGGCTCTTCGCATTCGCCAAGACCCATAAACAAGATTGACAACTACGACCGGTGGTGGATAAAGCTAGAGCCCCTACTCGTAAACTTGAGAGGGGTGCACACTCATTGATAGCCCCCCTATTGGATGGCTACTCGTACAACATCGCTAACTCAGTGGACCTCATCTCTATCCTTAAGGATCTTCCCTCTCCTCCAAGATTTATCACCGTTTTGGATTTTAAATCTTTATACCCATTACTGGAGCTCCTTCCAGCCTTTTGCGCTCTCAGGGACCTCCTCCTTGGAATTGTTGGAGACTGCATTTTGCACAAACAAGTGCTGGAGATGGTCCACATGTTGTGCTATAACTCTTTTTTCATGTTCAATGGAGCTGTTTACACACAAAAAAGAGGAGTGCCTAAGGGGAGCCCAGTGGCGGGAGACTTATGCAAGATGGTCATCAGACAATTGGAGCAAAAGGTCCTGCCGCACTATCTTCCTGACATCATCTTGTACAAGAGGTATATTGACGACATAATCATATTATGGAGAAATGTACCTGATGTGTCGGCATTTGTAAAAGCGGTTAATGACAACCCTTATGGCTTGACCATAGAATTGGAACAAGCTAACAACATGGGGGTCCACTTCTTAGATCTAAACATCTGCATTGAAGGACCGTCTATACAAACTTCGGTCTACCGTAAACCTGGTACGCCCTCCCTTTACATCCTGGTTGGGTCGTGTGACCCATTCCAATACAAGTCCGCTGCTTTCAACACGCTAATTAAGAGGGCATTTTCGCATTTGTCCACTCCAGCAGCACTGGCCACCGAATTGGAGCACATCAGATATGTAGCGACCATCCACGGGTACCACAAGCTTATTAATAGATTAGTTAACCGTCACCGTCGCACAGCACGTATCTCCGACATCCGCTCACGTCTCGGCAATCAACCTGAGGATGAGACACGGATCCCCGTCACATATAATCCGTACGTGGCGTCGTTATATAAGAGGATTACCCACAAGTGCCTTATTAAGATCACATACAGAAGATGCCCCACCATATTGGACATCCTCTGCAATGGGAAGGATTCCCCCGACCCCAACAGACTTCCGGGCATCTACTCCATACCTCTTAAGGATCACAGGTTTGACAGAAACCTTGTTTATATCGGCTCAACCAAGAGATCCTTGGGAATCAGAATACGTGAGCACAATGCAGATATTCTCCATGGGAGAAATTCTACGGCTTTCTCTACTTACGCAACCGATCCGGACATCGAAACGGCCCTCAACCAAGCCAGACTTATCATCACAACGCCTCACTCTGAACACCTGAGGTGGTTGGAGGCTATCTCCATTTACAAACACAGCTGCGCCACCACCTGCTTAAACTATAAAGAAGAACTCAATTTGTCCACCCCCTGGCAGGCCCTCATCGACACGGATCTTTAATCGCCTTCCACTCGCACCGAATGCGCATGTCTGATCAACCAGCTGCATCGTGAAGCATTCGATTTCAGTTTAAAAATAATTTGTTCCATTATTCGATCTGCGTTACTCGTTTTTTACCGTCTGAAGAAGAACTACCAAGTTTGAAAATGTTTATGACGATCTTTCATTTTGTGTCTAACACCGGTAAGAGGTTCTCGAAAGTGTGATTTACATCCCCGGTGTTCCATGATTGTATGTAGAAAGTTAAAATGTATTTAAAAACTTCAAATTTGAAAGATTAATGGAAGTCCAAATATTATTTTGAAATATCAAATAATAAGGTGATACAGGTTAACTATTAATAAACTGGCATTCAGTTATCCGGTTTTGCATAAAAAAACTCACTGCGTTACAAATTGGAATAACAAAATGATTTAAATGTAAACCGCAACATTTTACGCACCAAAAGTCACGTGGCTTGCACTTTGGCGCTTAAAACGTTATGGCTTGCACATAAATTCATCTTCAAAATATAGCCACTTAGAGCGCCACTATCGCCACAATATTTTTTTGTAGGAAAAAACATTGCATTTAAAATTCATTTCTTCAATAATACGTATTTTGAGAAAAATGGCATTTACAACCTTATGGCATTGCACGCTTCATATATAAAATGAGCTTTAATAATATCTGCATCAACCAAAAAGAAGAGATCAACATTTCATCGGCCTGGCAAGTCCTTTAGGACGCGTATAGACAATAATCAACATCAAAACACCACTGCGCATGTCCGCCATGGCAAAATTAAATGGAACGGTTTGTTCTTCTGTTCTATTTTTTCAAAATCTTCCGATTTATTCGAAGAAGAACTCATAGAAGTTTGAAAATGTTTGTGAGAAGATTATAAGACGATTTCACAAAAGAAACACCGGTAACAGGTTCGTCTTTAGAGTAGTAGTTAAAAAATGTTAAATTTAACAATATTGTATAAACCAGTAGAACTGAATAACCAAATGACCAAGACATTTAAGGTGATGGCTTATTATTCTGGGAATCTGGGATCAAATCCTGACAGTTGAAAATTCCCAGGAGTTTTTTGAGAGTGTCTGTCAGGATACATAGGGTCCTCGTCCTTCATCTCTATTGTGAGTCTGGTCAAACCCACAATGACTGTGAAATAATGTTGTGAAAACAAGTGATGTAACTGTTCTCAGTATACTGTCATATCTGTTTTGAGTTTTGCAACAGTGAAGTCAGTACAGTTAATTAACTCTTTCATTTCCAATGTCCATTTCATCCATTGGCATGGCTTACCTATTTTAGTGGTCTGTGGCTGGACTGCCTCACAAAGATCATGGTTAGGCTTGTTTTCCTAAACTGGTGTGTGCATTGCAGTAGCCATACTTGGACCAATGCTGCTTTCACTAATTGTGGCCAAGAGAGACTGACATATTTTTCGAATGTGAGCCTCTGCCTAATTCACAAGCACAAACCTTGTTAACCCCTGGGTGTTGTCTGAGCCAGTATTAGACTTGGATTGTGTTATCACATGGTGATAACATGACTAAGATGAGCTCCACAGATGTGGATTCAGTCACTCTTGGCTTCATTTTTCCAAAGACCTCACTGGCATGGGTGACCCTACCAGAAGCAGATGCTACAGCCAGCATAATCTGTGGTTCATCAGAATTACTGAGCTCTCACCACAGCAAGGTGATGACTGGCGAGAGAGTTGTTACTACTACTGCTACTACTACTACTTATTTTAAATTGTAAAATATATTCCAATATATATAAATATCTTTAAAAATAACTGATATCAATATATGTATTTTCAGAGCTGAATTTACATGTCAAGATGGCAGAAGTTATCAAAATGATATTCCAAGTATAAATGTTCTGTTTGAAGATTTATTTCTTCCTCTTCCAGTTCCTCCTTTTCTCTATGAAAAAGTTTCCGAAAACATTTGGAGACGAAAACTATTTGATACTCTTTGGACGAATTTTGATCTTCAATCCAACAAAGGGTAAGATTATAATTTAAAAATTTTTAATTTCTTTAATAAATTAAATTGATTAATTTTATATATTTTTTTGTTTTTTGTAGTATTTTTTCTTCAACATGTCAGCAGTCTGTTCACAAATTAAAAGTTTCAAAATCAAAATTAAGTGAAATCACAAATCAATGGAAAAGATTTTATATTCACAGTTTAAATAACAATACAAAAGAAAGATTTGATTTTGGCATACTTCTTCCCAAATGTTGTCATTTATTAATGAAAATTGAACTGATCAAAGATATTCCTATACTTCACATCATGACAGATAACTGGAGCATATTTCCGTTACTGAGTTCTTATCTTCAAAAATTGGAATCTGTTGAAGGGTAAATAAACATATTCATTTAAATTTTCCTGCATTCCAAATTTGCTGCAGCAGTTTGCCAGTTTATTGTGATAACAAATAAAAATATTTAGTCAATATGTCATAATATCACAGATTATCTTTAATATCAGAAATGATTGTTAAAGTACTATTTTATTGTATAAATGTACAAAATTTTTATAAGAAATAAATACCTATTGTATTTAATCAAATTATTAGGAAATCATTTTTTTATAAAGTATATAAATTCATTTGCTGAATCATGTAAGCTGATAAACTTTTTATAAGACTGACAACAAAATGAATACTGTATAAATTATTTTTTGCATTGGTGAAAAAATATGAGTAAATTATAACATCAAACTAAGCTTAAAACAATTTTACTAGCTCATTTTTTATTCATAATTCAGATACTTAAATAGGAAAAATTTGATAAAACAGTGTTATTTAAACTGATTTGTTTAGGAACTTAAATTTATTTATCAATTATCATGTGCAAACTCATATACTACCTTTATCAGAAGGTAGCTTACTACACAACTGTTGATGGCATCTATAAAATTGTTTTTTGGAATTTGCCAAGTTGGTCGACAACTTAATACCATGCAGTAAAATATCGGCTGAAATTTTGGGGTTGACCCCAAAACACCAAGTCTACTACGGACAAGATATTTCCATTTCTTGCTTGCCGGTCAATCTCATTGCAAGGCAGATTCACCTTTCATAACAAAATGTGACTGTATATTCTTAATGAGTCAGTGCCTTGTTCTAGAATTATGACATACAAATACAATTATAATTTCTAGTTAGCATTAAATATAAAACAAAAAAATAAAAATTTTACTACATTTTCCAGATAGATTATACAGGTAATGTTCACCTAGGTAGCCCCAATGGCAGCACTTATGGAATTTTGACATCACATGTCTTGAATTTCAATATTTTGAACATCATTTACTTTTTATTTTATTAAACGGATTAGTGTTATTTCATTTCCATGTTTCTTAAATTTATTTCTCGTAGTTTTTATAAAAATTTTGTCGTCGTTAAAAATTAATATCATCATCTGTTTTGTTGTAGTGTTGTATTCATCTGAAGGTCAACAGGTTTTATGGCACAAGTGGACCCTAACGCATTTTTCTTCTTATTTACAATCAGATTGCCCTGAAGTAGAAATTGATAAAAGAATATCATCAGATGTTAAGCTGGCCAAAAAATCAGATTTCAACACGTAAATGAAGATGGCATGAAACGCGATTGTCGATGTAAATTATTTTACAGAAAGGATCGCGATTCGATTTTATTTCAATGTCATAGAGGCAAGATGAGCAGTTTGCCGTTCGACGGAAACCTGTAAAGTTCAATTTGGGTAAAATTTCCTTCGTATCGCATCTAATTTGCATAGAGTGTAGAGAGGTTGAGGCGCACGTGTTCAGCCCAAAACGTGAACGGCGGACGGACGAGCGCCGCCATCTGGCAATTCTATACGGTCGATAATGGCGTTCGCTACGTCTGGAATGGAGAGTAGACAATCGGCTTAAACTTCATTTTTTGTGTTTGTGGTTAAAATTATGACGTATTTTATTAAAATGATGATTATTTAAGCATTTACGAATAATATTGTAAAGAAACAGAGATTTTAATCCAGAAATTATTTAATTACTCAATTTTTTTGCAAGTGATGCGAAGTGCCTATAGAATTTACCAGTGGCGTGCCGTCATTGGAAGCGCCACTTACCTTGTATTTAATAAAATATAAATTTTCATATTTTAACCTACATACTTTGAATTAATTAAAATTAATATTTTATTATAACTGCATTATGTATCTTTTACAAATTTCTATACTACATGTGAAAAAAAAACGATAAGATTGCTATTGTATATTCGATTAATTCAGTGGCGGAAGGAATGTCGAAACCGGGTCAGTTTCTAATCAGCCAGATTATATAGGCATTAGCACATGCGGTTTACAGTGCCCAACCTCACCCGGTTTAGCTGGTAGAAGCGACACACGCGTAAAGAGTCCGACTTTATATCCCGGAGCGGTTGTGGGCTGTTAGCCGCCTGCTAGATATTCGGCCACCCTCGCCTGACTATGTGAATCATGAGCAGACTAGATCAACGGCAGGCAACCCCCGGCCCGCGGGCCAGCTACGACTCGCGAAAAGTTTCTATCCGGCCCGCGAGATCTTTAATAGATTATTAAATTGGAAAAATAACTAATTAATAGTTATTTTTCAAATTCTTTGTAATTTTCGAAAACGATAAGAGAAATAAATGTAGTAATTAACTTTTTATTTATTTATTTCATATTTGCAGACTAAAAAAATTACAAGTCATAAGAAGGCGTCAATTGACTACTACGGCCCGCGGAAAAAACGTAAATTTATTCTGGCCCATGTTATAAAAACGGTTGCTCACCCTAGACTAGATTTATAACTTAACCCAACCGATAGGAATTTACTGGCATGTTTTTATGATAGTTCTGTATAGTTGACAGGAGTTTAAAAAAAAAAAAATCCATTAAAATATTTGATATATTTATTCTGCGTTTATTCCGCTCTCCCATCTTATATTACTTACGGATTTCAATGTTAAACCGGTGATATTACGATTTAGTATGTCCCATCTGTAAGGGGATGCAGAAAAAACGTGTACAATTCTAGTACAGTGTTAAAAATTAACTGTTACTTTGGCAGCATCATTTACAACCAAATTTAATGAATGAGACGTACAATGGTACAAAAAAAAGCTCTAGAATTTATTTTCCTTAAATTTACGATTTATATATCCGTTGTCATAAAAATTTGTCTTTCCACTGTTTTCCCGAGACTACAGATATTCAGGTACAACGTAGCCGGTTTCAACTTATTTCTATTTAAATAGTAGTTAAATAATTAAGCGATTAGGGAAATAGAAACATAAATAAAACCCTGATGAAAGAGCCGAAATTTTACTTAAACAGAAGCTTAACCGAACCAATCTCTTGCCGAGTACAGTGGGGATTGATCTCTTCATAATATTAGATGTAATAAAGACAAATTTTTCCAGTTCAATAAGAATGACCGAAAAGTTGTAAATTTTGGAAATTTCCGTGAACACTCGGTCCTAAAACGAATTAGTTAGAAAACGAACGACGGACAATCTGTTAAGTTTAACATATTTAGATTTTTACAGCTATGGTGAGAAACGTTTAAAATCTACAACAACCCTGTCGCGTCCTTTGAGATATACTAGTAATGCGACAAAAGAGGCATTTGACATTGACCGGTATCGGCACTCTCGGGATTTGGCACGCACCCACCTACCTGGACCGTCTCTAATTTCATTCATTAGCCACTCGTAGGGAGCTATTTCACTAACTTGTAAGTGGATTGTTTTAAGATTTAAAAAGTAAAGAATATTTTGTTATTTTTATGTACGTTTCTTCACAAAGTTATATTTAATTATAAGTTTTTTTAAAAGTATATTCATACAATTGAAGAATTTTTTTGTACTAAGCATGTATATTCATCACACATTTTGTTTTACTAAGTAAGTTTTTTTTTATAATTTTAATTTTAGCCCTTATATCGTGGCTAGTGATTCAAAAATTTATTTTAAAAAAGTTTTGGTTCAAGACCATATAATGAAAAAGAAAACATTATTAAAAGAGAAAGACCAATGCCTAAATTAAATATAAATATGTCAACAAAAATATTTCGACATTTTGACGATAAAATTTGTGACGAATGACGATTCTTTCGTAAAATTGAAGCAATTTGGAAATCAAAGCGGAATAGAATTTAACTTTGGTAGACAATATAAAATAAATATTGAAAATTATAACAAGATAATTACGATTAATAGATATATCTAAATTAATAGATGTTATATGTTTTTTCTCAAAGCAAGAATTGGCATTTAGAGGGCGTAGGGAATTTATTGAATCTAATAACGGAGGTAATTATATTGAACTTTCTTATTTATTAAGTACGTCAGATAATCTATTAAAAATACATTTAAAGAAGTATACGGTTTTTACTGGCTTATCGAACAAACGAATACGAACGGGCCCTGACGCGCAATTAATTGATTGCCCCTGTAAGTCGGCTTCTTACAGAAACACAGCTTCCCTATCATCAAATGTCACAGCACGCCACTGATATATATGTATATAAATTAATTCGTGAAAATAACTTTTATTAGTATTTTTGCATATAAACAAATGTAGGAAACTTGGAAACGTAGTAAGATATCTACTTCACTATTAGAATAAATTGCCTGGAAAGGGAGCTGCACAAAAAAAAACAGCAATTAAGTCTGCAAAATATGATAGACCCCTTGGGAGTTTGCATACTAAAACCAGTATTGGATCCAAATGGTTTGGGTAAACCTTTCTAAACATTTGTCCTTGTCCAATTCACGGCCGTGTTTTCTAAATACCCAGTATATTAAAATTGTTTTTATATTGTTTGCAATGTATTATACAGGGCGAATGAAAAGTCAACAACTAAAATATTTTTGTTGGAATCAACGATCGCGATGTTTTGTACTCGTAGACGTTCTTCTGATGTAATAAAAGGTTGGTGGCGTTGTTGACCCCTCGGGGAAGGTGACCTCATTTCACTCTCCCCTTTCCAGCGCTGACCTTCCGTGAGTTAAGACTGTGTGTAATCTTTGTGCACTCTTTGTTCTTTTGTTACATAACCGGTTACGCTAGTCCAACACCCTTTTTACTAATCTTTCCTATAAGCTCCAAGTCTAACAATTTTTCGGATACTTAATGTTAGATAAACCTAAACATCCCTAAATTATTTTGTATTAGACCAATACACAGTGTGGGTGTACCAAGATTCCGGCGCCATCTTGAAAGCTATTATTTGAAATTTATACTTACAACTTAAAATTTTCAAATTGAAAGAGGGTGAAACTACTCGAACGTATGAAATATTGTCCAAAAAATATACGATGAAGATCTATTTTTATTTCTTTTGAAATTATCACATGTTAAATATAAATTGTTTTAACGCGCACAACCTTTTCAATATTGTCTTTGTTGACAGTGGAAGAACTGGGCAAATTTTTTTTATGATGGCAAGCAAAGTCACAGAAAATACACTGCTGACGTCAACTTTCAAGTGGAAGTTGTACTTTCAGGAGGGAAGAACCACCACTTAAAAAATTCGTGGGGTTTTTCAACCCATCCAGATTCAATCGCGGGTCCCCGGAGAGGCAGCTGCCACCTTTTATTGCTCAACCATCCGTATATTGAAAAAATATTTATTAAAGAAACTTGATCCCGTTTATATCTTAATTATGTATTGAATAAGTAATACAACATTTAAATTGTACGTAATAACCATTAACAATTAACATTATTTTATTATTATTTTTCGTATGTATGACATTTTGATAAGTTTTGGAATATTGTTTCTTTAGACATAATTCAAATATACAATAATTTCAAACGTTATAAAAGATAGCAAAATGAGTACAGAAGATCATTTAGCAACCAAAGAATTACATTGGGAAAACACACTATCCGAACCAGCTATAGTCCATATTCCACATACAATAATTGGCCAAGTGACTAAATGCATTGTTTCTGACTCTAACATTCCAGATGAAAAGTCAACTTTATTATCCATAGCAATTCAACAAGGCTACAAAAGTCCTCATCGAGATAAAATTCGACCGATTTTAAAGCAACCGCACAGAATAGAATTTCACGGCAGATTAAATATGGACGAGGATACGTTTAATTTTATCGCTAAACACATAAATGATAGTGATATAATGAACGAATACATTTTAACACATCAGTCTCTTGGAATATCGATTTTTAGGATAGTGAATTTTACTGAAGCAATATCACTAGAACCGTGTATATCACCTCCAATCGTCATCATCGCCAAACCTCTCTCGGATTATGAAACAAAACAATTAAGAAACCATTATGGTTCTTCGAATCTACCGACGATTTGTGGACTTTGTAACGGAATATTTTCGGATGTAAAAACAGAAACTAGTGAATTAGTGCAACATAAATTAAACAAAACAACTAAATGGTTTAGATATAAATTCAAATGCAATATCTGCAACGAAATTAATAGATACGGAAATTTTTTGAAAGAACACGTTCTGCTGCATGTTATCAATAAAGAGATCTTTTGCCCGTCTTGCGCAATGCAAAAAACAGACGAGTCGAGTAATACAGATTTAAAGATGTCCATCAAATTTAATTCATTTTTTTATGGCACATTCGTTGATAAATCATCATCTTGTCCTGTGATTCGTTGTCAACATTGCAAGACGACTTTCGCTGCCGGAGAACAGTATTTTAGTAAATTATTGCAAATTCAAACTATAAATCGCTGGAAACACGCATTTAAGTGTTGTATCTGTCAAAGAACTATAGGGGATCGGCGAAAATATGCGGAGGAACACATTTTAGATCATTTACTATCAAAACACGTGTTCTGTTCAGAATGTCATTCGAAGGGATACGATCATCTAATGCAGAGTGATGTTGAAAATTCTGCATCTTCGGACGTAAGAGATGTTGGCACAAGTTTTCACGAAAAAGTATTATCGGTTCATTCTTCGATTCGTTGTAGAAATTGTGACAAAATATACAGTAAGCCTTTATTTATTATAAAAAATTGGGTGGATTTGGTAGAAGTAAACGAACAGTTTAATAAAAATAATGAAAAGTTTTATAGTTACGAATGTAAATTGTGTAAATATCTTAAAATCGATCGAAAGAATATGCAAGAACACATTCTAAATCATGTAAAACATAATGACGTATCTTGTCACTATTGTCGAAATATCACTTTTTGATTAAATCAAATTGTTATAACAAGTTCTTCTTTATCACAGTAAATTTATAACCAATAAAATGCCATTTTTCCTAAAATATTGTTAAAATCCTGCTGTATGCTTTAACAGTTGAGACTGCTTATGGCTCTCCACAGATATCGAAATGATCTGGAATTGTCTTCTCTCACTAGAAAAGGAGAAAATGGTTCGAATCATTTCTCCATAATTTTCATTTGTTAAAGTTAGACAAAAGATAAGTGCACTGTTGCATTTTTTCGAAATTCCAGTCTCGTTTCTTGTATCACATGACCAACCCCATTCCTATTTAAATATCTTGAGATGAATTTAAGATGGCAAAACATGTTTTTATTATGACAAAATTTTCCTTACCCAACCTAGTTTGATTTTACAAGGGAATTAAGTGACTTTTGACTCATTCTATATTTTAAGTAATATCAAGTATCAGAGATAAATTGTGACTTGCAAAAGGTATAAATACAAATAAGTTAATCGATTTGGTATACTGGCACAATGAAGTGACGCTTAATCAACACTGGGCAAGTTTTCCATCTTTATTGAGTTAGTACGCTATTTTACATATGCGTTTCGGGCTTTCGCCCCTCTTCAGCTAACCAAACATGAAAAAAGGTATAAAGCAACATAAGAAACTACAAATTTAACTATAAACCGAACATAAAAATTATTTCGCAACTAGTAAAACACCTCAGTTTAAAACACACACCTGCGAACATCATTTAACGGATTGGCAGGCGACAAAAAAGTGCATGACAATTACTGCGGTATCTATAAATACAGTTCTCGTACGACAGTCATAATAGCACGGTTGGTTTCCTTTAATTTTAAAAAATTAGTGAACAACTTTATATGCACACTAAAACATCATTTAAGATACATCAGCGTATGCACAATTTGTTGCACTTAATACGAGAAATAACACGCATCATACACAAACAAAAGGAACATACCTCAAAATCCCAAGCACTAGCATATAGATAAAATATTTTTTGTAGGGTGGATGAAACACGGATTGGTTTTACAAAGGTTACGCCTAATAACAACGTTTGAAAGTAACAAGTTATAAAATTAAATAAAATAAGGTAAAACACAGTATAAAATTACATTGAATGTTACAATTCTTCCAGACACATTCTTTAAGGAAGATGCACACATGCGGCGCGGCAAGGAAAAGCGATGTCGCAAACGCGTCTTCGCCGCGCGGCAGCACAACCACACAAGCGGTAATCCGTTTACATTTTGGCGCATGCGTTCAGCATTCAAGATGGCGAACGATAGCGACGCTGCTGCTATCCACGTGTTTACAAATTTTGTTTTGTACGGCTTGTTTTATTTAGCTAGAAGATTTCGTCGAAGATTCGAATGAAGATTTTGTATTAGAGATATCATATTGGCAAGAATCTTGCCGAGATATTTTGTAGGATCGATAAAGAACTGATGTACAAAATAGGCTTATTCTTCGATTAAGATCTCTCGATAAAGAATATATTTCGAGTAAGATTCGGTTGTTTTGTTCTTTGAATTAAATAATATATGATTACTGTATTTGTGTAGAATTTGTGCTAAATTTATTATTCTTTCCTCTTTATTCTGATGTTAGTTATCTCGATTAATCACGTCGAACTTTCCGCCATTAAAACACCACGTGATTGTATTTTCTCACGTGACTGCCAGACGAATTGTTATTGGCTGATAGAAACGCGTCTTGGCGGCGGCCGCCGCGAAAGATAGAATTCGACCAACTTTAGCCAAGAATAAGCCTATTTTGTACATCAGTTCTTTATCGATCCAACAAAATATCTCGGCAAGATTCTTGCCAATATGATATCTCTAAAACAAAATCTTCATTCGAATCTTCGACGAAATCTTCTAGCTAAATAAAACAAGCCGTACAAAACAAAATTTGTAAACACGTGGATAGCGGCAACGTCGGTATCGTTCGCCATCTTGAATGCTGAACGCATGCGCCAAAATGTAAACGGATTACCGGTTGTGTGGTTGTGCTGTCGCGCGGCGAAGACGCGTTTGCGACACCACTTTTCCTTGCCGCGCCGCATGTGTGCATCCTCCTTCACTCTGGATATGTCAGACTCTGTCCCTCACCACCCAGCCTATCTGTTGTGGGCCTTGTCAAACTGACAATGGGCTTGATAAAAAAAAAAAAAAAAGAATCTTTCTTAGTTCCTGCAGGGCAGAAAGAATCAAAAAAAGAAAACTTGACTTAGAGAACCATTGTGAGCCAATCACCTGGCCAATGAGACGGCTAAGGCCCATTTATAACGGACCTCCAGCTAGTTACATAAAAAGTACTGCGACAATCTATGACAGTGGTAAGAGCTCTGGGCTCATAATACAGTAGGTAGGTCAACCCTCCTTCGTAACCGAAGTTGGCAAATCTTCTCCAGATAGTTGTAATTGACTAGTGACCCAAGTTTTGATGGGACACGAGAAATTTCCCCATTTCATACAAAGCTTGGACAAGGAGATGGTTGTTGCTCCTGTGGATGTCCACGTGGCGATGGGCGGCTCTGTGTTCTTGAGTGTCCTTCCACAGAGGGCTTCCCCTGGAAAATGGCCATATAAACTGGTCACAGCTCCAGACCAATACTTCGAATGCTTGTAGTAAGTAAAGGAAACAGAGACTTAACGAGCTGTTGGTTATAGTTATGGATCAGTGCGTCCACTGACCTACAAGCTCAGTGGACGCACTGGAGAGGGTCCCCGTTATTTATGGGAGCAGCCTTGATCGATAAGTGCGAGCCCAACTCTCTTAGGTAGAGTACTCAAAGTGCAGAACAGGACTACACCAAACTGTACCAAAACAGTACATAAAATTAGAAGATTTGGACAAGGCCGTTGAAGGCAATGAAAGCTGGTCTCCATACGGGTGTTGCATTGCTAGAGCCAATGCATGTCTCAGTCCGACTTTTAAGTCCAGACCACTTCAGCAATCACCGAACCCCATTTACTAATAATGATTAAGCCTCAGTCTGTGGAATTCTGAAATACTGTTTGATGCGGTAGAGTCCAATTTTCAGAGTTGTAAAGTAGAAAACCACTATAGGGTATTGGAAACGAAGATGAAAACTGTTCATTTCTCGAAGCCATACCGATATGTAAACCTTGGAAATAATTGTAATAATGATTTTATACTTGTATAATTTATCCAAACAAAAACATCATAGATATAAAAGTAAGACGGCCGGATGGCCGAGCGGCAAAGGTGGCAGCCTACCGCTCTGGGGGACCCGGGATCGAATCCGAACGGGTCGAATAATCCCCAGGAATTTTTCGGGGGTGGTCCGTTCGGATATGTCGGGCCCCGTCCCTCACCATCCGGTCGCCCCATTGTGGGCCTGGCCAAACCCATAATGGGCCTACTAAAAGAGGCCCTCTTAGTGCCCACAGGGCGGAAAGAGTTAAAAAAAAAAAAAAAAAAATATAAAAGTAGTTTTTTTCTCTACGATCATCTGCATTGTGGGGTACAGAAAAAAAGGAAAAGGAAAATATTTTTTTGGCAATTTTTGAACTTTTCAATTGCTTATATTTCGGAAACCTCATTACGTAAAATCTCGAAATTTTGCACACTACCGAAGAGAACAATTTTCTTTCGAACGAGATATTCGGAATTACTTCAAGTGTTTGGGTGTGGAGAAATCGACCCTCGAAAACGACAACTCTGATTCCTGTATATGTAGTCAGTCGGTGACGTTTTTACTTGGCCAGGAGTCACTGCCGTGACTCGTGGTATCTACTATATAAAGCTAAAAAATTGGGGTAATACAATATGAATAATAAAAAAAAATTTTTCTCTCTCAAGATTTACCTCAGTGGTCCCCAACCCTATGCCCGCGAGCACCATAGCGCCCGCCGATTGTTTTACGTGTGCCCGCCGCTGTGCGACCACGATAAAAATAAAAATATTTCGGTTTTCAATAAAATGCTATGTAAAAGTTTTTTTCGTTTTTAATGATTAACCACTCAAAAGTAGACATGGCGTCCAACACAGATAAAAGCACAAAGCGAAATGCGACCGATCTTTTTTTCCCCTCCGCCAAATCATCACCAACCAAATTTCCCATACCTGAAATGAAATAAACTGAATATCATAAAATCAAAGTACAGATCACGACTTACAGATGAACATTTTGACGATTGCTTACGAGCAGGAATATCATCAAACTCTCTTAATTATGAAGCAATGTCCAATGAAATGCAATGCCAAAAATCACATTTACTTTCAGATTTATATTTTTTATAAAGAATTTTTATACTCTGTAGATTTTGTATGCATTGTTTAGTAATTACTTGTTCTGTAAAAATTATTGTTAATAGTCTTGTGTATGTTTTATTACATTTTTGGAATTAAATGTTTTTTGTACATTATGTGTATGTATTATTAACTATGTCCCAGTATAAATTCACCTTGAAAAAATAAATGGTGCCCGCCGTCCGGCCGGTATTCTAGAATGTGCTCTTAGGTACAAAAAGGTTGGGGACCCCTGATTTACCTGTTTGCCTTACAATTTTTAATTTTATTCAGATTTGTTTTTAAGTAAACAGATTAGAGTACCGTAGAATTTCTAGCCTCTGTACGTCAGAAAAGAGTGGAGATTAATTTTCCGTGTACTAACATATATAGTACAAATAAGAAAAAGAATGATTTTATCTGACTCCATCGGTTTTAAGATAAGAGTTGTTTGAAATAATTTTTATCCTTTACATTATTTTATTAATCTAAAAAATGGGCTTTTTTTCTTTCTGTCACGGTACGCCAAAAATGGCCACTAGGGGCACCCCTTTTTTTTAACTCTCCGCCCTGTGGGCACTAAGAGGGCCTCTTTTAGTACGCCCATTATGGGTTCGGCCAGGCCCACAATGGGACGACCGGGTGGTGAGGGACGGGGCCCGACATATCCGAACGGACCACCCCCGAAAAATTCCTGGGCCCCTAGCTATTATTTAAATTAATAATATAAATTATTTTATATATTTACAGTATAATACTCAGTTTATTATTATTTGTAACTTAGTATGCCCCGATGCCTGCATCGGGCCTTTCGAGTTGTTTTATTATAATGTATTGATTAATCAAGCCTATCTGATAGCACGCTCCACAAAAGCTAATTAAATATTTTTAAAATAAGTTTATTAAATTAATTATTATTATAATAAATTTATTATAAAATGTAATTTAATACAATATACTAACCGGGTAGTTTTTACTATAGCTTAGGGGCCGTCCATAAACTACGTAAGGGCGATTTTGGTCAGTCTAAACCAGGCCTGGACAACCCGCGGCCCGTCACGTTAAACTGTGTGACCCACTAAGCAATATTATATATCTATTAAAACTTTTGTTTTCTGTTATGTATATACCAAAACAATTAAACAAATGAAAATTTGTATGTGTCATTGTTATAATGCGCAAGTGCGAGTACAAACTCTTGGTATAACAATAAAATCTTATTCATTTTGTATTTGTTTTACTTTTTTAAAAGCATATTTGCCTAAATTATGGCCCACCGTAATGTTACGCGTGATCAAAGTGGCCCGCGAAACAATTTTGGTTGGCCAGGCCTGTTCTAGACCCCACCCACCCGTGTAAGAAACCGTAATATTTCCTTTGATTCCCCCTCCCCTTACCTATCTTACGTAATATTTAGGCATGATTTTATAGAAAGATTTTAACAAAGAATTTTTTTTTATAAAATCCTAAAAACCTTAGGTCCAAAATATATAATTACTAGCGAGTCAGCCCGGCGTTGCTCGGGCAAAAGTAACGATAGCGAAGATTAAGATTATTACATTATAGTCAAGCTTACCCGTTTTCACAGAATGCAAGAATTGGGTCCCCCTGTTTCCGGACTAAGTGGAGAGTTTTTAGATGGTTCTAAAAATACGTTCGATTTTCCGCAAAAACGAAAAAAACTGCATCTGCGTCTTGCACATCGCTTTCTCTTAACAATTCCATTGTTACTTGACACTTCCATCGTTGATGGAAGTGTTAAGCCTTAATCCTGTCCCTCTCCCCCGTGGGGATGTATTTCGAAAAATCCCTTCTTAGTGTGCTTCTCGTGACGTACCCTGTGTACCAAATTTCAACTTTCAACCCCTAACCGTTTGGGCTCTGCGCTGATTATCATCATCATCAACGCGTCTCGATTATATATACATAGGGATTAATTATTTAATTAATAGGTACTGTTATTTATAAAAGACTTTACGTGAACAAATTTAAAAATATAAAAATTTAATGATTTGAATGAACAATTTATTTTAATAATTAAAATATAAAGTTCTTAACAATCTTTTTATTACTATTATCATTAATCAACATCATCATATTAATTTTTATACAAGGGTTATTTTTCTTCAACCTCCACCGATCCAGAATAAAAAAACAAGAATGAAGAACAAAACCACTTTATTTATAGAAGGTAGTTACAGTCTTCATCTGTTTTTCCACATAATTGTCTTCTCGATATAGGCACACATCGTACCGTGACATTAGCTTTTGTATCCCATGTCGAAGAACGTTGCCGCCAAGCCATTCAACCAACCTTTAACACTGTCAGTGGCGTAGCGTGAGTGTCAGCCGCCCGGGGCGGAGGAAAATTTCGCCTCCCCTTATTTAGGTATCTCAATTTAAGACTAAAATATACAGTAATTCTAAAGAACTTTTTGGCAAGAACAATCATTATTATTGTGTATTGTACAGGTGTATTGTATTATTATTATTTATTGTGAAATTTTGCCGCCCCCACTACCCTACGCCACTGAACACTGTCAGTCAGCGGTTTACAGTGTGCAATGTTCCCTCTATATTTTTTTTTTTTTTGTAGCTGAGCGGAACATGTACTTCTCTGAGCAAAAAAATTTTTTGCTGAGCATATATATATAAAATCTTATTTTTTCCTATAAAAATTAAATTAATTAATTATAGAGACTAAAATTCATTTTAAAACATACTTCCATACAAAATATCTTTTGTCAATGATTTAATGTATTTAATCGAAATATACGTAGCAATAATTATGTTGCAGACAGAGCGTAAACAACAATTCAAATCAGTGTGCATTACTCGCCTGCGCGGAAATGATTTGAGCAGTGCACGGCCGCGCAGCTTAGAGGGAACATTGACAGTGTGGACCTTGAAATTTGAAGAAACTCCTCACTGAGCTCAGAAATCGCGAACTGACGCCTTTCTCGCACCAATTGATCCACTTTGTCCACCAAATCGTCGGTCATCACTAAGGTCCAGATTTTTGGGTGCCGCACCCACTCGATTTTTGAAAGGGGCAGAGTGTAAAAAGACAAACTAAGTTGGTTTTAGTGCAGTAGGCCCACTCATTGCCAAATTGTTTAGCACACCAAATCGCAAACCTGCCCCCAAAACAGTGACTAGCATCCAAACCATATATTTTGCACCCATCTACCCACTTTTTACATTTTCAAAGAATATGTTGACAATTATCTCTCTTTTTCTTTTTTTGGTGGTTTTTATTCATTCACTTGAAGGGGGAAAACAAATTCGTTAAACCAGATCACGTATGCTGAGGAAAAAAATATGATAATTAGCTTACTCTTTTCTTTCGTTGAGAGAAAAGGAGAAAAGCAAAATTTTCTGGACTAAACAACTAAGCCTTAGGGTTGTTTTAAGAATGTAAACAGATTCACTGAAAATCTGCAACACATGTTTTCTTTTCTAAGAAAAGAACAATCTAGAAAATTCTGTATTGAGGTCACCTTACCCTGACTTGTAAGTGCAACAGTTCTAATTTCCTTTGGTCGGTGTCAGCGAAATTAAAAAATGGCAAAATTGTCCGCGTCTAAACTGAACATTTTAGCAAATAAGTTTAAAGATGAAAGCATATGCACAGACAGAAAAGTTCTTTGCTGTTCCATTTGCAATTGTGTGATTTTGGTTGATGTGAAACACCAAGAAACGAAAATCCGGTTGTAAAATGGCATTGCACATTCCTCATACAGTTTCAAATTCAAACCAGTCAGGGAGTTATGTTGGAACAAATCAATTGTCTGGGTCAACAACTTTGAAAAGGTGGCAACATACAACCAACAATTTACTCTTGGAGCTTCAAGCACAAGGAATGTTTTCTGATGTCAAAGAGAAATTCTCTCTCCATTGCAACTGTACCGTTTATATATGGTCCTTGAGAGCATATCCAAGAGAGTCTTGATCAGGTTAAGATCTGGATATCCAACAGTTAGACTTTTTTTCTGAAACCAATCCTTTGTGGTGCAAATTGAATGGACATATTGTCTTGCATGAAATAAAACTTTCTGCCTGCTAATTTTCACCCATTTGGAAGTAAATTATTTTCAATCAGCTCAAGATACTTTTTTGAATGCAATAGGTGGATTTCCCTTGCAAGAAATGGCACCCCACATTATCATGTGGAACCACCATCCATCTATTGTCAAGATAAAAAATCCTCTCTTTGTGCAAATCCCAAAAATAATAGTTTAGACCATTCAAACCATCAGGTTGAACTGTTTCAATCATCCTGACGATTTTATCACTCTTTGAACAGTATGAAGATGAACTTTTATATCTAACTGATTCACAATTTTCAATGCTGATGTCACAATGCTTGCAACCCTCAAAATTTTCCTCTAAGCTTCCACAGTTGTTTTTCATCAAGTTGTTTATAATTATATTAAAAAAGATGATAAATACAAGTGTGTCTTCTTCCTATTTGGGCAGCTACAGCATGATAATTTTGTAATTGTAACATAAAGGAACCAAGATAAATTGATGTTTTAAGTTTTACACCTTTCCCCACATTTGTCATATTTTTTGTAAACAAATCACTTTACATACTTACACATCCTTCAAATTTTCACATACCTGAAAAAAATAACTTAAACTTGAAAGATAAATGTAAATAATTAACTTAAATTAGCTGATTTTCTACTCTTTGAAAGAAATATTCCAATACTTTCATTATTGTATAAATCTATTATTTTATGTTTTTAAAGCATCACTGAATCAGTAATTCTAATAAAATTAATTGTTTAGGTGGTCTTTAATTATTGCTAGTCTTTAAAGTTTTGTCCAGCACTATACATATATAGGCATTCAACAAAATAGTCATTCACTTCAAATATTTGTTAAAATTTGTATAAAAATTATTGAAATAAGTTCACATATCATATTCATATTTGTAAAATTAATAAAAACTTTTTGAAACTGGATTTAAAACAGCAAGTTTTATTATACTTTAAATATATATAAAAATGCATTTATACAAAATTTATGAAATAATTTATAAATGAAGAAATGAAAGAAACACATAAAAATATGAAAACATTCTTTTTATCATAGTTTATTGTGAAGTTGATATAATATAATAATTATATTATATTCTAATTATACAGTATATTCTAATAATTATATTATTAATTTAAGAAGCATTTTAATATAATATAATATAAGAAGTAATATATAATTATTATATTATATTAAAATACTTACATTCTTATATTTTATTGCAATTTTGTGCAAATCATGTATACAAAATATACATCTGATTAAATCCAAGCACGGAAAGCTAGAGCTTCTTTAAGTAAGTTTCACAAAAACCTTTCATTAAAATGGCTGAAAATGTTTGTTCTCCTATCTAATGGACTTAAGAAATTGCTAGAGAAAGAGTGAAAGGTTTTTGTGAAACTTACATCTGATTGTCTTGTATTTGTGTTTAAATTTTTAAAAAATGTCAACATTTTCTCTTTGAGAATTAAGACACAACACACCATGCTCCCTTATCTGACGAAGTTGCTTCCAAGTTATCTTCATAACTTGTTTCATCGTCGGGTGTCAATAATTTGTCTGATTTATAATCCACTAACCAAGATGGAGACTGCAAACATTTATCATCAATATCTTCTATTGAAATACTTTTTTTCTCTGCATTTCTTTTATAATCTAAAAGTTCAGTTGTATTGAGTTCACTGGAATTATAGTTCAGGCTAACTTCAGATGAATGAGGTAAATCAAAATTGAAAATTTCATTTTTATATGGTTTTTTTCCTGAACTAATTGTTTCTTTTGATATTTTTGTATCTGTGGCATTTGATTCAATATTAAAGTCATTTAACAAATTAACAGAATTGCAAGAATCTTCATTCAAAAGCAAAACGCCATTAGTTTCATTTTTATCCAAACCTTTCACTGTTGTATCTTGTTCAATGTCTGTTGTATTTTTACTTTCAATAATTGAGCTCAATGTATAATTTTTTGGGTTTAATTTCTCACATACAACTGATAACTGCAGACCTTTAAGTTCAGTCTTTACATCTGATGCATATTTTTTTTTTAATGATTTTTTACATTCAACTAATAAATCTTCATCTTTAGATTTGTTCTTTGATCTTAAGTAGTTGCTAGGATCTATTTTCTCACAAAGAACAAATAAATTCTGATGTACAGGTTTAGTCTCACAATTTAATACATAATTTTTACACATATGTAAGTCTAATTTCTTACAAACAACTTGTACATCTTTGAGCATTGTTGAATTATTATTATTTTTAAAATTATCATTTTTAGGTAAATTTATATATTGTGAAATAGCTTTTTTAGTTTGAGTATCGAGTTTTAATTTATTTAATTTTACTTTTAGAAACTTATCTTGATCAAAAGTATATTCATTACCAGAAATTTTATGACTTATCTCACGTAAAGATTTTTGTGATGTTGATTGTTTTTGCTTTTTTGGAAGGACAGAGTTTCTGAGGTTAATAGCAGATTTTTGCAAGTTTTCATTTTTATACATCTGAGATAAAAATTTTAAACTTTTGGGATTTTTCAAATTAGCTTGTTTTTTACTGTTGGCATCATACAATTCTTTTTCATTCTTAGATCTTTCTTGTAATTTCTCTTCAGATATTAACTGCTTACAATTTCTCACAAAAGCAGTATTTCTCCTTTTAATAGTTTCTCTACGCAATTTGCTTTTATAAATGGCACTTGTTTCTCGAGAAATAGTCTTTTTAATCAATTGTTTATGCTTTGTTTTGTGAAATTGTTTATTGATAATGCCATTTGATTCACTTTCTGTTGACTTTTGAGTAGTTTTTCCCATTTTACATCCTAGAAAGATATTTAAATTCCTAGAATAAATTCATCTGGGTAACAATTTTATTTTATATATTTTTGATTATTAATAAAAGTAATTGTTATATAAATATATTTAATTACATATGCATATGTTTGATTTTATAAAAATTTTAATACAAGTTAAAACACAAATAAATACCAGTAAGAACATTGAAATTCATCTAAATTTGTTTCTTAAATTTTGTTGCTTTTGTAATTATAAACGGTTCACTGATGCTGAATTTATAAGCTTTTGAAAATATTTAAGATTAATGTAAATTTGATATCTTTGAAAATAATTTATGATAATCTTATTTGTGTTTTAAACTGTAATAAATATTTCAGCATAAGAAAAAATATATTTAAAACTAATTTTTTTCTAACTTAGATTATAATTATGTAAATAGATTAAAAACTAATAGTTTTTTGTAACTTTTTCAATATTGTTCAATGTATAAATTATTAATTTAGCAATAACGATGCCATCAAAACTTTATTGATGCTAAGTAAGGGCAACTACAGGGAAGGGGCTTGGAGTGCATTTATCCTTCCTGAGATTTACTTTATCCTTCTTTTTATGTTCTTTTTCAAATAATATTTTCATAAAGTAATAGTATTTGTAATAATAAATCTATTTTAACAGTTACTGTACTAAAATACCTGTAGTTTAGCATGCAATGAGATGCCCCATTCAGTCATATGGAGGTGCTGTACTATTTTGAATACCATGTTTTATAGAGTAATTGGAGTTTGTCTACTTACTTATCTTCAAAACAATAAATAATAAAAATTTAGTACAAATAACAGTAAACTTGTTTAAAGATCATGATTTTAGTGAATCAATTAGTTTGGTTAAATGATCTAAATTATATATGTTCTGTCCCTGAAACAAAATAACGCAGTTCAATTGATATAATGTAATGATGTTACTTAAATTAAAGATGACTGTATTACATTTGTCAACATTTATCAGGAGGCTCAATAAAGAAAGTCTGTTTTCTTTAAGAACTTTTGCTCAATTTTGCATTAATACTTAACACCAGTTTAACAGTCCTGTTAATAATGTAAGTCCAAGTTGACAAATATAATAAGAATTGAAGTAAGGACAATGAGGCAACAATAGTTAAAGGTGATTATAACTTTCATAGCTTTCACTGAAATCCAACAATATGTCAATAGTTGAACTAACAGAATATAAACTCTATTGCAGTTCCCACATACTTATAAAATTTCTTTTTATAAACTTTCTACATACTAGGGTAGATGTACCAGTTTTGGCCAGTGTAGTACCAGTTCTGGCCAGAAAACAAATTTAACTTAAAAATATAATCACAAATGAAACAAACTTTTATTGTTAACTGTGTGAATAGTTAACAATAAAAGTTTGTTTCATTGGACAGATTTGAATATGTGGTGATTATATTTTTAAGTTAAATTTGTTTTCTGGCCAGAACTGGTACACTCGGCCAAAACTGGTACATCTACCGTACTTACTAGGGTTTCTTAAACGAGATCCTGGCTGTTCTTTTAACTCAGGAAATTCTTATCCCAGAAAATCCTGCAAATTTCTTAAAAGTTCACTTTTTTCTTTTTTTGTGTTAAGGTTGAGGAAATTTTGCAAATAGAAAGTATAATTAACTCATAAACTGTCATATTTGTATTTATTAATTTTGAACCTACTTATTAGTTTTTTTAATTTTTGCTTGTTATGGCATGTCACAAATGGTCAATAATCAATGTTTGTGGCAGAACTCTGAAAATTCTTTACTTGTCAGAACCTGTAATATCTCAAATAATTGCACCAATGCTGTTTTATTTTTTAACCATTCCCAGTAGTTTCAATAACTGCATAATGCCAGGTTGTGCAAATTGGACAAGGATACAAACAAGTATGAAGTCTGCAAGTATGAAGTTTTTCTTCATAAACCTGATTATTAAAGACAAATGAACTGCCAAATTATCAGGCTATAAGCTTGATGTTTCTATTAAAGCGGCTGAGGTAGACAAATCAAGAATACTAGTGAGTGAAAGTAGTACTACAATCTCAAAAATAAACTAGAAATCTTCTGGGCTACAGGTGAAAAACACGTAACATCTGTCTTCTTAATCTTAAATGCATTAAACATGATTCCACTCACATCAATTGAATCGGAATGAGCATTCTCAGTAGCAGGACTTTTCATTACTAAAATAATAACCAGATTGAATGATTGTAGTGCTGACCATCTTTGGTTTTCAAAATCTTATAAAAATTGACAATGATATTTTGAATTATGTTTTATTTGAAAAACAAAAATTACCTTCTAAGTTAGAAGTTTGATCTAAGTTCATTTTTTCTTTAAATTTTCAACTCAATTCAAAGGCATTTTTTTTTTTTTTATAAGCAGTTTCTAAAAAACTTTAATAAATATTTTTCTATTTGTGAAAATTTCTACATAATTCAAAAATAATTTTAATACATATTTTACACAGAATTATTAATATTATGATTTTAGAGGTTGAAAAATGTATTAAATTACTTTTAAAAATGAAAAATAATTATATTATTCGACTTCAAGATATTTTTTATATTTTATATTTAAAAATAATTATTTCCCAGGATGCCAGGAAATAGTTCACTGTATGTTTTTTTACAATTATAATCTGCTTGTATATTACACAGATACAGATAGTAATAGTAATATACACACGAGTTGTAAGTGTAGCTTGTAACTTAACCTTGAACAGGCAACTTAGGTATAGTACATTCAAAAAGTCAAAGGAGTTAAAGTATATAGTTGGTCAAAAAGTATCAGTGAAGTTGTTTTACTTCACTGGTACTTTTATATATTTACTATAAATAGTGATAACTATACTGTTTTAACTACATATAATATAAATAGTTGATGCAGCATTCAATAGGCATTCCAATAGAGCAATGTTTCTCAACCTGTGGTCTGTGATAATGGGACAAATGATTTGCAGGCAGACTTAAATTAAGGTGCAAAGTTTTATTGTTTGTAAATGAATTCTGATTTTGCATTACTCCTTGTTGACAGAGCATAGTTAATAGCACTATCTTATCTTTCAGACATTTTTTTTCTAAATCAAGTGAACTAAATCTCTCCCTTCAGGAAGATTCTTTAACTGATCTTGATGTCTATGACAAAATAAAAGCATTCAAGAAAAAACAGATGTTATGGATTAGTTATGTAAAAGACAGACAATTTGCATCTTTTCCAACATTGGAATCTTTTTTAGTGGAAAATATTACTTTTTTTGATTCTGAGTTTCTCAAATGGGTTTGTGACCATCACAAAGCTATGAAACAGAAATTTGGAACATGTTTTCTGAATAACTTCATAATAAAATTTGTGGATTTGTGATCTATTTCAGGCTTACAATCATGGGAACAACCTTTCATTATAAAAAAAAAAGTTAATTGAGTTTTCTCATGACAGTCAGCTTAAAATGAAATTTCATGATCTTAGTTTGTCCCAATTCTGGATCTCGCCTTCAGTAAGAAGTGAATTTCCTGAATTACCTGAAGCAGCATTAAAAATTGTCATACAGTTTTCAACAACCTATCTTTGTGAGAAAGGATTTTCATTAGGCCTACTCCTTCAAATAAAACCAAAATACAGAAATTGCGTGCCGATCTTTGAATGAATTCAACCAATATTGAGCCAGCTATCCAGGAACTCCATAAGGGCTGACAAGCTCAACTGTCTCATTAAAAGTAAGTAGTAACAATTATATTACATTATTTATTTAATAAAGATTAAAACTTTGATCAGCAATGATTCACTTTTAATAGTTTACTTCCAATTTCATTAATTATGTTTCCATATGTATTCAAAAAATTCTTTTAGATTTATTGTTATAAATGGCACTTTATGTCCTAAATGTTGATGATGTGTACATAGGTTTAAAAAAAAAATTAGGCCTACATAACTTTGTGGTCTGTAGAATTTTTTTCAGACATGTCCTTAGACTCAAACAGGTTGAGAAATGTTGCAATAGAGGATGCAGAATGTATGGCTCCTTTTGTGACAAGGTTTGACCATCTGTTATATAGCATTACTTTGTGGACATAAATAAATCTTTAGTACAAAATTTCATTGTAATTGAATTGAATTTAGCTTTAAGAGAACCTATAAAATAATCTAGGTTTTTGGTTTAAAATGTTGTTAGTTTATGTTTCTTCTCTGTTTTTATTTTATAATTTTCAGAATATGAAATGTAGGCATAAGTATAGTGTTGCCACCTTTACAAACTCACTGTCCCAGACGGCAGGTCAAGTTTGTTCAAACAAAGGAATTCCTGACGCATGTGCAGTCATTTTACAATGCAAAGAATAACATACATGTTGGTTCTAAATCAGTTACAGTTAGGGACTAGGGACTTGCGTAGGAGTAACATACAAGGAAAAAAAAAAGAAAGGTTGAGAGGCAGGCAGGTTGCGCATCACACGTCAGCATAAACAGAGTAACATGGCAGAATGGCAGATGAGTTTCAGTGAGTGTGAGGTCTTTCATTGTTCAAATGGTGTAAATTTATAACAATATTTGCAAGAACTTTGTTTCATCATAATTTCACAATTTCTACCAAATTCCCGGACAAAATTAATAGTTCACCCGGACAGTGAGTCAATTCCTGGATTGTCCAGGTGAAAACCAGACAGGTGGTAACACTACATAAGTAGCTAATATGATGGTTAAGTTCCACACCACTTATAAAACAAATTTTACCTTAAAGCAAAATGGTGATGTTTTCTCACTTGCTAGTGCATATAACTTTAAAAACATACTTTACACAAATCATTTATTAAGTGTGCAATAGCAGTAGCTTAAAAAATGATAAGAAGGTAAAGATAACAAAAAAGAAACCCAAAACATGAATATAATTAAAAAGTACCACATTAGCAAAGCACTAAAGCATAGTTACCAACCATTAGCATTTAGTGTTGACCATTTAGTTTTGTATACTCCATCGGTGGACAGGCCACTTTTCCTTATTTGCCAGCATTTGTAAATAATTTGATATTATCACACAAACACTTTATTTAATGAGCATAATCTATATGTATAAAAACGAATGTATGTCTGTCTGTTTGTCCTTCATGCATTACTACACCATTTATCCGACTGCCATGAAACTTTGGGAAGTTGTTTAATACACTCCCGCAAAGGTTTGTGGCATATGTGAAGACCACCATTTCCCCCCTTCCAAAAATATCTTTATATATGGATTAAGACTTTTATGTCCAACAGATGGTGCTAACTCTGACAACCTAAGTTTGCTTTTCTGTGAGAATGGACTAAAGCAGATCATTTTCTATCTATCTTTATAAATAAAATATAACGTTCGTTTGTTCCTACTGATTCCTTTGAAATTTTGACACAACGTTGCATTCGAATACACACGTGTTTTTATATAATATGCATGTCGAAATTCCCCCCACTGGGGGAGATGAACAGAATTAAGGCTTACCATGAAGAACTTGGCTTCTATTATACTATTTTAGATGTGTTTTTTGAGTTTTAATAGGTTACATCAACAGAATATACACTAAAAAGGGATTTTTCGATGTTTCCTTGCGGGGGAGAGGGACAGGATTAAGGCTTACTGTGAAGAACTCAGCTTTTATTATACTATTTTAGATGTGTGTTTGATTGTGTTTTAATAGGGTATGTCAAGAGAATGTACACTAAGAAGGGATTTTCTGAAATTCCCCCCACAGGGGAAGTGTTACACATTTATAATAGATACATTTTGAGCCACAACAACGCGTAGCCAGGTCAGCTATATATATATGCTAAAGACATTGTATGAATTTTATTACAAATGACTGAAGTTAACCATAAAGATGTTCTCAGGTTCATTTAATTTGAAAAGTACCAAGATTGGTATTTTTTATATGTTGTTGATATGGGTATGAGAATCTTGGCTCAAATATGATAATTTTAAATGGCAGATATGATAAATTGCATCTTCAAGTCTGGCAGTTTAATCAATTACGGCTTAGTCATCAGTGAAAGGAAACGAGTTACTTTTACAGTTAGGTCAAATTATTGAGCATTACTAGTTTCTCTGTCCAAAATGAAAAAACATCTGATTCATCACCTAATAACATACAGGCCATACAGTATGAGCTTTCTTATGAAAAGAGACCAGGTGGTTCTTTGAGATTTGTGGGAATATCTTTTTCTTTTGCCACACAACATTGCAGGGCATTCCCTGCATTGGTATGTAGCAAAAGAAAAAGATATTCAGTATAAGAAAAAGTAAGACAGCAATAGGAAATAAATCACATTCAGAAAAATCATTGTCCTTAATAATAGCAGTGAAAGTCAATAAACTAATTGACAGAAACTGTCATGAGTATACTGTAACAAAAGAAATTATTAACAAAGCAAAATATCACAAAAAGGCATATAACAAGAGGCAGTCATCATGTAAACAAAGAAAAATCAAATTTTCCTCTATCAGAAAAATTCAAAAACAGAAATTCATACAAAAATCAGCAATATTTTTTATAAAGGAAATTGTTCAGAATTGTAGTAGTTTATTATAATGTATCGGGTTTAAAAAGTTGTTTATATTTGTATATATATATATATATATATATATATATACCTCATTTGTTCTACAATTCATATAATACAAAACCACAATTACATGGGTTTCAGTTAATTGAGAGTCTATTGTATCACATACAAATAAATAACAGTTAAAGGAAATTAGTTTTTATATTAAAGAAAATAAAAAATATCAGTTAGCCTAATGGTTCCAAGATGGCGGCTTGTCTCTGATTCCAGCAAATAGAAGGGAAACAGTGGGGACGCACGTTCTAACCTAACCTAACCTAATAACCTATTCTAATAAATTACCATAATTATTACCAACAAAATTATTAGAATAGGTTAGGTTAGGTTAGGTTACAATGCTGTACATCCCACTGTTTCCTTGCTGGAATCAGATGAGCCACCATCTTGGAACCATAGGTAACATTAACCAAAATATCTTTTATAAATCAATATTTTCAGTTCTGTAAGTAAACAAAAAGCAATATTTAAGCATTTAATTACAGAATTAACATACTAGAATAGTTTAAATTTAAATATTAAGAATTACTATTTATCTTCACTAGTGAAGATAAATAGTAAAAACTCAGTCAAATTGCAAAATTTAGAAGTTTCCACAAAAACTATATGGTTAAAACAAAAATAGTAAATATATCTTAAAGACATTAATTCTTTGATTTTAAATAATATCACTTGGGCCTATACATTCACTAATGATAACAGTATACGTCATGATAAACATTTATGCAAGATAATATATGCATTAATCAATAATCACAGACCATTATTTTATACATAATTTTAAATCAGAAATATTAGATCTTGCTTTAGGCAAACATAATGTATCAATAAATATAATGCATTTCAACCTTTCAGCAATGGAATATATATTTTCATCAAAAGTCAATTTTATGTTGATATGTCATAATATTTAATTTGCTTTTTCAATCATCCTGCAGGCACTAAAGTCTTTTTTTCCTACCCATCACAGGTTCATCCCATAGAATCTTGACATATCCAAGTCAAAACCACACATGAAAATTTCTGAAGTTTGACACAGACTTGATACTTTTATACATTGACCATTGAAAAGACAGAATATCTAAGATAAATTTTTCATGATAATTTTCTAATTTTGATATACAAATTTCATAATCAACTGTTTTTTAAATTAAATTCTTGAAAATTTCAAATTGTGCATTTACATTTGAAGTAATTAATATTCTTTTTTCAAAACACTCTCTTCTAGTGCGTTCTGTGCAGATGTATGTGAATGTAATATGGTTTTCACATTAAAGAATTAACTGTTTTAATTTTTAGACATCCTCTTTCCCTTTTGTATGTAATGTATCATACATCACATGACACTACTGTATAGGCCTATACCACAATAAGCATTAATGTTAATCGTGAATTTAAAAATTTTGATTAACTTCCATATCTAAATGTATAATTATTTACCTACCTTGTACTAATATACATTAAAATATTAAGTAAATCTCTTGGCATAAGCTTTTTCAACCATTCTTAAACAACTAAAATACAACTTGTGACGTATTCGTGACAACTGTTACATATATTACTATATTATTACGTAATTCAAAATATACCATAATACTTGTAATTATTAATTAAATTATAATTTTTTGTGTCAACAACTTATTTGTTTACTCACTAGTTTATATCTCCTTTAAGGAATATACGCGCTTTCTTTGACGTCATGACGGTTTCGACCAATGTTGTTTAAGAGTTTGAAAGAATTTCTGACGAATGTTATGTAACGATCTTATTTCAGATCACGCAATTTTTCATTAATTAAATCAATACATTTTTTAATTTACTATAATTATTTCATTACTTTAATATTAAAATTTCGAAATTTTACTTTTATGTTTTTGAAATTAATGTCTCATTTTAAAATTGTACTTTCATTGTAAATGTTTGATTTAGTGACGCACAGTACTGTACTGTACAGTACATAGGATCGTGTTGTTCAGAATGCTAAGCATGGTGTAAGAATACAGGTGATATTCAAGAACGTGATCGTGACGATGTACAAGTCCATATTGAACTTTAATTTGTGTTAATTTCAATAAAATTAGTGAAATCTAAAAGTAATAGAATACGTGTATAATTTTTAAAAAATCTTCATTAAACTGATATTTTTATACTCTAAAAATATTTAAAATTTAAGTTAATAGCTAAAGTAATATACAGTACTGTATATGTAATTTAATTTCATAAACCATCTGCTTTTTAATTTTTCTGCGGCAAATTTTAGTACAGCATAATTCTTAACTCTCTCCGCCCTGTGGGCACTAAGAGAGCCTCTTTTAGAAAGCCCATTATGGGTTCGGGCAGGCCCACAACGAGGCCGGGTGGTGAGGGATGGGGCCGATATATCCGGACGGACCACTTCCGAAAAATTCCTGGGAATTTTTCGACCAGTCCCGATTCTCCTCAGAACGGTGCCACTTTGACCGCTCGATCATCCGGCCGCTTATTTATGTATGTTTAAATAACTACTAGCATAATGAATTTTAAAGAATTCGTGTAAGATTAGTTTTACATGTATTTACGACACAATTGGTTAATTACTGTTAATTATGTATGGGATATACTGTACTACAAAAGAACACAAATATTATGCTCAAATTAAAATGTCTTTGGTAGTTTTAGGTCTGCGGGAATAACGCCTTTATCAAAACTTGAAAAAAGACAAAGAAATTGCTATCATCAAAGTAAATAAGGATGTGGAATTTATTGGAAAGTTATTCAACCTGCTTTACATGTTTTATTTTCAATATTAATTGCCCGTGATTATGAAAAGTATAAAAGAATTGCTTGAATAAAAATAACATTGCTTTTTTACGGTAAAAAGCTGGAAGTACAGTAGACCCCCCTATAACACGGGTTCATATAACACTGTAGTCTACTGTAGTCTGTGAGTTATTATGTGAGGACTCGAACGGGGTCGACTGGGAGGTCCGAATGTAGGATATCAATCGAGAGATTAAAAATCTCCTGTTCACACGCAACTAAGAGGAATTGAATATCTCGATTGAACAATAGAAGTTTTCTTCTATTTAAACAATAGAAGGGAATAAAGTCGAGGAAAACGCGGCTGGAGAGGCATCATATTCAGTCCCGATGTTGACCTCTCCCGCGTCCTCCATTGGGTTTCGAATTGTCACCAGGTGACAAGGAGAGATCAATGGAAAGGCGATTTTTGATGCAAAACGCTTAAAAACCGCGCGTTTAAGGACATCAGAGTTCTTGGTTTTGTTACTAATTCTTGGTTCTCAGTTCGTGCTTGTCGGTTATTTTGTTGTTGATGCTAGTCATCTAAATTCGCCACCGTGTCGAATAACCACCACCTAGTCGGCGCTCGGATTTTACCTGCGCAGCCCGGAGACATCACGTTCCTACTCGATCCATCCTTCTCTTCAATCTTCAACGTACGTCGACGTGGGATCGAGTGAGCCTTCAACCGAACGCGGAACATTCCATCAAAAAGAACGAAAAGAAAGTTTTTATTCTCTCCCAGAATTCGGTTTGTGTCCAAGTTTTGAGGAGAATTGTAAGAACCTACTAGTTTTATTAAACGGTTTTATGATGGTAACCTGTCTTAGTGAGTCTTTTCACTCCAACACCACCGTTTGACCGCTCGACCATCAGGACATCTTTCCACCCAATCGGCAAGCCTCACAATTACTTTTTTAAACTTTCAGTAACGAAAATAGAAATAAATCTAAACACCGTTTTTTAAAACTCTGCCCAGTAGGCACTAAGAGGGTCTCTTAACAAACTCATTATCGGTTCGGCCAGACCTACAACGGGGCGGCCAACTGGTGAGGGACGGGGCCCGACATATCCGGAAGGACCATACCCCGGAAAATTCCTAGAGTTTTTTCGACCCGCTCGGATTCGAACCCGGGCGGTAGGATGCTACCTTAACCGTTCGACCATCGGCCGTCAAAATAAAGTAATGTAATATCTTTCTCAAAATGCTTTTTTTCTATACAGTAGGACAAATAACAGTCACAGCTTTAACTGAGTAATATTTTATACAACTGCTGAGCAGAAAATCATCAAATTCGTTGTTCCAATCTATCTTTAACTTCGAAACTAATACTTTTCTTAATTCTGTTCATTTTAATAATCTCCGTTTATATTTACACTGGAGCAAAGAGCAATACCGAACCATTGTTTTAATACAAAATTAAAAGGTATCTACATGCGTTATTCTTGATTCGTAGTCATATTGTTTCCATTTTATTAGCGCCATCATAAAATGCGGTGCCAGCCGTGGGAGACAACGTCTATAAACTAGTGATGTAACGAATAGTATATTCGGCCTCAGCCGAATACGGAATATTCGGCTAGGAGCGTGGCCGAATACCGAATATTCGGCCAGGAGCGTTGCCTAATGGCCGAATATTCGGCCAAACTATTCGGCTTGATTAACGCACGTACGAAAATTGGTGCGCAAACCGCATTATGGCAAAGATCGCGCACCGTGCTCTCTATTGGCCCGCTGTCACTACGATTTTTTCTTCCATTAGGTCTAAATTATTTAAATTAATTAATTAAATTATAATTATTAAAGTTAATATGAGATGGAGCCTAACATCTACCTCTAGTGCCAAATTGGTTTATAATTTATGTAATAGCAGTAAATAGCCCGCTATGATTCGGCAGTTGTTGGTATTTAGATGTAAGTTATAACGGTATACCGTTATAACTTATGTTATTTTATTTGCAATCGATCATTTTAACTCTTTAATTAAACACTAAAATTTTGTTTTTACTACGTATTTGTAGACTGAATAGTACCCTAAGGATATACTTTAGTGGTGACATAATATGGTCTAGTTTCTCTCCAGTTGTGGAACAGTTCAAATATATCGTATAAATATTAAAATATACGCGAATACGAATATAACATAATTAACTAAACAATAACATTAATGCCAGATACATTCTAACCTACACGCCATCAATGCCATAAGATATCGGGCTAGATAAAGGTTATAATATTATTTAATTACGAAATAATTTAATACTAGAGTTAGATGCTTTTTTTTTTTTTTTGTGGTTTAAGGCCCTTTACCACTCAAAGAGAGTATAAAAAGGCCCCTGAGTTAGATGCTATTTCTTATTAACTTTAATAATTATAGTTTAATGTTCAGCATTAATAAAAGTTACAAAAAATGATTAATTTACTGTGTTTTTGTTATTTCTTACTCCTGTTTTTAGGTATTCGGTATTCGACCGAATAGTGACTAAATATTCGGTATTCGGCCGAATAGTGATTAAATATTCGGTATTCGGCCGAATAGTGATTTAAATATTCGGTATTCGGCCGAATAGCGAAAAATAGGCCGAATAGGCCGAATACCGGGTAGTAACCGAATATTCGTTACATCACTACTATAAACAGGTCTTGGTGGGAAAAACATCTATCGATCTCTGGTTAAATTTAATTCGCCAACTTTGATATAATTATGCGAATTCGGAATCAGAAGTATTATGAGAATACGAGTGAATATGAAGAATATTTTTAATTATTATTATTATTAAAATAATTAACTATAATACATATTTAAATTCCAAACAATTACGCTTTACAAAATTTTAAACTCTTTGTTTTAATTGCACCTAATCTGAAATATGTTCTACAAGAAAACCGTCCATTAGAGGGCGTTTCGTGAAAACAGCGTGATCGTGTTTCAGAAGTATTACACGTGGTATGTTGCTAAATTTTACTTCTTTTCACCATAATTAATTTAAGTATTTTTAAACATAGTGTAGCGCATCGCGGCTATTTATCTATATTATTTTTTTGTGTTTGTTTTCCGTTTGTCACGTGTCTGTTTTTGTGCGGATCCCTCTCCGTTTCCTTCCTCGGTACCACCAGTTCTCTGCTGGCGGGGTGTGCGATGAGGTGATTGGCCCAAGGTGCGGTCACGTGGACGGAGCGGCGGGCGGTATAAAAACAAGGGTAACCCACACAAAGGAACTTTTTCTTCGCGGGGTCTGTTGTACCTGAGTGATCGGAGCGCGGCGCAGGTTGCGAGGAATAGGAAAGAGGTACCAGAGATCCAATCATCCGGAGATTTGAAGGAATCGTGGACAGGAAAGGGAATCCATTACCAAGGACTAATTTTTGGTCCAAAGGGAAATCTCGTATATTCTATTGTGTATACTCTTTTCCCCAATTGTTTATTGGCGTTATCGTCTTTAGTACGTCCTATCGGAAAAAAAGGAGTGTTTCGCATTAAGACGATCAGGAGGAGGGATAATCGGGGTAAGATTATTATTGCAACGCGATCGAACTTTGAATCGTGTTTTGTTTCCAATAACTTTGTTTATGAAGCTACGCTGTGACGCCGACTACTCGTTTTAACTGTTCTTTTCTTTGTCCAACCCCGAAGACCACGTGCTACAGGAGTATCTACGGCAGGGGTGGCCAACTTTTGTGTACGTGAGATCTTTTTATCTTAAAAATATATCGCGATCGACTTGCTGTTATAGGCATAGTCTAAATGGAGAGGGGGAGGTGTGAAATACATACTATGTTTATACACTGTGTTTCAGTACAAGGTGCACTCTTTTGCTAATCTATCAATAGTTCGCGGGAGTGCACCTCGTACTAAAACACCCTGTATATCTACCTACGTAAAAACAACATAATTATTTAACGGGCCAAAAATCTCGCATCCAGGGGAATTAAAACATCAATTATTAACAATATTTATTAATTCAAAATAGCTACAGATAAAGACAGATTTAGAATTTATTTTATTATCTTAACATTAATGGGAGGACTGAGTTTGCACGTCTCTAATCAAGTAGTCATAATTAGGTGTATATCCTGACAAAGATAATAATAATGAGTCTTCAATACGGGAATCAGTCAAAACAGAACGTTGTTTAGTCTTCGCTAACTTTAAGTATGAAAATGCCGATTCACACAGGTATGTAGATCCGAAACAAGAATAAATATATTCGTTATATTTGGTGATACTGGGCTGTCTTTCTCAGTTGACGCATTTCCAAAAATCTTCAAATTTTCTGACTTGTAAGATTAAGTCAGTTTGTAAAATTATAATTTCTTTTTCTAATGCCTTTTGCTCATACGAAATATGTCTGAAATTTTTTGGCTAATACGTTTCACACAAATCCTTCTTAAAAGGAAAAGATATAAATTCCACAATTTCCTTTTTCAAGAAAAAAGCTACCGTATGACAGTACCAAATATTCAAGCTAAATGGCTTTGTTTTTCTGAGTCGAGTCATAACTGCATGCATACTGTTGCGTTCGATTACAAGTGTAACACATTAAGTGAAGACATAGCGAGCGATCGACCAAAACTGGCTTTGCGATTGACTTGTTGGCCACCCCTGATCTATGGTAAATGTCATGGTGGGAGCCGCCATTGCGGGAGTAGCACGTTGGACGGCGGATGCTTACAATTCGTGTCACGTGACTAGCTCGCTCGACATCATCACTCACATGACTACAGCTTCGATGCGTTTCCGGTCAGCTATATCACGTGATAGAGCAAAGACGTCGTAGAGTGCGTTCGTTAATAGCGATCGTTTGTAAACATTGGGAATGAACGACAGACAAAGAAAGAAAAAGATGGCGACATCCGTAGTATCGACAGTATCGTGACAGCAGGATCTATAATTTTAAAATATGCGTTTTTAGAGACAAAATTGGAAAAAAGGCTTTCAATGTCATTCAAAGTAGTTACGAAAAACTTTCGAGACGACACTTACCACTTACATCACCGTGTGGGTATATATATATACACTCTGTATGTTGACGTACACTTTCACAACTTGTAATTTTTCATTCATAAAACCACATAATGGACACTAAAACTGCGGAACTATCTGAGCCATGGAGCACGCGCCACGTTGCCTCCTACCGTAAACTACTATTACAAACGTTGTTGCGTCCGACAGCGAGCTTCCCGCCAGAATGTAGAAACGAGTTCAGAATTATCCTTTATTGCTAACACGTGACTACTTTTTGGAGGCAACCCGCGTGGACATTTGACGAACTTTGCTCGAGTTACGCTTCCGTAACACCGGGACATTCTATAACGAACTTCACGAGTTAAGATTTTTGACAACGACGATTTATTTTTTGAGTTTAACTTGTTAAAAAGAGAACAGAATCAAATTACTTTAAAATTCGGATTAAATGTTTATAAATATAAATTTATAAACATATATGTTTTATATAGCCTAATTATTTTAATTTAAAATGATTAGATTTAGATGCAACACACGTTAGAGCAATGTTCACACACCTTTTTTATTCATTCCAGTACCTCGCGGACCAATACTTTTGTGAAATTAAAATAAAAGTAATGATAAGACGGATCATCTCTAGTCTGCGGTATCACAGTTTGAATACGTCTAGACAGCGAGTGACTTTGTTTTAATTTCTTTTATGAATTGCACAAATTTTATTTCTTATCAGACTTGAGGCGCTAACGCCTACAGTCGCCACCAGTGGGCCTGGAGAGGATGACGTCAGGTTTCGTCAGATCTCCGCACCTTTTTCGACCTGCCACGAGACAGTTCAGGTGTGTTCGACAAGAGCTTGGCTACCTCCGACTAGACAAAGGATTGTAGTAGCAAATGACCGAAGCCTACATTGGTGAGCCAGACATTAAAACTCATCGAATTCACAATTTCGCTTGGAGAACAAATATTTTACCAGGTATGTGACAAAATGAGCGAACCCGTGGTCGGCCACGTAGCCGTCAAGCCGCCATCATTTTGGTCCAAGAACCCAGCACTTTGGTTCGCCCAGTTGGAGAGCCAATTCGTCCTCGCTAATATATCCCACAACGAAACAAAATACAGCCACGTAGTCGCGAGTTTATCGGAACGTATGACTACCAAAGTTCAGGACATTTTGGCCACTCCTCCGAATACCGACAAGTACAAAGCAATTAAACGGGCACTGATCGACCGCATGTCCCAGTCCGAAGCCCAACGTCTCGAAAAGCTTCTACGCACCGAAGAGCTTGGCGACCGCACACCATCGCAATTCCTTCGACGCTTAAGAACTCTCGCAGGTCACACGGTTACGGAGGACCTACTCAGAAGAATTTGGTTGTCCCGTTTTCCCACCGATATACAGAAGATACTAACCGTATCCGAGGGCACACTTGAATCTCTCACTAAGATCGCCGACCGCCTTAGCAAATTGTACCCCTCGACATCGAATATCTCCGCCACGTCTACGGCCTCTGCCACGGTCGATCCCAGAATCGCCGCGCTCGAAGTGCAAATCTCTGAGATGTCACAACAATATGGCCGCTCTCCACCTCACCGCTGTTCCTCGAGCCGTGGAAGACTCGGTCGACGGTCCCCACCTAACACCTTCTCGAACAATGTCTGCTGGTACCATGCAAAATTTGGCGCGAATGCCCGACGCTGCCGATCACCTTGTTCGATGGGAAACGAGAACGGGAGTCAGTAGAGACGGCGACTGATTCCAAAAATTTAAGCCGTCGCTTATTCATCACGGATCGTACGTCCAAAGTCACATTCTTAATTGACACTGGCACCGATGTCTCCGTTTATCCATCTTCACGCCTTCCAAAGCGCCGTGCAGAAGACTATCAACTCTTTGCAGCGAACGGCACAGCAATCAAGACATATGGCTACGTAACAATCACGCCAGACTTCTCTCTTTGACGAAACTTTACATGGCGATTCATCGTAGCCGACGTCACACAACCATTGATCGGTGCCAATTTTTTATCCCATTATGGACTTCTCCCAGACCTTCGCAGTGTGAGTTTGCCGACAGAGTGCCGACTATGTCAAGAAGGTCGAGCGGTCGCGAAGGGTCGTATGTGGGCGATCGGCACTGAGACAGACTCTACGGTTACAAGAAACCGTTTATTTGACACGAAAGAAGCTTACAAGATTTCCGCGATCTTGGAAGTTCTAGGTCGGCAGCAGCCTCTGGGTCTTCCTCTCCTTTCGAATATAGTCTCATTTTGAAGGAGTGTCCCTAGGTCGCGAATGGCCAGTTCCCTCGACGACTCCGCGACTCCAGGACGATGCGGTCGACTTCCGTTGATGGAAAGATGTCGATCCGAGGTCGGGAGACGGAGACGAAGATGGGCACCAGACACACACACAACAATAGATCCGTCACTTGGAACTTTCGGGAGAAGAAGCCCTCGCGTCCTTGAATTCTCAGGTTTTATCTGTTTTCCTCCGATTCCGCTTTCCGATTGGTCTCTTCTCGTCACCTGGTGACAATTCGAAACCTTTCGGAGGCGCGGGAGAGGTCAAAATCGAAGTTTAATTCGATTCCCACTCGGAGATAGACGATCTACGTTTCCCCATTGTTCTATTGTTTAAAAGTTCGCGTCGTTTTCTTTAAGAAAAACTATTTCTAACTTCTATTTTTTTTCCTCTAAAAAAAATAATTTTTTTCCTAAAAATAAATGATTTTAACGCGAATTTCAGTGTGGTTCGGACCTATCCAGAGCCTCACAGCAGCAAACGTCTCATCGACTCTACAACGAAACTGGTCAGCCAAGGACATATCCTCAGCGTCACCTCACCGTCAGTACGAACTATTGCTGGCAATTCTTCTTATCATCGACTACTGAGCGAGTTTCCCGAGATAGCACGTCCATCTCCAACCATCGCACCCGTCCGACACTCCACCGTCCATCATATTATCACGACGCCTGGACAACCAGTGTGCTGCAAACCCCGGCGACTTGCGCCGGACAAATACATTCTGGCTAAGCGCGCGTTTGAATTCATGCTCGCTCAAAGGATCTGCCGACCGTCCACCAGCAGCTGGTCATCGCCATTACACCTCGTCCCAAAGAAGAACGACCAGTGGCGACCCTGCGGTGACTACCGTCTACTCAACGCACGAACTGTACCCGACCGTTATCCTGTCCCTCACATAGAGGACTTCGCATCCACTCTTCACGGTTGTGGGTACTTCTCAACCGTTGACCTTGTCCATGCTTTCCACCACATCCCTATAGCTCCAGAGGATATCCCTAAGACAGCCGTCACCACAACGTTTGGACTATACGAAATCAACTTCATGTCTTTTGGTTTGTGTAATGCCGCGCAAACATTCCAGCGCTTCATGGACGAAGTCACTCGTGACCTCGAATTTTGTTATGTCTTCATCGACGACATACTTATAGCGTCCCGGAATGAAACTGAACATCTGCAGCACCTATGCAAGTTATTTACCAAACTTCGTGACTACGGTGTTGTAATCAACACATCAAAATGCGTATTCGGAAAGCAAGAAGTACAATTCCTCGGGTATCTGGTCAACCCAAAAGGAATCCGCCCACTTCCGCAAAAAGTTGAGGCAATTATCGAGTTCTCTTGACCAACTACCGTCCGCGATCTACGCCAATTCCTGGGACTAGTCAATTTCTATTGCCGCTTCATACGCAATGCAGCTCTCATCACTTCAGAACTCAACGAACTGCTTCAGGGCAACCCGAGTCCGAAAGATCACCTCGAGTGGACCTCCGATGCCGACAGCGCTTTCCGCAACGTAAAGAACGCCGTTGCTAGTGCCGCACTCCTAGCCCACCCGTCACGAAACACGCATCTCTCCCTAATAGTTGATGCATCATCCACCGCCGTAGGGGCATCCCTACAGCAGAGGATCGACGGACACTGGCAGCCATTAGCATTTTTCAGCCAGAAACTATCGTAACCACAGAAAAAGTTGTCCGCATACGACCGGGAGCTGTACGCTGCCTACTCTGCCATCAAGAAATTTAAACACATGCTGGAGGGAAGGCAGTTTACTCTATTCACCGATCACAAGCCGCTGACCTTCGCCCTGAAACAGAAACCTGAAAGGGCATCACCCCGACAGTTTCACTATTTAGACTTCATATCACAATTCACCACGGACATCCGTCACGTCGAGGGTACAAACAACATCCCTGCAGATGCCTTGTCTCGAATAGAGCCTATCACACAGGCGATCGACTTCCGGGCACTCGCCTCCGCCCAAGAGTCCGACGACGAACTGGGACAGCTCCTCCGTTCCAATACAGGTCTCCAGCTTAAACAAATCACCATTCCGAACATCACGGCACAACTCTACTGTGACACATCCACGCTCAACGCCCGTCCCTTTGTCACCAAAGACTTCCGACAGCAGGCGATCGCCTCACTGCACGGGTTGTCACACCCCGGGGTGAGAGCCACATGCCGCCTCATTAAAAAGTCCTTCGTGTGGCCCGACATCGAGCGTGACTGCAAAAAGTTCGTGCGTAGCTGTATTGCGTGCCAGAAGAACAAGATCACCCGGCACACCGTCTCACCGACTGGATCATTCGCCCCGCCAAATCAGCAATTCGACCACGTCCACATTGACATCGTTGGACCGCTCCCGCCATCCAACGGCTTCACATATTGCCTCACGGCAATCGACCGTTTCTCCCGTTGGCCGGAAGCATTTCCCATGTCGGAGATCACAGCTGCCGCCGTAGCCAAAACACTTTTTGATGGCTGGATCGCTCGTTTCGGCGTTCCACAGCGGCTAACAACCGATCAGGGACGACAATTTGAGTCCCACCTGTTCAAAGCACTCACAGCGCTGACAGGTACGTCGAGAATCCGCACCACCGCCTTTCACCCAGCCGCCAACGGAATCATCGAGCGATTCCACAGGCAACTCAAAGCAGCGATCAGGTGCCACTCTTCTGACCGCTGGACAGACGACCTACCCATCGTGCTCTTGGGAGTCCGGACCGCGTACAAGGACGATATCAACGCAACCGCAGCCGAGCTGGTCTACGAACAAACGCTGCGCTTGCCCGGAAAATTCTTTGTCAACAACGACAACACAGTTGACGCATCCGATTTCGTCTCCGATCTCCGGGCAGGATACGACGACTGCGCCCCGTCTCACCACGCAAGCACGGCAACCACCAAACGTTTGTGTTCCACGACCTACAGACCTGTTCCGTCTTCGTACGCCACGATGCCATACGTAAACCTCTACAGCCCCCATACGATGGTCCGTTCCAAGTACTCCAGCGCTCCGACAAAACGTTCACGATTAACATCAACAGCAAGGAGGTGACGGTTACTATCGACCGCCTCAAACCAGCCTTTGTCGCCGACCCTACAACTTCCGTCCCAACCAGCACGGAAGAGGGACCCCCACCACCAACAGACCTCGAGACGACCCAACCACCCGTCACAACCCACTCCGGACGACGGGTACGCTTCAACCTGAACTATCGTTAACACTCGCGGGGGAGTACTGAGGCGCTAACGCCTACAGTCGCCACCAGTGGGCCTGGAGAGGATGACGTCAGGTTTCGTCAGATCTCTGCGCCTTTTTAGACCTGCCACGAGACAGTTCAGGTGTGTTCGACAAGAGCTCAGCTACCTCCGACTAGACAAAGGATTGTAATGGCAAACGACCGAAGCCTACAGACTTTTCAATTAAACACGAAATATCTGTAGCTTTTAACACCAAATAGTATAAAAAAATGATTGCGTATTGAAAGAAATCGGAAGTAACGTAGTCAACAGAAAATTGCCAACCGAGATGTATTTAAAGAACGAATAGCGTAACATTTCTAGATATTTGGCTGGATTTTTAATGCTTAATGTAACGAAAACGTTTGCCTGGTAAAATATTTGCCAGTATTACGTTTGCCTTTGTGCTGGATATCTAAAAAGGTTTGGTTATTCATTTTTTAGAAACGCGAGCTTAAAAACAAATCATTATACTTGAAAATTTCTTTCTACTATTTTGAGTCGAATAAAGTCGGAATGAAAAACTGATTGTCGCTTAACACGTTCAAAGTCCTAAAAAACAGTAAAATCTTATAATTTATTCGAACGTAAGTGTAGCAGCCTTAAATCCTTTCTAGAAAATTACTCTTAAAAAAGAGATTTTGTAAAAGAGAATCTGTTTCTGTATAAAATTTAATACTTAACGTTTATAATTTTAAATAGAATAAATTTAGCTATTAGCAGAAATAAATTCACAATATATCCTTATCGCAAGTAAACCTCAAAGGACGTGACAGGGTTATAAATTTTAAACGTTTCTCGTCATAGCTATAGGAATGTAAATATGGTAAACTTAATAGATTTGTTTGACATTTTTAAAGACCAGGACCAGGAGTCCAAGGAAATTTTCCAAAATTTACAGCCTTTCAGTTACTCTTGTTGAACTGGGAAAATTTCTGTCTATTACATAAAACATTACCAAGAAATCAGCTTCATTGTTCTCGGCTAGAGTGGTTCAGTTTAAGTAAAATTCTTACTCTTGCAGCAGGGTTTTATATCCCTAATTCCCCAATCTCTAAATTATTTAACTACTACTTAAGTAGAAATAAGTTGAAATCGTTTACTTTGTACTTGAATATTTGTAGTCTTGGGAAAGAAGTGGAAAGAAAAATTTTTTTAATGAAACGGACGCATAAATCGTAAATTTAACCTAAGAAATCGTGTGAGATTAGAACTTTTGCTGATAAAGAATAAACAATAGATATTGTTTTCATTTTGTGCTTATTTATTTTAATTTAGTGTAAACCACGTTTTAGTAAGGTTTGAATCGTTACAAAACTTTTAGGAGCTATACATAAATGACGTCCACACTGGGAGGAAGGGAGGGGTTGGACTTCAATGAACGTCCGCTTTATTTCATTAAATTTTATACAGTTTATCACCTTATGAATAATAAAATGCATAAAGGTTTTGATTGGAAACCGAAAGAAAACTGTTTTTGATTGGATTAATTAAAATATTTTCTTTTACAGTTATTCGAAAAAATAATTTGTTTTCTTGATACTGATCACCTTAAAGTAAGCAGACTTAAATTGAATTACTTATACTACATTTACACTCATTCTGAAATGGATCCCTTGTGGACTGTAAATGGTCAACTACCAAAAGAGAGAATTACAGTAGAGCGTTGTTTATTCGAATCAATTGGGGACAGGGAAAGAAAATATTTTAATTAATCCAAGCAGACGATATTGTTATTACGAGTTACGCCCGCAATATTCTGATACCAATTTCATCAAAGAATTAACTGACAACAAATACTGTATACTAAACGATCGAAGATAAATTACAATAGAATGTTCACATTAAACACCCGATATGGTCAAATTTTATAGTAATAATTTTTATTTACAAGCTTGAGAATGCGTTTAGGCAAGACCTTGAACGGGATTTTAATTAACCCCTGAATAACAGAAAAAACGTAACTCTCGTGCACATGTTTGTTCTTGTAAATCATTAACATTTTAACTATTGTTATAGCAAATACCTGTAAATTAATAATTATCATCTGTATTTTATCAATCGTCACAATTTCTGTGCTTCTCATAACCATGTAAGTTAAAAATTTTTACAAATTTTGTAACAGTGCAACTAAACAGTTACATCACAAAGAGCTGATAAGGGATTCGAAGTTCGAAATACATACTCTAGGAAATAAAAATGTGATTTTCTAAAGCTTGTTTTGTTTCTAATTGATGGTGTAATAAGTCTAGCGGGAAAGATGTATATTGCGCATTTTAAATAACTAACTTTATAAAATAACGTGTTTGTAAAAAGTCGCTCTTTTAAAAATAATTCTTTGTGTTGACGAGTCATTTCTCTTTGTCATTGTCATCCTTTGAAATAAAAAAGTATCATATACGCAATTTGATTTTGAGGAAAGGTATCATGTTGATTTGGCTTTCTTGGTTTGACGGCGCGATTATAACAAACAGTATCATGTAACTTCTTACGTTTAAGTTGTGTATTGTCTGCCACTTAATACATGTTTGAAATAGTTTTTAATTACTTTGTTTATTTACTATATTTAAATAAAAATGTGTGTGAGTTTTACTCATGCGACTTTTTCCTAGTCAAAATTGTAATTTTTTTTTATCACTGATACGAAATTTCGTTATGCATTGCTCCGTGAGTGAAGCTGTATCTTACGAAACTAAGATATTAATTACAATATTAATAAAGCTAGTCCATGGTTAGATTGTTTATTTCTAATTTTTTTGTCTTTTTTCGGTGAAATATAAAGATGTATTGTTTAGTAACTAAATAGTTTTATTGTCGGCATATTGTTATCCGTGTTCTAAACTACACTTATTTTATATCAGTCTAAGAGTAATCACACGATATTCAATAGGATAGAATATCTGAAATGAATTCTTAAGTGGGCTGTTGATGCTGAGGATCAACGTCGTTGAACTTTACGATAAAATTGCGGTTGCTATAAAATGCACCAGACTGACGTTTTGTTTTCCTATCTGACATTTCTAAATGTACTAATACCTATAATAGAAATAATTTTTTGCTTACATAAACTATATAGGGCTGTCCATTAATAGGTCTGTATTTTCCTTGAAATCTTCCCCCAGTTGTCGAAGTTTCCGTAACTCCGATCCTCTTCGGACGTCCAACAAAACTCAACCTTCCTCAAAACCTTTATGCATTTTATTATTCATAAGGTGATAAACTGTATAAAATTTAATGAAATAAAGCGGACGTTCATTGAAGTCCAACCCCTCCCTTCCTCCCAGTGTGGACGTCATTTATGTATAGCTCCTAAAAGTTTTGTAACGATTCAAACCTTACTAAAACGTGGTTTACACTAAATTAAAATAAATAAGCACAAAATGAAAACAATATCTATTGTTTATTCTTTATCAGCAAAAGTTCTAATCTCACACGATTTCTTAGGTTAAATTTACGATTTATGCGTCCGTTTCATTAAAAAAATTTTTCTTTCCACTTCTTTCCCAAGACTACAAATATTCAAGTACAAAGTAAACGATTTCAACTTATTTCTACTTAAGTAGTAGTTAAATAATTTAGAGATTGGGGAATTAGGGATATAAAACCCTGCTGCAAGAGTAAGAATTTTACTTAAACTGAACCACTCTAGCCGAGAACAATGAAGCTGATTTCTTGGTAATGTTTTATGTAATAGACAGAAATTTTCCCAGTTCAACAAGAGTAACTGAAAGGCTGTAAATTTTGGAAAATTTCCTTGGACTCCTGGTCCTGGTCTTTAAAAATGTCAAACAAATCTATTAAGTTTACCATATTTACATTCCTATAGCTATGACGAGAAACGTTTAAAATTTATAACCCTGTCACGTCCTTTGAGGTTTACTTGCGATAAGGATATATTGTGAATTTATTTCTGCTAATAGCTAAATTTATTCTATTTAAAATTATAAACGTTAAGTATTAAATTTTATACAGAAACAGATTCTCTTTTACAAAATCTCTTTTTTAAGAGTAATTTTCTAGAAAGGATTTAAGGCTGCTACACTTACGTTCGAATAAATTATAAGATTTTACTGTTTTTTAGGACTTTGAACGTGTTAAGCGACAATCAGTTTTTCATTCCGACTTTATTCGACTCAAAATAGTAGAAAGAAATTTTCAAGTATAATGATTTGTTTTTAAGCTCGCGTTTCTAAAAAATGAATAACCAAACCTTTTTAGATATCCAGCACAAAGGCAAACGTAATACTGGCAAATATTTTACCAGGCAAACGTTTTCGTTACATTAAGCATTAAAAATCCAGCCAAATATCTAGAAATGTTACGCTATTCGTTCTTTAAATACATCTCGGTTGGCAATTTTCTGTTGACTACGTTACTTCCGATTTCTTTCAATACGCAATCATTTTTTTATACTATTTGGTGTTAAAAGCTACAGATATTTCGTGTTTAATTGAAAAGTCTGTAGGCTTCGGTCGTTTGCCATTACAATCCTTTGTCTAGTCGGAGGTAGCTGAGCTCTTGTCGAACACACCTGAACTGTCTCGTGGCAGGTCTAAAAAGGCGCAGAGATCTGACGAAACCTGACGTCATCCTCTCCAGGCCCACTGGTGGCGACTGTAGGCGTTAGCGCCTCAGTACTCCCCCGCGAGTGTTAACGATAGTTCAGGTTGAAGCGTACCCGTCGTCCGGAGTGGGTTGTGACGGGTGGTTGGGTCGTCTCGAGGTCTGTTGGTGGTGGGGGTCCCTCTTCCGTGCTGGTTGGGACGGAAGTTGTAGGGTCGGCGACAAAGGCTGGTTTGAGGCGGTCGATAGTAACCGTCACCTCCTTGCTGTTGATGTTAATCGTGAACGTTTTGTCGGAGCGCTGGAGTACTTGGAACGGACCATCGTATGGGGGCTGTAGAGGTTTACGTATGGCATCGTGGCGTACGAAGACGGAACAGGTCTGTAGGTCGTGGAACACAAACGTTTGGTGGTTGCCGTGCTTGCGTGGTGAGACGGGGCGCAGTCGTCGTATCCTGCCCGGAGATCGGAGACGAAATCGGATGCGTCAACTGTGTTGTCGTTGTTGACAAAGAATTTTCCGGGCAAGCGCAGCGTTTGTTCGTAGACCAGCTCGGCTGCGGTTGCGTTGATATCGTCCTTGTACGCGGTCCGGACTCCCAAGAGCACGATGGGTAGGTCGTCTGTCCAGCGGTCAGAAGAGTGGCACCTGATCGCTGCTTTGAGTTGCCTGTGGAATCGCTCGATGATTCCGTTGGCGGCTGGGTGAAAGGCGGTGGTGCGGATTCTCGACGTACCTGTCAGCGCTGTGAGTGCTTTGAACAGGTGGGACTCAAATTGTCGTCCCTGATCGGTCGTTAGCCGCTGTGGAACGCCGAAACGAGCGATCCAGCCATCAAAAAGTGTTTTGGCTACGGCGGCAGCTGTGATCTCCGACATGGGAAATGCTTCCGGCCAACGGGAGAAACGGTCGATTGCCGTGAGGCAATATGTGAAGCCGTTGGATGGCGGGAGCGGTCCAACGATGTCAATGTGGACGTGGTCGAATTGCTGATTTGGCGGGGCGAATGATCCAGTCGGTGAGACGGTGTGCCGGGTGATCTTGTTCTTCTGGCACGCAATACAGCTACGCACGAACTTTTTGCAGTCACGCTCGATGTCGGGCCACACGAAGGACTTTTTAATGAGGCGGCATGTGGCTCTCACCCCGGGGTGTGACAACCCGTGCAGTGAGGCGATCGCCTGCTGTCGGAAGTCTTTGGTGACAAAGGGACGGGCGTTGAGCGTGGATGTGTCACAGTAGAGTTGTGCCGTGATGTTCGGAATGGTGATTTGTTTAAGCTGGAGACCTGTATTGGAACGGAGGAGCTGTCCCAGTTCGTCGTCGGACTCTTGGGCGGAGGCGAGTGCCCGGAAGTCGATCGCCTGTGTGATAGGCTCTATTCGAGACAAGGCATCTGCAGGGATGTTGTTTGTACCCTCGACGTGACGGATGTCCGTGGTGAATTGTGATATGAAGTCTAAATAGTGAAACTGTCGGGGTGATGCCCTTTCAGGTTTCTGTTTCAGGGCGAAGGTCAGCGGCTTGTGATCGGTGAATAGAGTAAACTGCCTTCCCTCCAGCATGTGTTTAAATTTCTTGATGGCAGAGTAGGCAGCGTACAGCTCCCGGTCGTATGCGGACAACTTTTTCTGTGGTTACGATAGTTTCTGGCTGAAAAATGCTAATGGCTGCCAGTGTCCGTCGATCCTCTGCTGTAGGGATGCCCCTACGGCGGTGGATGATGCATCAACTATTAGGGAGAGATGCGTGTTTCGTGACGGGTGGGCTAGGAGTGCGGCACTAGCAACGGCGTTCTTTACGTTGCGGAAAGCGCTGTCGGCATCGGAGGTCCACTCGAGGTGATCTTTCGGACTCGGGTTGCCCTGAAGCAGTTCGTTGAGTTCTGAAGTGATGAGAGCTGCATTGCGTATGAAGCGGCAATAGAAATTGACTAGTCCCAGGAATTGGCGTAGATCGCGGACGGTAGTTGGTCAAGAGAACTCGATAATTGCCTCAACTTTTTGCGGAAGTGGGCGGATTCCTTTTGGGTTGACCAGATACCCGAGGAATTGTACTTCTTGCTTTCCGAATACGCATTTTGATGTGTTGATTACAACACCGTAGTCACGAAGTTTGGTAAATAACTTGCATAGGTGCTGCAGATGTTCAGTTTCATTCCGGGACGCTATAAGTATGTCGTCGATGAAGACATAACAAAATTCGAGGTCACGAGTGACTTCGTCCATGAAGCGCTGGAATGTTTGCGCGGCATTACACAAACCAAAAGACATG